>NC_044041.1:147576213-147893865 GCF_901765095.1 Microcaecilia unicolor | reverse complement strand
TTGAAAGCTTTTCACCAAAGGTAACCTCCGACCGTTGGGTTCTTCAAATAGTCCGGCAAGGATACACCCTCAATTTGGCCTCGAAACCTCCAAATTGCCCACCGGGAGCTCAACCCTACAGCTTCAAGCACAAGCAGGTACTTTCAGAGGAACTCTCCGCCCTTCTCAGCGCCAATGCGGTCGAGCCCATGCCATCCGGGCAAGAAGGGCTGGGATTCTATTCCAGGTACTTCCTTGTGGAAAAGAAAACATGGGGGATGCGTCCCATCCTAGACCTAAGGGCCCTGAACAAATATCTGGTCAAGGAAAAGTTCAGGATGCTTTCCCTGGGCACCTTTCTTCCCATGATTCAGGAAAACGATTGGCTATGCTCTCTGGACTTGAAGGACGCCTACACGCATATCCCGATACTGCCAGCTCACAGGCAGTATCTGCGATTTCAGCTGGGCACACGTCACTTCCAGTACTGTGTGCTACCCTTTGGGCTCGCCTCTGCGCCCAGAGTGTTCACGAAGTGCCTGGCTGTAGTAGCAGCGGCGCTTCGCAGGCTGGGAGTGCACGTGTTTCCCTATCTCGACGATTGGCTGGTGAAGAACACATCCAAGGCAGGAGCTCTACAGTCCATGCACATGACTATTCGCCTCCTGGAGCTACTGGGGTTTGTGATAAATTATCCAAAGTCCCACCTTCTCCCAGTGCAAGGACTCGAATTCATAGGAGCTCTGCTGGATTCTCGGGCGGCTCGTGCCTATCTCCCAGAGACGAGAGCCAACAACTTGTTGTCCCTCGTCTCTCGGGTGCGAGCGTCTCAGCAGATTACAGCTCGGCAGATGTTGAGATTGCTGGGCCACATGGCCTCCACAGTTCATGTGACTCCCGTGGCCCGCCTTCACATGCGATCTGCTCAATGGACCCTAGCTTCCCAGTGGTTTCAAGCTGCTGGGGATATAGAAGACATGATCCACCTGTCCACGGGTTTTCTCAAATCCCTGTATTGGTGGACGATTTGGTCCAATTTGACTCTGGGACGCCCTTTCCAAATTCCTCAGCCACAAAAAGTGCTGACTACGGATGCGTCTCTCCTGGGGTGAGGAGCTCATGTCGATGGGCTTCACACCCAGGGAAGCTGGTCACTCCAGGAACGCGATCTGCAGATCAGTCTCCTGGAGTTACGAGCGGTCTGGAACGCTCTGAAGGCTTTCAGAGATCGGCTGTCCCACCAAATTATCCAAATTCAGACAGACAACCAGGTTGCCATGTATTACATCAACAAGCAGGGGAGCACCGGATCTCGCCCCCTGTGTCAGGAAGCCGTCAGCATGTGGCTCCGGGCTCGCCGTTACGGCATGTGGCTCCAAGCCACATATCTGGCAGGCGTAAACAACAGTCTGGCCGACAGGTTGAGCAGGATTATGCAACCTTACGAGTGGTCGCTCAACTCCAGAGTAGTGCGCCAGATCTTCCAGGTGTGGGGCACCCCCTTGGTAGATCTCTTTGCATCTCGAGCCAACCACAAGGTCCCTCAGTTCTGTTCCAGACTTCAGGCCCACGGCAGACTGGCATCGGATGCCTTCCTACTGGATTGGGGGGAAGGCCTGCTGTATGCTTATCCTCCCATACCTCACGTGGGGAAGACTTTGTTGAAACTCAAGCAAGACCGAGGCACCATGATTCTGATTGCTCCGTTTTGGCCGCATCAGATCTGGTTCCCTCTTCTTCTGGAGTTGTCCTCCGAAGAACCGTGGAGATTGGAGTGTTTTCCGACCCTCATCTCACAGGACGAAGGGGCGCTTCTGCATCCCAACCTCCGGTCTCTGGCTCTCACGGCCTGGATGTTGAGAGCGTAGACTTTGCCTCTTTGGGTCTGTCAGAGGGTGTCTCCCGTATCTTGCTTGCTTCCAGGAAAGATTCCACTAAGAGGAGTTACTTCTTTCTATGGAGGAGGTTTGCCGTCTGGTGTGACAGCAAGGCCTTAGATCCTTGCTCTTGTCCTACACAGACCCTGCTTGAATACCTTCTACACTTGTCTGAGTCTGGTCTCAAGTCCATCTCTGTAAGGGTTCACCTTAGCGCAATCAGTGCATACCATTACCGTGTGGAAGGTAAGCCGATCTCAGAACAGCCTTTAGTTGTTCGCTTCATGAGAGGTTTGCTTTTGTCAAAGCCCCCCGTCAAACCTCCTACAGTGTCATAGGATCGCAATGTCGCTCTCACCCAGCTGATGAAACCTCCTTTTGAGCCACTGAACTCCTGCCATCTGAAGTACTTGACCTGGAAGGTCATTTTCTTGGTGGCAGTTACTTCAGCTCGTAGAGTCAGTGAGCTTCAGGCTCTGGTAGCCCAGGCCCCTTACACCAAATTTCATCATAACAGAGTAGTCCTCCGCACTCACCCTAAGTTCTTGCCGAAGGTAGTGTCGGAGTTCCATCTGAACCAGTCAATTGTCTTGCCAACATTTTTTCCCCATCCTCATTCCTGCCCTGCTGAACGTCAGCTGCACACATTGGACTGCAAAAGAGCATTGGCCCTCTATCTGGAGCGAACACAGCCCAACAGACAGTCCGGCCAAATGTTTGTTTCTTTTGATCCCAACAGGAGGGGAGTGGCTGTGGGGAAACGCACCATATCCAATTGGCTAGCAGATTGTATTTCCTTCACTTACGCCCAGGCTGGGCTGGCTCTTGAGGGTCATGTCACGGCTCACAATGTCAGAGCCATGGCTGCGTCAGTGGCCCACTTGAAGTCAGCCACTATTGAAGAGATCTGCAAAGCTGCGACGTGGTCATCTGTCCACACATTCGCATCTCATTACTGCCTGCAGCAGGATACCCGACGCGACAGTCGGTTCGGGCAGTTACTGCTTCAGAATCTGTTCGGGGTTTAGAATCCAACTCCACCCCCCTAGGCAATGTTTTATTCTGTTCCAGGCTACACTCTCTGTTAGTTGGATAAGTTTTTAGGTCAATCTCAGTTATGTCCTCGCCGTTGCGAGGCCCAATTGACCATGTTTGTTGTTTTGAGTGAGCCTGGGGGCTAGGGATACCCCATCAGTGAGAGCAAGCAGCCTGCTTGTCCTCGGAGAAAGCGAATGCTACATACCTGTAGAAGGTATTCTCCGAGGACAGCAGGCTGATTGTTCTCACAAACCCGCCCGCCTCCCCTTTGGAGTTGTGTCTTCTTTTGTCTTTGTCTTGCTACATACGGGACTGACGAACACGAGCCGGTTCAGGCGGGAAGACGGCCGCGCATGCGCGGTGCGCATGGGTGCACGAGGACTAGCAAAGGCCTTTGCTAGTGAAGTTTCCGATTGGAGGGGCTGCCGTGGGCGTCACCCATCAGTGAGAACAATCAGCCTGCTGTCCTCGGAGAATACCTTCTACAGGTACGTAGCATTCGCTTTCTAGTAACTGTATCTGAGGAAAACTGGATTCTTTGCCAGTTACGGCAGCCTTACTGAGCTATAAATGAAGTGAGGTGTCCTGGTCTTGCACTGTGATTGGCAGCTAACCTTATTTGATACTATTACAATTTCTTCTCAGCGTATTCACCCGTTTGGTTCTCGAGGCACCGTTGATCACAGATACTGCACTGGAAGTGATTCGGAAATACTGTGAAGATGAGGTGAGGTAGAGAAGAGTGGCTATGGAGTTAAAATAAAAGGGAACTTGAAAAAATATATAAGAATGGTCCAGGTTTTGTAAATTGAGTTTATTGGGAAAAAAAAAAAAAAAAAAAGTAAAATCATGTATTTTGTTCATATATGTATCTGTCTTATCTTGAGTAGGGTTGCCAGGGGACCTGAAGAGCAGGGCAGGTAGCTTTCCCCATGGTTTCTTAGGATAAGCACAACAGTCATTTCACAGCTGTTTTGAATTAAGGTTCTCCATTGTAGACTGTAGAGAAAGGCAGTGAGTTCACTAAGGCGACCAAAGAGTCCAAAAAGTAATAAATATATATATATATATATATATATATATATATATATACAGTGGTGGAAATAAGTATTTGATCCCTTGCTGATTTTGTAAGTTTGCCCACTGACAAAGACATGAGCAGCCCATAATTGAAGGGTAGGTTATTGGTAACAGTGAGAGATAGCACATCACAAATTAAATCCGGAAAATCACATTGTGGAAAGTATATGAATTTATTTGCATTCTGCAGAGGGAAATAAGTATTTGATCCCCCACCAACCAGTAAGAGATCTGGCCCCTACAGACCAGGTAGATGCTCCAAATCAACTCGTTACCTGCATGACAGACAGCTGTCGGCAATGGTCACCTGTATGAAAGACACCTGTCTACAGACTCAGTGAATCAGTCAGACTCTAACCTCTACAAAATGGCCAAGAGCAAGGAGCTGTCTAAGGATGTCAGGGACAAGATCATACACCTGCACAAGGCTGGAATGGGCTACAAAACCATCAGTAAGACGCTGGGCGAGAAGGAGACAACTGTTGGTGCCATAGTAAGAAAATGGAAGAAGTACAAAATGACTGTCAATCGACAAAGATCTGGGGCTCCACGCAAAATCTCACCTCGTGGGGTATCCTTGATCATGAGGAAGGTTAGAAATCAGCCTACAACTACAAGGGGGGAACTTGTCAATGATCTCAAGGCAGCTGGGACCACTGTCACCACGAAAACCATTGGTAACACATTACGACATAACGGATTGCAATCCTGCAGTGCCCGCAAGGTCCCCCTGCTCCGGAAGGCACATGTGACGGCCCGTCTGAAGTTTGCCAGTGAACACCTGGATGATGCCGAGAGTGATTGGGAGAAGGTGCTGTGGTCAGATGAGACAAAAATTGAGCTCTTTGGCATGAACTCAACTCGCCGTGTTTGGAGGAAGAGAAATGCTGCCTATGACCCAAAGAACACCGTCCCCACTGTCAAGCATGGAGGTGGAAATGTTATGTTTTGGGGGTGTTTCTCTGCTAAGGGCACAGGACTACTTCACCGCATCAATGGGAGAATGGATGGGGCCATGTACCGTACAATTCTGAGTGACAACCTCCTTCCCTCCGCCAGGGCCTTAAAAATGGGTCGTGGCTGGGTCTTCCAGCACGACAATGACCCAAAACATACAGCCAAGGCAACAAAGGAGTGGCTCAGGAAGAAGCACATTAGGGTCATGGAGTGGCCTAGCCAGTCACCAGACCTTAATCCCATTGAAAACTTATGGAGGGAGCTGAAGCTGCGAGTTGCCAAGCGACAGCCCAGAACTCTTAATGATTTAGAGATGATCTGCAAAGAGGAGTGGACCAAAATTCCTCCTGACATGTGTGCAAACCTCATCATCAACTACAGAAGACGTCTGACCGCTGTGCTTGCCAACAAGGGTTTTGCCACCAAGTATTAGGTCTTGTTTGCCAGAGAGATTAAATACTTATTTCCCTCTGCAGAATGCAAATAAATTCATATACTTTCCACAATGTGATTTTCCGGATTTAATTTGTGATGTGCTATCTCTCACTGTTACCAATAACCTACCCTTCAATTATGGGCTGCTCATGTCTTTGTCAGTGGGCAAACTTACAAAATCAGCAAGGGATCAAATACTTATTTCCACCACTGTATATCTCACATCAGTTTATTCATAAAACCACATACATTGAAAATCAGTCCATGCTTCTGTCAGTCTATGAGGGAAACAGTTTGAGAAACAAAACTTGACATTGCTGTGTTTCATGAAGGGTTGCATCAGAACATAAGAGTAGCCATACTGGGTTAGACCAGTGGTCCATCTAGCCCAGTATCCTGTTTTCTGAACAGTGGCCAAGCCAGGACACAAGTACCTGGCAGAAACCCAAATAATGGTAACACTCCATACTATAAATCCCAGGGCAAGCAGTAGCTTCCAGTGTCTGCCTCAATAGCAGACTATGGACTTTTCCTTCAGGAATTTGTCCAAACCTTTTTTAAACCCAGATACACTAACTGTTGTTATCACATCCTCCAGCAAAGAGTTCCAGAACTTAACTATTAGTTGAGTGAAAAAATATTTCCTCCTATTTGTTTTAAAAGTATTTCCGTGTAACTTCCTTGAATGTCCCCTAGTCTTTGTACTTTTGGAACGAGTGAAAAATCAATTTAATTCTACTTGTTCTACACCACTCAGAATTTTGCAGATCTCAATCATATCTCCCCTCATCTGTCTCTTTTCCAAGCTGAAGAGCCCTAACCTCTTAAGCCTTTCCTCATATGAGAGGAGTTCCATTCCTTTTATCATTTTAGTTGCTGTTCTTTGAACCTTTTCTAATTCCGCTATATCTTTTTTGAGATATGGCGACCAGAGCTGAACGCAGTACTCAACATGTGAATGCACCATGGAGTGATAGATAGGCATTATAGTGTTTTCAGTCTTATTCACCATCCCTTTCCTAATAATGCCTAGCATCCTGTTTGCGTTTTTGGCCACCACCGCACACTGATTAGAAGATTTCAGCATATTTTCTACAACACCCCCCAGATCTTTTTCTTGATTGCTGACCCTCAAGGTTGACCCTAGCATCAGGTAACTATGATTCGGATTATTCTTTCCAATGTACATCACTTTGTCCCCTTTAAATTTCATCTGCCATTTGGATGCCCAGTCTTCCAATGTCCTATGATCTTCCTGCAATTTTTCACACGTGTTTTAACAACCTTGAATAGTTTTGTATCATCTGTAAATTTGATCACCTTATTCATCGTTCCGATTTCCATATCATTTAAAAATATGTTTAATGGTACCGGTCCCATTACTGATCCCTGCGGCACTCCACCCTCCTCCATTGACAGAACTGACCATTTAACCCTACCCTCTGTTTTCTGTCCAGTAACCAATTCCTAATCCACACCAGAATCTTGCCTTCTCTCCCATGACTCTTTAATTTTCTCAGGAGTCTCTCATGAGGAACTTTATCAAAACCTTTCTGAAAATCTAGATATACTACATCAACCGGCTCACCTTTATCCACATGTTTATTCACACCTTCAAAGAAATGAAGCAAATTGGTGAGGCAAGATTTCCCATGGCTGAACCCATGCTGACTCTGTCTCAATAAACCATGTTTGTCTATGTGTTCTGTAATTTTATTCTTTAAAATAGTTCCACTATTTTGCCCGGCACCGACATCAGGCTTACCGGTGCATAATTAACCGGGTCACCTCTACAATCCTTTTTAAAAATCGGCGTCACATTGGCCACCCTCCAATCTTCAGGTACTACGGACGAGTTTAAGGACAGATTACATATTATTAACAGCAGATCAGCAATTTCATGCTTGAGTTCTTTGAGTACCCTTGGTTGTATGCCATCAGGACTGGGTCAGTTTGGCTCAGTACATCATCCAGGTGCACAGAGATTTCTTTCAGTTCCTCTGCATCATCTCCCTTGAAAGCCAGTTCCAGTACAGGCAGATCTGTTACATCTTCTTACGTAAAGACAGAAGCAAAGAATTCATTCAGTTTCTCCACTATGGCCTTGTCCTCCGTTTTGCTCCTTCATTATTTAACGGTGCTTTTGATGTACCTGAAAAAGTTGTTATTGTGAGTTTTAGCCTCTGTGGCAAGTTTCTCTTCATATTCTCTTTTAGCCTTCTGTATTAATGCTTTGCATCTGACTTGCCAGTGCTTATGTTGCTTCTTATTTTCTTCATTTGGGTCCTTTTTCTATTCTTTGAAGGACAATCTTTTCTGTAATGGCCTCTTTTACTTCACCTTTTAACTCTGCTGGCTGACATTTTCTCTTCTTTCCACCTTTGCAAATACGTGGAATGCAGCTGGATTGAGCTTCCAGGATGGTATTTTTGAGTAACATCCACGCCTGATTGAGTGTCCTAACCATTGCAGCCTATACTTTTAGTTTCTCTTTAACCATTTTTCTCATTTTATTATAGTCATCCTTTTGAAAATTAAACACAGCTACAGTAGATTTCCTTTGCTGTTCATCCCAGATAGTAACTCAAGCTTGATCATGTTATGATCACTGTTTCCCAGGGGACCCAATTCTGCCACCTCTCACACTATGCCCTGCACGCCACCAAGGACTAGATCCAAAATGGCACTTCTTGTCGGTTCCTGGACCAGCTGCTCTAAGAAGCAGTGGTTTATTATATCTAGAAATTTTATCTCCATGGCACTCCCTGATGTAACAGTTGTCCAGTCAATATTGGGGTAATTGAAATCAACAAACTCCAAAAAATTCTACCTTACATACAATTTGTTTGGGGGCAAATGTGGCAGGCCAATCATGAAGAGAAGTGGAGAAAAAAAGACTTCAGAAAATTCGGATACACCTCGTCCTTAAAGGGCAGCACGCCTTTGGTATAATGAGGGAACCGTAGCAATCATATGTCTTCACAAAAAAAACTCCACTCTATAAACCTTTCATAAAAGCACAGTCATATGCCACCACAAACACTTGTATTGGAGACACGACATTTATCAAAACTTGGAAAGAGTACTTAACTCAAATACTGATGTCTTCAATCTCATAGTCTGGTCCAGCCTCATGTATTGTACTCTTGCAATTCTTCAAATCCCAAAGTTCATCTAATCCCGACAGGGAAGCCCTGTTTCGCTAATGTATAGCTGCTTCAGGGGAATTCATAATTTTAATCCAAGCATATCTCATCACCCTCTGTCTCCGAAACTCCCTGGGACAAAAATGGCGGACGGCTTCTTTCTTCAAGCAAAGTGACTATATTCTCAGCGTCTGACGTCACTTCCTAATGATTCAATCAATCTCAATAAAGGTCAAAGGAAAGCTTTCCATTCAATTGCTACATTTAAGCCTCTAGGTATGACTGTCTTTAACTCAAATATCCAGCGATGCTCTCTTTGTCTTAAAATCCGTCTAATATCTCCTCTTCATTCTGTTACTTTCATTTGCTCCAACACGATGCATTTTAATTCTGAAAACTGATGTTGATACTGTATGCAATGTGCAACCATAGGCTCATAAGTTTTCCCCGCCTGGATACAATGTCTGTGTTCTATCAAGCGTGTTTTCAAACTTCGAGAAGTCTGTCCCACGTAGCATAACCCATATGGGCACATTATGATATATATTACATTCATCAAGATGCAATTCGTTTCTGAACGTAAAAAATAAGTCGTCTTCGACTGGGGATCCATAAACATGTTTGATTCCATCATAATCCCACATACAGAACAATGACCACAGGCACTACAACTGCCTTCTCTAGATCTTCCAATAGGTTCCTGATTCCATACATCAGCCACACTTAGAACATTGTTGAAATTATTATTACGTTGGAAAGCAAAGATCACTCGGAGATCTTGAAAACAAGGATGCACTTGCAACAAAGGTAAATGACGTTTAATAATCTTAGTCATCTTGTTCGAATGGACATTAAACCGTGTCACAAATGTCAATACCTCCTCAGACTTCTGCCTTTTCTCTCTTGGATATAGCAACCACTCTCTGTGATTATTTCTTACCCTCTTTTTAGCTTTAGAGACTAATTTTTTAGGATAGCCTCTATCAGTCAATTTCAGTTCTAACTGGTTAGCTTGTTGTTGATATCCCTGTAAAGAAGAACAAATCCGCCTATATCTAAGAAATTGAGCGAAAGGAATGTTCATTCTACAATGGTATGGATGCATGCTGTTATATTACAAGGTAGTGTTTCTATCCGTAGGCTTAACATAAACAGATGTCTCTAAATGATCATTCTCTACATTGACCCAAATGTCCAGAAAGGCTATCGCTGTGCAATTATGTTTGGCTTCAAATTTTATCGTGTTGTGACACATATTCTATTCCTCCACAAATTGGTTTAACTGATCCACTGTACCTCTCCATGCCATAAAAATGTCGTCAATGTATCGAAACAAACATATGCCATGGGTAAACAGATTGGCTGTATATATCCAACGTGGCAAATAGTAGGAGACCAAGCCGCTCCCATGGAGACCCCAGTTTTTTTAAAATAAAATTTCTGGTTTCAAGTAAAATAATTTTGAGATAGAATAATACGAATTAATTCCAGAACGAATTCTGTGGGGACCAGCTATGGACGGGGTCTGGATTCCAACACTTGTTCCAAAATAATTATCGCCTCCTCTTGGGGTATAGAGGTGTACAAAGCACAGACATCTAGTGTCACCAATATGATATTCCGCTCTTCTTCTATGCGTAGAGAATCTAAAAGAGTCAGGAAATGAGCAATATCCTTTACATATGACCATATCTTGAGCATATGTGGCTGTAAAATCTTATCTATATATTGTGCTGCACGTTCTAACAATGATCCTTTGTTCTCATTTCCTGCTCGTTGTAGCTCACTTGCATTCTCTATTCCCTCGGAAGCCAGTCGGCCGGTCGAGCATGCGCAGTGCAGCCAAGCGTTATACTGGCTGCTCTGCGCATGCCAAGGGCGTCCTTTATGGACGTCCTTCACTAAAAAGAAACAAACAAAAAAAAAGGACGTCTTTGCTGAGGCACACCTTCTCTCCCTGTAAGGCATCCCGCAGGTGGCAAACTGCATCTGCAAGCCGAACTCCGTCTCTTGTCATGGCCCTGGTTACTCTGCCCTGTCTCGGCCCAGATCCGTTTTCTCTGGGCTCGGACATTAAAGGTTAACTGCCAAATATTCAACCATTCTTCTAGTTTTTCCTTTCCAAATTCTTCCTCACCAAATTACTCTAACCACAGACTCTCTTCCAAATTTATGTTTCTTAGTAAATAAGATTTGGTATCTGGTATAAGACTACCACCTTAGATTCTTTAAAGCTTTATGGTAACACATGGTTAAAGTGGGACTGGGTTTTTAATTAAATACAAATGTGTATGCTTCTCTGCCCTGGCAGAGAACCTAAGAGACAACAGAAACTGATTGAATAAGTAGTGCTGTCCTACAAATAGCCAAGCTTCTTCAACATAGTCTTGTAGACCATTAGAAATGGGCAGACTGGATGGGCTCATTGATCCATAAATTATGTGCATGAGATATTCTTCCTCCCTTCTCAGAGGACTTTCTTTTTTTTTTTTTTTTTTTTTGAAGCTGCTGCATGAGTCTTTCATTTTTTGTTACTGTAGTCTCGGTCGTATCTTGGGATGTCCACCCTGCGTGATCTGATTTTCAAACGTCCCTCCAGGCAGTTCCAGTACCTGCATGTAATGCTGGACCTCTGCTCTCATGAGAAAGACAAGGTGGGTATGTGGCACAATGCTATACTGGGAAGGAAAAGGCGGAGCGTCAGAGGCTGTAATGAGTGCATGAGGGGAATGTGGTTCAGCAGCATTTTGATAACTTTGAAGTGCCTTATGAAGCAATGTTTTGGTTCATGTTTTATTCTCCAAGGACAAACAGGCATGATATTCTCACATGACATCATACACAAGCCTGGTGCAGACACTGCGATAGTGCACTGTCAGTTTACAATTTTGAGGCAGTGCACCCACCGCGCATGCACGGGTGCCTTCCCACCCGACACTTGAACGCGGGCCAGCAGTCTAGTGTTTTCCACAGAGCAGAGAGGTTGGATTTCTAATCTCTCCTCAGCACATCAAAATTTTCCTTTTTGGTGCTTTCCCCTTTTCAGGATATTTTTCTTATATTTTTCTTTATTAATTTTGTTCAATTTACTGATTTTCTTTTTCAAATTATTTTTCTTTTTTCGGCTTTTGATCTTGCGCGAGCTGTTTTTTCTCTGTCAGTGAAGGTGCCAAGTGGCTTTAAGAACTGTACTTGATGCAATAGGGCCATGTCAGGCACAGAACCCTATGTCAGTGCTTGGGTCTGGAGCACTGAGACTCCTACTCCTCCTAAGCCACACTCATCCTGGAGAAGCAGCACTGCATACCTTAGACTGCAAGCATGTTCTAGCGTATTATCTAGAGCATACAAAACCTGTTGGGAAGTCCTCCCAGCTTTTTGTATCCTTCGACCCTAACATATTAGGGATTCCCATCACCAAACATACTATCTCAACTTGGTTGGCTGAATTTATCTCCTACACATATGCTCGGGCTGGGCTGACCCTTCATGGCCATGTCATCGCTCACAGTGTAAGAGCCATGGCGGCTTCAGTAGCCCATTTCCGTATTGCCTTGCTGAAGAAATTTGCAAGGTGTCGATGTGGTCTTCTTGCTGAAGAAATTTGCAAGGTGTCGATGTGGTCTTCTATCCACACCTTCACTGCTCACTAGTGTCTACAGCAGCGTTCTAGGCGGGATGGCCAGTTTGGTCAAGCAGTCCTACAAAATCTTTTTACTACTTGAATGTAAACTCCGCCCTCCTATCCCTTTTTTCCACCAGGCTCACTTTCTCCTTAGTTGCCAAGATTATAATTACATTTGTGAGCCTGGGAGCTAGTGAGTCGCACATGTGAGAATATCATGCCTGCTTGTCCTTGGAGAAAGTAAAGTTACTTACCTGTAGCAGGTGTTCAAGTACAGCAGGCACATATTCTTACATCCCTCCCGCCTCCCCTTGGAGTTTTTTTTAACTTTAGTATTATACTGTTGATCCAGCACTCGAGTGTCAGGCGGGAAGGCACCCGCACATGCGAGGTAGGGGCACTGCCTCAAAGTTTTAAAGTGACAGTGCACTATTTCAGTATTCGGACCAGGCTCCATGGCTGATGTCACCCCACATGTGAGAATATATGCCTGCTGTCCTCGGAGAACACCTGCTACAGGTAAGTAACTTTACTTTTTGGGTACTGTTTGGGAGACTAGTTGCTGAAGTGTTCTAGCAGTGCTCAATACTGTATATTCTCCGAGGACAAGCAGGCTGCTTGTTCTCACATATGGGTGACGTCTATGGCAGCCCCAGGTCCGGAAAATCTTCCTAGTAACAAAAGTTGCTAAAGCCTTCGAGCACGCAGGTGTGCGCACCGCGCATGCACGGCCATCTTTCCACCCGTCGCATGAGAGTCCCGCTTCAGTCTTCTTTTTTTCCGCGGTCAAGAGCGGCTGTTTACGACGGTTCTGTGCCCCAGAAAAGAAGAGCCTTCGTCTTAGCCGGCTTTTCGCTGTTTTTTTTATTCTCCGTTTGTGCTCGTGAACGAGCAAGTTTCGTTTTTTCTTTTTTTTTTTTAAAAAGTTTTTCCCTTAGTTTACTTTAGTTTTTGTCCTCAAGTTTCCTTTCATCGTCGTGTGCAGCCATTTTGGCCGCCCGTACGGGTTTTCTCCCTTTTTTGTGCCTTTCCTTTGCCACCATCGCGAATTTTGATTTCGACGCCGCTATTTTTCCATCAATGGCATCGAGGCTCACCAGCGGCTTCAAGAAGTGCACTCGGTGCAACCGGGCAATCTCAGGCACCGATCCTCACGTTTGGTGTATCCAGTGCCTTGGGCCTGACCATCGCCCAGACGCATGTAAGTTGTGTCTTAGCCTTAAAAAGCGGACAAAAGCGTCAAGACAAGCTCAGCATGAACGCTTGTTTGGAGCTTTGCCCAGTACTTCGATGTCGACAGCAGTACCAAGGTTGGCGGCGGTGGTGTCGATGTCTGCACCGGAGAGTGCATCGACCTCGGGAGCGCAGGTAATGGCTGTCCAGAGACCATCACATGCTGGTAGCAGTGAACCATCGAGTGGGTCTCCACCTACTACTACTACTACTACTACTACTATTTAGCATTTCTATAGCGCTACAAGGCGTACGCAGCGCTGCACAAACATAGAAGAAAGACAGTCCCTGCTCAAAGAGCTTTCAATCTAATAGACAAAATAATAGCCTCGAGGGCTCCTGCGGTAAAGGCGCATCGGGACCAACCCCTTTCGGACCTGACCCCAGGGAGGCGTGTGGATTCCATGTCCTCGTCGGTACAGAGGGGTACCGGTGACGTGCCTCAAGCGAAGGCAAAGAAGCACCGTCATCGGTCCACTTCTCGTCACAGTACCGAGAGCTCCGGGGCATCGAGGGAATTGGCACCCGTGAAGCGTCGACGCCGGGAGGACCGCTCACCCTCCATACAAGAGGTGTCAAAGAGCCAGTCTACGGACAGCCCGGTACCGCCTCCGCCTCATCGGCAGATTCTGGCTTTGACTCCTGTACCGACTCCACAGCTTTTCTTGACAGACACTCTTAACGAGCGCCTTCGAGCCATTCTTCCAGGGATCCTGGAAGGGCTGCTGCGACCGTCTGTTCCGGTACCAGGGGTGCTTGCGCTTGCGGCATTGACCTCGGCTACCCCCCAAGTTGATTCTACGTCGATGGAGGGAGCTTCATCGTTGTCAGCACAGGAGTCAACTTCTCGGCATCGCCATTGAGAACATAGCTTCTCGGCGTCGAGACGGGCTCGGCTTCGGACTGCAGTCAGAGAACTCCTGTCTGATACCGAAGGAGAGGCCTTGTGGAAGGCAGAGGAAGACCCAAGATATTTCTCTTCTGAGGAGTCTTGTGGCCTTCCTTCTGACCCTACTCCTTTGCCAGAGAGAAAGCTTTCTCTTCCCCCCACCCCCCCACTCCCGAGAGTTTGTCTTTCTCCTCCTTTGTCCGGGAAATGTCTACGGCCATTCCCTTCCCGGTGGTAACTGAGGATGAGCCTAGGGCTGAGATGTTCGAGGTCCTGGACTATCCTTCGCCACCTAAGGAGTCAGGCACTGTTCCTCTACATAAGGTCCTGAAACAGACGCTGTTAAGGAACTGGATGAAACTACTATCTAACCCCACCATTCCTAAGAAGGTTGAGTCCCAGTATAGGATTCACGGGGACCCGGAGTTGATGAAGGCCCAGTTGCCTCATGACTCGGGGGTTGTGGATTCTGCTCTCAAGAGAGCCAAAAGTACGAGAGATTTCGCCTCGGCGCCCCCAGGACGGGAGGCTTGAATTTTAGACTCTTTTGGGAGGAAGGCCTACCAGTCAGCTATGCTCTTCTCCAAAATCCAGTCCTACCAGCTCTATACGAGCATTCACTTGCGGAATAATGTGAAGCAACTGGTCGATCAGCTCCCTTCGGAGCAGGCCAGGCCTTTACAGGAGGTGGTCAGGCAGCTGAAGGCGTGTTGTAAATTCCTGTCCAGGGGTACCTAAGATTCTTTTGATGTGGCGTCCCGAGCCGCTGCTCAGGGTATAGTGATGCGCAGACTCTCATGGCTGCGTGCCTCTGACCTCGACAATCGAGTCCAGCAGCTTCTTGCGGATGTTCCTTGCAGGGGGGATAATATTTTTGGCAAGAAAGTCGAACAGGTGGTAGAGCAGCTCCACCAGCGGGAAACCGCATTCGACAAACACTCCCATCGGGTGCCTTCAGCATCTACCTCATCAGGTAGACGGTTTTACAGGGGAAGGAGGAATGCTTCCTATGTTTACAATAAGCATAGGTACTATCCACCTTCCCGTCAGCCTGCTCAGGCTCAACCCCAGCGCGCTCGTTCACATCAACAGCGTGTGCCTAGACAGGCCCCTACAGCTCCCCAGCAAAAGCAAGGGGTGGGCTTTTGACTGGCTCCAGGTGAGCATAGCCGCAATAAAAGTGTCTGTGCCAGACGATCTACCGGTCGGGGGGAGGTTAAAAGTTTTTCACCAAAGGTGGCCTCTTGTAACTTCGGATCGGTGGGTTCTTCAAATAGTTGGGCGGGGATACTCCCTCAATTTGATCTCCAAACCTCCAAATTGTCCACCAGGAGCTTAGTCCTTCAGCTTCCAGCACAGGCAGGTCCTTGCAGAGGAACTCTCCACTCTTCTCAGTGCCAATGCGGTCGAGCCCGTGCCACCGGGGCAAGAAGGGCTGGGATTCTATTCCAGGTACTTCCTTGTGCAAAAGAAAACAGGAGGGATGCGTCCCATCCTAGACCTAAGGGCCCTGAACAGATATCTGATTCAAGAAAAGTTCAGGATGCTTTCCCTGGGCACCCTTCTTCCCATGATTAAGAAAAACGACTAGCTATGCACCCTGGACTTGAAGGATGCTTATACTCACATCCCGATACTGCCAGCTCACAGACAGTATCTTCGATTCCATCTGGGAACACAGCACTTTCAGTATTGTGTGCTGCCCTTTGGGCTCGCCTCTGCACCCCAGGTGTTCACCAAATGCCTGGCGGTGGTAGCAGCGTCGCTACGCAGGCTGGGAGTGCATGTGTTCCTTTATCTCGACGATTGGCTGGTGAAGAACACCTCGGAGGTAGGAGCTCTACAGTCCATGCAGATGACGCTCAAACTCCTGGAGCTACTCGGGTTTGTTATAAATTACCCAAAGTCCCATCTCCTTCCAGTTCAACAACTAGACTTCATAGGAGCTCTGCTAGACTCTCAGAAAGCTCGGGCTTATCTTCCCGAGGTGAGGGCGGACAACCTTCTGTCCCTGGTTTCCTTGGCCAGAGCGTCTCAGCAGATCACAGCTTGGCAGATGTTGAGATTGCTGGGCCATCTGGCCTCCACAGTTCATGTGACTCCCATGGCATGCCTTCACATGAGATCTGCTCAGTGGACCCTAGCTTCCCAGTGGTATCAAGCTGCGGGGGATCTAGAAGATGCAATCCTGTTGTCCACTGCTTTTCACAACTCCCTGATTTGGTAGACAATTCTATCCAATTTGACCTTGGGGCTGCCCTTCCAAATTCCTCAGCCTCAAAAGGTGCTGACTATGAATGCATCTCTGCTAGGGTGGGGAGCTCATGTAGATGGGCTCCACACTCAGGGAGCTTGGTCCCTTCAGGAATCAGGTCTTCAGATCAATCTCCTGGAGTTGCGAGCGATCTGGAATGCTCTAAAGGCTTTCAGAGATTGGCTGTCCAATCAAATTGTCCAAATTCAGACAGACAACCAGGTTGCCATGTACTATGTCAACAAGCAGGGGGGCACCAGGTCTCGCCCCCTGTGTCGGAAAGCCTTCTAGTTGTGGCTTTGGGCCCGCCGTCACTGCATGTTTCTCCAGGCCATGTATCTGGCAGGTGTAAACAACAGTCTGGCCGACAGGTTGAGCAGCATAATGCAACCTCACGAGTGGTCTCTCAACAGGGCGGTTGTCCGCAAGATCTTCCGAGCGTGGGGCACCCCCTCGGTGGATCTTTTTGCCACTCAGATCAATCACAAGGTCCCTCAGTTGTGTTCCAGACTTCAGGCCTACGACAGGCTAGCCTCGGATGCCTTTCTCCTACATTGGGGATCAGGCCTTCTGTATGCATATCCTCCCATACCTCTGGTGGGGAAGACTTTGCTGAAACTCAAGCAAGACCGCGGAACCATGATTCTGATTGCGCCCTTTTGGCCGCGTCAGATTTGGTTCCCTCTTCTTCTGGAGTTGTCCTCCAAAGAACTGTGGAGATTGGAGTGTTTTCCAACCCTCATCACTCAGAATGAGGGGGTGCTTCTGCATCCCAACCTCCAGTCTCTGGCTCTCACGCCTCCTTGGGTCTTTCTGAGGGTGTCTCCCGAGTCTTGCTTCCAGGAAAGATTCCACGAAGAGGTGTTACTCTTTTAAACGGAGGAGGTTTGCTGTCTGGTGTGACAGCAAGGTCCTAGATCCTCGCTCTTGTCCTACACAGACCCTGCTTCAGTACCTTCTGCACTTGTCAGAGTCTGGTCTTAAAACCAACTCCGTAAGAGTTCATCTTAGTGCAATTAGTGCTTTCCATTATTGTGTAGAGGGTAAGCCTATCTCTGGACAGCCTTTAGTTCGTTTCATGAGAGGTTTGCTTTTCTCAAAGCCCTCTGTCAAACCACCAGTGTCATGGAATCTCAACGTTGACCTCACCCAGCTGTTGAAACCTCCTTTTGAGCCACTGGATTCCTGCCATCTGAAGTACTTGACCTTGGAAGGTCATTTTCTTGGTGGCTGTTACTTCAGCTTGGAGGGTCAATGAGCTTCAAGACTTGGTAGTCCATGCTCCATATACTAAATTTCATCATAACAGAGTAGTCCTCCGTTCTCACCCTAAGTTCTTGCCAAAGGTGGTGTCAGAGTTCCATCTGAACCAGTCAATTGTCTTGCCAACCTTTTTCCCCCGTCCTTATACCCGCCCTGCTGAACGTCAGTTGCACACATTGGACTGCAAGAGAGCTTTGGCCTTCTATGTGGAGCGGACAAGCCCCTTCAGACAGTCCGCCCAAATGTTTGTTTATTTTGATCCCAACAGAAGGGGAGTGGCTGTCGGGAAGCGCACCATTTCCAGTTGGCTAGCAGATTGCATTTCCTTCACTTATGCCCAAGCTGGGCTGACTCTTGAGGGTCATGTCACGGCTCATAGTGTTAGAGCCATGGCAGCATCATTGGCCCACTTAAAGTCTGCCACCGTTGAAGAGATTTGCAAGGCTGCGACGTGGTCATCAGTCCACACATTCACATCTCATTACTGCCTTCAGCAGGATAGCCGATGCGACAGTCGGTTCGGGCAGTCAGTGCTGCAGAATCTGTTTGGGGTTTAGAAACCAACTCCACCCCCGTAGGCCCATTTTTATTCTGTTCCAGGCTGCACTCTCAGATGTTTCTTCGTAGGTCAATTTTTGTTATGTCCTCGCCGTTGCGAGGCCGAATTGACCCTGTTTGTTGTTTTGAGTGAGCCTGGGGGCTAGGGATACCCCATTAGTGAGAACAAGCAGCCTGCTTGTCCTCAGAGAAAGCGAAGTTACTTACCTGTAGCAGGTATTCTCCGAGGACAGCAGGCTGATTGTTCTCACCAACCCGCCTGCCTCCCCTTTGGAGTTGTTCCTTTCTTTGGTTTTGCTTCATAAGTTGACTGAAGTGGGACTCTCGCGCGACGGGCAGGAAGATGGCAGCACATTTATTTATTTATAGTTAATTTGTATCCCACATTTTCCCACACACCTGAACGCTCGAAGGCTTTAGCAATGTTTGTTGCTAGGAAGATTTTCCGGATCTGGGGCTGCCGTGGATGTCACCCATATGTGAGAACAATCAGTCTGCTGTCCTCAGAGAATACCTGCTACAGATAAGTAATTTTGCTCTATTGCCAGGGTGTCAAGTCTAGCTCTAAGGGTGTAAGTAAGGACAGCTGAGTTTTCATGCTGATTGTCTTTGCTACCCCTGTTAATAAAGGTGCCAGCTGTGGTCATTGGTCTAAGAGGTCTTAGAGAGGGAGACATATACTTGAAACGATATATTTTTGTGTGTGTGTTGACAAACGGGAGGATGCTCAGCAGTTTGCATTTGTTTTTTTGCGTTTCCAGCTCAGTCAGAATCAGGATCGAAATCTGTCACCATGAGTTTTCCTTGGGATGTATCCATTTATTATTTTTACAGTTTTGTATCCAGTCACCTAACCCAGTCATTGCATCATGAAACAGATCTCTCTCCAGAATTCAGCTATCGTGGGCCCTAAATCTGTCCATGTGTCACCATTGTTCGGTGACTGAGAATTGTTTGGCTAAAACACTCCTAGGGATTTTTGTCTTCTTATGCTAAATGAAGACTTGAAGCTTATTTTGAATAGAGAGCAAAACCTTTCTTGGGACTGGGATAGGCGATGTCTGGAACATGTATACAAGTCTGGGTAAAATACTCATTTTAATAGTGGTTGTCTTTATGAGTCATATTATGGTCATGTTGGACTATAAATCTAAATCCTTGAGAATGCTCTTAAATAGTGGTAAATAATTGGTCTCATACAGCTTCACCCTGCAATCCATTAAATAAATACCCAGATACTTATTTTAGTGGCCCACTAAAAGGGAAGGCGAACGTTCAATCTGTGCGATAAATCTCGATCAAGATTAACACCCAAAAGCTTGGGTTTTCCCCATACTTATTTTGAGCTCAAAAACAGAAATAGCTGATATAGTCTGAATTAAGTTTGGCAACATTGTTAGAGGAGTGGCAAAGTAAGCAGAACTATGTCTACAAAAAAATACAATTTAGTTCTTATTCCCACATATTTGGGTTATGCCTCACTGAATAGGCCAACGTCTCCATAACCAAAACAGATAACAAAGGGAACAGTGGTCAGCCTTGCCTTGTTCCTCTGTCTAAATTAAATGTAGTGGAATTGGCCCTTTTATTCTGACAGAGGCCATAAGTTGGGAGGATATGTCTTGCAGCCACTGCCAGTAATGTTTAACAATCTTAGCCTTGTGCAAGATATATTCCATGAATTCCCAATGTGCCCTGTCAAAAGCCTTTTCAGAGTCTAATGGTCACATTTTTTTTAATTACATTTGTACCCCGCGCTTTCCCACTCATGGCAGGCTCAATGCGGCTTACATGGGGCAATGGAGGGTTAAGTGACTTGCCCAGTCACAAGGAGCTGCCTGTGCCTGAAGTGGGAATCAAACTCAGTTCCTCAGTTCCCCAGGACCAAAGTCCACCACCCTAACCACTAGGCCACTCCTCCACATTTGTATTGTAACCCAAATTATCCAGCCATAGATACCTTTGTGCCCATCTCCTGATGCCTTTGGTCCTAGAAGTGTTAGGTGTAAATTCCACCCACCAAAGTAGCCTGAGCTAGCATGTGTTCACTAGCCCTTTGTTGGCCCTGCACTGGATGGATGTACTGGCTCATATGTCATTGATTTATCATTCTATTGCTACCACTGGGACTAACCAAATGAGAAAAAGTCTTGAGAAGAAGTGGAATATCTAGAAAGAGGCTATGGAGTAAGAGAGGGTAGCCTTGGGAGGTTACTTTTCTAGCTGCTGTCCTTTGAAGGAGGGTAGCAGCTTTTCTGCTCCAGAGAATCTCTGAAAGTTTTGCTTGGAGCCTGAATTTGAACTTGTATCCCTGCCTTGTCCTGTCCTATAGGTGAGAAGCAATTTGCCCATCCCATGATTCCTTGAAAGAGAGGTGAAAGATTCTGTGACCCTCTTCAACTCACATCTACCTCTCTTTCACACTTCAGACTTAATTGTATCCCATTTTTCCCCATTCAGGTACGACAGCAGGCACTGACCTTCATTAAGCGCATGTATGAGAAAGAACAGCTGCGAGATTATATAGAGAAGTTTGCTCTGAATTACCTACAGCTACTGGTTCATCCCAACCCACCATCTGTGCTGTTTGGAGCAGACAAAGACACGGGTACCTAGAACATCTAGTGAGCTCGAAAACCTGCAATATCTGTCTTTAAACAGTGTGCTAAAGTGTTCTATTAAAGGACAATAAGAGGTTTGCATGGAAAGGGATCGAAAAGGATACATGAGAATGTATGTTTAAGTAGGACGGATTGTCAGAGGTAGGAGTTTTATTTAATGGATCATTTGATAGACACTTCTAACTCAAATAGGGCATCAGATTGGTGTACAAAACCATATGCAATAAGAGAACAACAAAAGACAACAAGTACCAACTACTGACTGACAGCCACAGCAAAGGAAGGGAAATGAATGTGACAACATAAGCAAGCTTAAACATAGCATATAATCGCACACTCCAGGCGAGGGAAGGGATAGTGTTTTGGGGGGATGTCGGTGGAGGGTGTATGTTTAGGCCTGCTCAACCCAGTTCTTAGGACATAATAAGTTCCATCAGAGTGGAGTGGAGGAGTACCCTAGTGGTTAGTGCAGTGGACTTTGATCCTGGAGATCTGGATTCGAGTCCCACTGCAGCTCCTTTTGACTGCAGGCAAGTCACTTGCCCCAGGTACAAAATAAGTACCTGAATATGATATGTAAACTGCTTTGATAGTAACCACAGAAAGGTGGTATATCGAGTCTCATCATCTTTCCCTTTCCATCAGGTTTTTTGGATATCCACAATGAATAAATACCACAAAGGAGGAGTGAAGTTAGTAAACATATATACACTAGAAAGCTTCACTATAGCAGTGCATCAATCTTAATCAATAGCTTATTTTGAATTTTTTAATTTCTGTACATTTGGAGGAAAAAGCCTTAGAAAACAATGGCTTAAAAAACCTCCAAAATTTAATTGCAAAAGTTTTGATTTCATGGGGGGAAAAAAAGCTGCTACTTTATAGGCATTCAGCGAAAGGTGCCTAACCTGCTGCTTCAGGAAGTAATGACCTTTAACCATAGTGCTCAGGTCACAATTGAACTTGATAACAGTTTTCTAGTTAAAGGTCATTCTCCGAGGACAAGCAGGCTGCTTGTTCTCACTGATGGGGTGACGTCCACGGCAGCCCCTCCAATCGTAATCTTCACTAGCAAAAGCCTTTGCTAGCCCTCGCGCACCGATGCGCACCGCGCATGCGCGGCCGTCTTCCCGCCCGAAACCGGCTCGTGCCGGCCAGTCTTCTTTTGTCCGCGCTCGGTACGGTCGTGTTACGCCGTTCGCGCCCCTTAAGTTGACCTCACGCGTCTCTTTTGACTTTTCGCAAAAAAAAAATAAAACAAAACAAAAAGAATTTTGGAAGAAGACCTTTTTGGTCTTTTTCCCTTTCCTCTATTTCCAGTTTTTGCCCCGGTAAGTTTCTTTTCGTCTTCGGGGTAGGCCTTTTGAGGCCTCGGGTCGAATTTTTTTCTCCCCCTCTTTTTGGTGCCTTACGCAATCGCGAGTTTTGATCTCGCCGGCGTGATTTTTCCGCCTATGTCATCGAAGTCTCCCAGCGGCTTCAAGAAGTGCACCCAGTGCGCCCGGGTAATCTCGCTCACTGACAGGCACGCGTCGTGTCTTGAGTGTCTGGGGGCTGGGCACCGCCCGCAGGCCTGTAGTCTGTGCGCCTTTTTACAAAAGCGGACTCAGGTAGCGAGATTGGCCCAGTGGAACGTTTTGTTCTCGGGCTCTTCGTCGGCATCGGCACCGGGAGTATCGAGTGCATCGACGTCGACAGCGTCTAGACCTCCGTCCTCGGCCGCGATTGCATCGAGTGCATCGAGGCATCGACCCTCTGCATCGGGGCTGAGACATCGGAAGGCTGCGTCGGCGTCGGTGGTACTGGGACCACCACTTCTGCTGATGTCGTCGGATGGTGGTGCTTCGACTGGAGTGCAGGTGAGGGCTGTCCATTCCCCTGCTGGTGGCGGTGAGCCTTCGGGTGGGTCTCCCCCTACCCTGAGGGCTCCTGCAGTACAGCCCCCCCCCCCCCCCCCCCCCGAGACCGACCTTCTTCGGCCTCGGCCCCGAGGAAGCGACGGCTGGATTCTACGTCCTCCTCACCAATCTAATGCATTTTTTTGAGGGGGTAAGCAAACATGTGGACAATGGGGAGCCGGTTGATATTGTATATCTGGATTTTCAGAAGGCGTTTGACAAAGTGCCGCACGAAAGACTCCTGAAGAAATTGCAGAGTCATGGAATCGGAGGTAGAGTATTATTATGGATTAAGAACTGGTTGAAAGATAGGAAGCAGAGAGTAGGATTGCGTGGCCAGTATTCTCAGTGGAGGAGGGTAGTTAGTGGGGTCCCGCAGGGGTCTGTGCTGGGTCCGTTGCTTTTTAATGTATTTATAAATGACCTAGAGATGGGAATAACTAGTGAGGTAATTAAATTCGCCGATGACACAAAATTATTCAGGGTCGTCAAGTCGCAGGAGGAATGTGAACGATTACAGGAGGACCTTGCGAGACTGGGAGAATGGGCGTGCAAGTGGCAGATGAAGTTCAATGTTGACAAGTGCAAAGTGATGCATGTGGGTAAGAGGAACCCGAATTATAGCTACGTCTTGCAAGGTTCCGCGTTAGGAGTTACGGATCAAGAAAGGGATCTGGGTGTCGTCGTCGATGATACGCTGAAACCTTCTGCTCAGTGTGCTGCTGCGGCTAGGAAAGCGAATAGAATGTTGGGTGTTATTAGGAAGGGTATGGAGTCCAGGTGTGCGGATGTTATAATGCCGTTGTATCGCTCCATGGTGCGACCGCACCTGGAGTATTGTGTTCAGTACTGGTCTCCGTATCTCAAAAAAGATATAGTAGAATTGGAAAAGGTACAGCGAAGGGCGACGAAAATGATAGTGGGGATGGGACGACTTTCCTATGAAGAGAGGCTGAGAAGGCTAGGGCTTTTCAGCTTGGAGAAGAGACGGCTGAGGGGAGATATGATAGAAGTGTATAAAATAATGAGTGGAATGGATCGGGTGGATGTGAAGCGACTGTTCACGCTATCCAAAAATACTAGGACTAGAGGGCATGAGTTGAAGCTACAGTGTGGTAAATTTAAAACGAATCGGAGAAAATTTTTCTTCACCCAACGTGTAATTAGACTCTGGAATTCGTTGCCGGAGAACGTGGTACGGGCGGTTAGCTTGACGGAGTTTAAAAAGGGGTTAGATAGATTCCTAAAGGACAAGTCCATAGATCGCTATTAAATGGACTTGGAAAAATTCCGCATTTTTAGGTATAACTTGTCTGGAATGTTTTTACGTTTGGGGAGCGTGCCAGGTGCCCTTGACCTGGATTGGCCACTGTCGGTGACAGGATGCTGGGCTAGATGGACCTTTGGTTTTTCCCAGTATGGCACTACTTATGTACTTATGTACTTATGAAGCTCCGGTGACATGCTTCGTTCCAAGAAGTCGAAGAAGCATCAACACCGGTCCCCTTCCCGTATCGGCACCGAGAGCTCTGGGTCGCCGAGGGAGTCGGCACCCAGTAGGCATCGGCACCGAGAGGACCGCTCACCCTCTGTTCAAGAGGTGTCGATGCGCTCCACTATGGACAGCCCGGAACAGCCTCCACGCCCGGAACAGACTCTGACATCGACACCTGCATCGGCTTCCACGTCTTTCTCCACAGCCGCTCTGCACGAGAGTCTCCGGGCCGTCCTCCCAGAGATCCTGGGAGAGCTGTTGCGCCCTTCTCCTCCGGTACCGGGGGTGCTTGCGCCACCGGTACCGTCGAGTGAGGCGCCGGCTGGCCCCTTGCCCGGGGTGAGGTCTCCGACATCGGTGCCGCTTGCGGTACCGACTGCGGTCGCCTCCCAGGAAGGCTCCCCGTCGGCGGAGGGAGCTTCGCCGGTGCAGGCGAGGGAGTCTACCTCTCGACGCTCCCACCGTGGCCGTGGTTCCACGGAGTCGAGCCGGGCACGGCTTCAGACACAGGTCCGTGAACTTGTGTCTGATACTGATGGTGAGGCCTCGTGGGAGGAGGAGGAGGACATCAGATATTTCTCTGACGAGGAGTCTGATGGCCTACCTTCCGATCCCACTCCCTCCCCTGAAAGGCAGCTTTCTCCTCCCGAGAGTCTGTCTTTTGCGGCCTTTGTCCGGGAGATGTCTACGGCCATCCCCTTCCCGGTGGTTGTGGAGGATGAGCCCAGGGCTGAGATGTTTGAGCTCCTGGACTATCCTTCTCCACCTAAGGAAGCGTCCACAGTACCCATGCATCATGTCCTCAAAAAGACATTGCTGGCGAACTGGACCAAGCCATTAAGTAATCCCCACATTCCCAAGAAGATCGAGTCCCAGTACCGGATCCATGGGGACCCAGAGCTGATGCGCACTCAGTTGCCTCACGACTCTGGAGTTGTGGATTTGGCCCTAAAGAAGGCTAAGAGTTCTAGGGAGCATGCTTCGGCGCCCCCGGGCAAGGACTCTAGAACCTTAGACTCCTTTGGGAGGAAGGCCTACCATTCTTCTATGCTCATGGCCAAAATACAGTCTTACCAGCTCTACACGAGCATACACATGCAGAACAATGTGCGGCAGTTGGCGGGCTTGGTGGACAAGCTCCCCCCTGAGCAAGCCAAGCCATTTCAGGAGGTGGTCAGGCAGCTGAAGGCATGCAGAAAATTCCTGGCCAGAGGGGTGTATGACACCTTTGATGTTGCGTCCAGGGCCGCTGCTCAAGGTGTGGTGATGCGCAGACTCTCATGGCTGCGTGCCTCCAACCTGGAGAATAGGATCCAGCAGCGGATTGCGGACTCGCCTTGCCGTGCGGATAATATTTTTGGAGAGAAAGTCGAACAGGTGGTAGAGCAGCTCCACCAGCGGGACACCGCTTTCGACAAGTTCTCCCGCCGGCAGCCTTCAGCTTCTACCTCTACAGGTAGACGATTTTTTTGGGGAAGGAAGACTGTTCCCTACTCTTCTGGTAAGGGTAGGTACAATCCTCCTTCTCGACAGCCTGCAGCCCAGGCTAAGCCCTAGCGCGCTTGCTCTCGTCAGCAGCGTGCGCCTCAGCAAGGCCCCTCGGCTCCCCAGCAAAAGCAAGGGACGAGCTTTTGACTGGCTCCAGCAGAGCATAGCCGACATCCAAGTGTCAGTGCCGGGCGACCTGCCGGTCGGAGGGAGGTTGAAACTTTTTCACCAAAGGTGGCCTCTCATAACCTCCGATCAGTGGGTTCTCCAAATAGTCCGGCAAGGATACACCCTCAATTTGGCCTCAAAACCTCCAAATTGTCCACCGGGAGCTCAGTCTTACAGCTTCCAACACAAGCAGGTACTTGCAGAGGAACTCTCCGCCCTTCTCAGCGCCAATGCGGTCGAGCCCGTGCCATCCGGGCAGGAAGGGCTGGGATTCTATTCCAGGTACTTCCTTGTGGAAAAGAAAACAGGGGGGATGCGTCCCATCCTAGACCTAAGGGCCCTGAACAAATATCTGGTCAAAGAAAAGTTCAGGATGCTTTCCCTGGGCACCCTTCTCCCCATGATTCAGGAAAACGATTGGCTATGCTCTCTGGACTTGAAGGACGCCTACACACACATCCCGATACTGCCAGCTCACAGACAGTATCTGCGATTTCAGCTGGGCACACGTCACTTCCAGTACTGTGTGCTACCCTTTGGGCTCGCCTCTGCGCCCAGAGTGTTCACGAAGTGCTTGGCTGTAGTAGCAGCGGCACTTCGCAGGCTGGGAGTACACGTGTTCCCATATCTCGACGATTGGCTGGTTAAGAACACATCCGAGGCAGGAGCTCTACAGTCCATGCAGATGACTATTCGCCTCCTGGAGCTACTGGGGTTTGTGATAAATTATCCAAAGTCCCATCTTCTCCCAGTGCAGAGACTCGAATTCATAGGAGCTCTGCTGGATTCTCGGACGGCTCGTGCCTATCTCCCAGAGGCGAGAGCCAACAACTTGTTGTCCCTCGTCTCGCGGGTGCGAGCGTCCCAGCAGATCACAGCTCGGCAGATGTTGAGATTGCTGGCCACATGGCCTCCACAGTTCATGTGACTCCCATGGCCCGCCTTCGCATGAGATCTGCTCAATGGACCCTAGCTTCCCAGTGGTTTCAGGCTGCTGGGGATCTAGAAGACGTGATCCACCTGTCCACGAGTTTTCTCAAATCCCTGTATTGGTGGACGATTTGGTCCAATTTGACTCTGGGACGTCCTTTCCAAATTCCTCAGCCACAAAAAGTGCTGACTACGGATGCGTCTCTCCTGGGGTGGGGAGCTCATGTCGATGGGCTTCACACCCAAGGAAGCTGGTCCCTCCAGGAACGCGATCTGCAGATCAATCTTCTGGAGTTGCGAGCGGTCTGGAACGCTCTGAAGGCTTTCAGAGATCGGCTGTCCCACCAAATTATCCAAATTCAGACAGACAACCAGGTTGCCATGTATTACATCAACAAGCAGGGGGGCACCGGATCTCGCCCCCTGTGTCAGGAAGCCGTCAGCATGTGGCTCTGGGCTCGCCGTCACGGCATGGTGCTCCAAGCCACATATCTGGCAGGCATAAACAACAGTCTGGCCGACAGGTTGAGCAGGATCATGCAACCTCACGAGTGGTCGCTCGACTCCCGAGTGGTGCGACAGATCTTCCAAGCATGGGGCACCCCCTTGGTAGATCTCTTCGCATCTCGAGCCAACCACAAGGTCCCTCAGTTCTGTTCCAGGCTTCAGGCCCACGGCAGACTGGCATCGGATGCCTTCCTCCTGGACTGGGGGGAAGGTCTACTGTATGCTTATCCTCCCCTACCTCTGGTCGGGAAGACTTTGTTGAAACTCAAGCAAGACCGAGGCACCATGATCCTGATTGCTCCCTTTTGGCCGCGTCAGATCTGGTTCCCTCTTTTTCTGGAGTTATCCTCCGAAGAACCGTGGAGATTGGAGTGTTTTCCGACCCTCATCACCCAGAACGAAGGGGCGCTTCTGCATCCCAGCCTCCGGTCCCTGGCTCTCACGGCCTGGATGTTGAGAGCGTAGACTTTGCCTCTTTGGGTCTGTCAGAGGGTGTCTCCCGTATCTTGCTTGCGTCCAGGAAAGATTCCACTAAGAAGAGTTACTTCTTTCTATGGAGGAGGTTTGCCGTCTGGTGTGACAGCAAGGCCCTAGATCCTCGCTCTTGTGCTACACAGACCCTGCTAGAATACCTTCTGCACTTGTCTGAGTCTGGTCTCAAGACCAACTCTGTAAGGGTTCACCTTAGTGCAATCAGTGCATACCATTACCGTGTGGAAGGTAAGCCGATCTCAGGACAGCCTTTAGTTGTTCGCTTCATGAGAGGTTTGCTTTTGTCAAAGCCCCCTGTCAAACCTCCTACAGTGTCATGGGATCTCAATGTCGTTCTCACCCAGCTGATGAAACCTCCTTTTGAGCCACTGAACTCCTGCCATCTGAAGTATTTGACCTGGAAGGTCGTTTTCTTGGTGGCAGTTACTTCAGCTCGTAGAGTCAGTGAGCTTCAGGCCCTGGTAGCCCAGGCCCCTTACACCAAATTTCATCATAACAGAGTAGTCCTCCACACTCACCCTAAGTTCTTGCCAAAGGTTGTGTCGGAGTTCCATCTGAACCAGTCAATTGTCTTGCCAACATTCTTTCCCCGTCCTCATTCCTGCCCTGCTGAACTTCAGCTGCACACATTGGACTGCAAGAGAGCATTGGCCTTCTATCTGGAGCGGACACAGCCCAACAGACAGTCCGCCCAATTGTTTGTTTTTTTGATCCCAACAGGAGGGGAGTGGCTGTGGGGAAACGCACCATATCCAATTGGCTAGCAGATTGCATTTCCTTCACTTACGCCCAGGCTGGGCTGGCTCTTAAGGGTCATGTCACGGCTCATAATGTTAGAGCCATGGCAGCGTCGGTAGCCCACTTGAAATCAGCCACTATTGAAGAGATTTGCAAAGCTGCGACGTGGTCATCTGTCCACACATTCACATCTCATTACTGCCTGCAGCAGGATACCCGACGCGACAGTCGGTTCGGGCAGTCAGTGCTTCAGAATCTGTTCGGGGTTTAGAATCCAACTCCACCCCCCTAGGCCCATGTTTTGTTCTGTTCCAGGCTGCACTCTCAGTTAGTTGGATAAGTTGTTAGGTCAATCTCAGTTATGTCCTCGCCGTTGCGAGGCCCAATTGACCATGTTTCTTGTTTTGAGTGAGCCTGGGGGCTAGGGATACCCCATCAGTGAGAACAAGCAGTCTGCTTGTCCTCGGAGAAAGTGAATGCTACATACCTGTAGAAGGTATTCTCCGAGGACAGCAGGCTGATTGTTCTCACAAACCCGCCCGCCTCCCCTTTTGGAGTTGTGTCTTCCCTTCTCTTTGTCTTGCTACATATGAGACTGGCCGGCACGAGCCGGTTTCGGGCGGGAAGACGGCCGCGCATGCGCGGTGCGCATCGGCACGCGAGGGCTAGCAAAGGCTTTTGCTAGTGAAGATTCCGATTGGAGGGGCTGCCGTGGACGTCACCCCATCAGTGAGAACAATCAGCCTGCTGTCCTCGGAGAATACCTTCTACAGGTATGTAGCATTCGCTTTACCCCCTGAAATGGTGGGTTAGGCACCACAAAATGGTGGCCAGTGTCGGGGTGACCTTTTGTAGGTTTTTGAAGCCTATGATTGAAAAAGAGAGGTGTATGTATGTCAGTAGCACCCGTTGTTTTCGGAGGCTTTTTCCTTCAAGTTTATAAAAATTAAAAAATGTAAAGAAGATATTGATCAAGATTGATGCAAGATGTATGAAGTTCTGTGCAATGATATAGTGATGTTTTCTGATGTATATGTATCCACAATGAATATGCATGAGATAGGTTGTTATGCACTTTCTCCTTGGTATGCAAATCTATCTCATGCATGGTAGATATCTTGAAAACCCGAAGGGACTTGATATGCCCTGAGGACTGGTTTGAAAAGCCCTGATTTAAGGAGTAGGATGTGTTATGAGGGTATGTTCTGAAACTAGGAAAAGGAATTCTGTATGTGTTTAGAGAATGGAGAGAAATGCTCTGTAAGTGGGGCTATTTGGAGAATGGGAAAGGATATTAAGGGAGTGTGTTTGAAGGTACATGAAAGGGCATTGAGTTATTTCTGTTAGGGACATTAGAATTCAGTCATGACATACATGGGTTATGGATATACTGAAGGCCTCCATTTATATCTATTACCTAGTTTTTCTGTGATGGTTACTCTGTCACACTAGAAATTTGTGGGACTGACTTATTCCATGAGAAGTCACTACCTCTTACCCTACTTTCTCTCTCCTTCTTTGGCCTCCTCTTAAATCACAGTGGATACAGTTGTCTATCTTCTCTTCTAAATTGTCTACTTGTTCCTATACAAATCCACAGTTCTATTTCCCCTGCAGTCATTCCTTCAGTTTGTCTCATCCTTCGTCAGTTGCCACTATGATTGCTTCCTCTTCCTTCAAGCATGCTGTGATCACACCAGTCCTCAAAATATTCACTTGAGACCCTTCCTGTCCTGCTTACTGTTGTTGAATTTTCCTCCTCCTTTTAATAGCAAACGTCTTGAATGTTCACTTTGCCTCCGCTTTAACTTTATCTGAAAAATTCTAGATACTCTCCAGTTTCATTTTTGCCCTCTACATTCCATAGAAACTGCTCTTCCTGAAGTCTCCAATGACCTCTTTATGGCCAAAGCAAAGGACCTATACTTGAGCCTCATCTTCTTTAACTTATTCGTTGCTTTTGACACCATTAATCACCAGCTGCTTCTTGTCAGACTGTACTGTGCTTTACTTTGTATTGATTTTCTTTTTTTTTTTTTTCCTGTGGTGGTTCTTTTGCACTACTATTCCACCATAAGTTGATGTACCTCAGGTCTCTCTCCTGAGCCTTTTACCTCTTTTTCATCTACAGTTGTTCTCTTGATGCTCTGATGACTTCAGTACTATTTTTATGTTGATCTATTCTCTTAATTGCGCAAAATGGTCTAGAAGGCTTTTTGGACATTGCTCAAATATTCCTTCCTGATTGTTTGCTGCTCTTCCCCCTCAGTCTCTCTCATTCACTCTGCATTTCAAGATGGGCTTGCTTTCTTCTCTCTATTTTTTAAAATCTCAAGATAAAAAAATAAACAAAGCCTTTTACAATTATCATTCCTTCCACCTAGTTTAATGTTTCTGAAGTTATTGTCTTAATGAATGACAAACATAAGCTGAAGCTCAAAAAGTGCCTTCAGTATCAAATAAGGAAACTTTATCAGACACATGTGAAATGTATGTGTAATGCTTGAGCTTATCCCATAGTATCTCCACCTGTAGTAAGTGCATCCAGAACGGTGAATGTGTGCTCAGAATGTTTGAGAGACTAGTGCTGCTGCTTCAAAAAACAAAAAACTAACCATCCCCGTATCTTCTGATCCTTCATTACCTTTCCAAAAGGCAACAGCTTGAGATCTTCCCACTTCCTGACCTGAACATTAGCTGAAGCCATGGCAGATATTGTATAGCAATATCAAACTGTGTCATTGCTTGCCTCTCCTAGAGAATTTTTATTTATTTTTTTGATAGAGGAATTGGCTGAGAATTTCAATGAACATTCTTAGCAGCTCACTACTTACCAACACAGCAGCAAGTTAGACAAAACAAAACAGAAGATGGGACTGTCACTGAAATGTAGATGGAAAGTGATGACCACAAATGCTCACAGTCTAAGCAACAAAGTTCATGATCTGCGAGCCCTGATATTAGAGGCAGACTTAGACATTGTTGCTATCATGGGGACATGGTTTAGTGATTCCCATGAATGGGATGTGAACATACCAAGGTACAATCTATTTAGGACGGATAGAGATGGTCATAAAGATGGAGGAGTAGCAGCTGTGTAATGCCAGGGGCTTGGGGAAAGGAAGAAGCGATATGGATCACCTTGAAAAGAGATGATGAAACCTCTGTCTACATGGGTGTTGTCTACAGATCTCAGACACAATTGGAGGAACTAGATAAAGATCTGGTTACAGATATCAAAAAGATGGGAAAGAAAAGAGAGGTGCTGTTGCTGAGGGATTTCAACTTGGCCGATGTAGATTGGAAAGTTCCATCTGCGGAATCGGAAAGAAGTAGAGAGATTGTGAATGCCTTTCATAGTGCTCTGCTCAGACAGATGGTGACAGAACCCATGAGGGAAGAGCGACACTGGATCTGGTGCTCACAAATGGGAAAAGTGTGTCTATTGATCTGGGCAGCAGTGATCATCAGACAGTTTGGTTTGATAGCTAAAGTGGAGGGCAGCCACTCAAAGCTCAAAGTCCTAGACTTTAGAAAACCTGAAGAAAGAGCTGATGGGCTTCGAGAAGTGGAAAGGCAGTGGTCCAGGTTGAAAGGAGCTATAAATATGGCTATTAACCTTTATTTAAGGAGAGTAAATAAAAGCAAGAGAAAAAGAAAACCAATATGGTTCTCCAAGCAAGTAGATGAGAAAACAAAGGCTAAAGAGTTGGTGTTCATGAAATGCAGAAAAAATCTCAAGAGGAGAGGAATACCGGATGAAACTGAAAGAAGCCAAGACAGATATACATCTGACAAAAGCGCAAGCAGAAAAACAAATGGCTAGAAATGTAAGGAGGGGTGACAAAGAATTTTTTTCAGTTATGTTAGTGAAAGGAAGAAGACTAAAAATGAAATTGTGAGACTGAAAGATGCTGTGAACCGCTATGTGGATAAAGATGAGGGAAAAGCAAATATTCTAAACAAAATATTTCTGCTCTGTGTTCATCGAAGAAAATCTTGGAGAAGGACCTCAATTGACTGGCAAAAGTACTTATGAGAATGGAATGGATATAGCACCATTGAAGGTGGACAAAGTCATTGGACTGGACGGGATCCATTTCAGAATATTGAGGGATATCAGAAAGGTTCTGGCGGGTCCTCTTAAAGATTTGTTTACTAAATCCTTGGAGACAGAAGAGGTTCCATGGGATTGGAGAAGAGTGGATGTCCCTCTTCACAAAAGTGGTGACAGAGAAGGAGCTGGAAACTACCGGCTGGTAAGCTTCACTTCAGTTATTGGAAAAGTAATGGAAACATTGCTGAAAGAAAGGATAGTGAATTTCCTGAAATCCAATAGGTTACAAGATCCGAGACAGCATGGTTTCACCAAAGTTAAATTGTGCCAAACTAATCTGATTGAATTTTTTGACTGGGTGACCAGAGAATTGGATCGAGGATGTGCGCTACTTAGATTTCAGCAAAGCCTTTGACATGGTTCATCATAGGAGGCTCTTGAATAAACTTGACAGGCTGAAGTTAGGACCCAAAGTGGTGAACTGTATTAGGAAGTGGTTGATGGACAGACACCAAGAGGGTGTGGTTAATGGAATTCACTCAGAGAAAGGAAAGGTGAGTAGCAGAATGCCTAAAGGATCAGTGCTGGGGCCAATTCTGTTCAATATATTTGTGAGTGACATTGCCAAGGGGTTAGCAGGTAAGGTTTTCCTTTTTGCAGATGATGCCAAGATTTGTAACAGAGTGGACACCCCGGAGGGAGTGGAAAACATGAAAAAGGATCTGCAAAAGTTAGAAGAATGGTCTGTTTGGCAATTAAAATTCAATGCAAAGAAGTGCAGAGTGATGCAGTTAGAAAGTAGAAATCCAAGGGAGCAGTATGTGTTAGGCAGTGAGAGGCTGATATGCACAGACAGGGAGAGGGACCTTGGGGTGATAGTATCTGAGGATCTGAAGGCGACGAAGCATTGTGACAAGGTGGTGTCCATAGCCAGAAGGATGCTAGGCTGCATAGAGAGAGGTGTAACCAGCAGAAGAAAGGCGGTATTCATGCCCCTGTACAAGTCATTGATGAGGGCCCACCTGGAGTACTGTGTTCAGTTTTGGATGCCGTGTCTTGCTAAAGATTTAAGAAGACTTGAAGCAGTCCAGAGGAAGGCAACAAAAATGATATAGGGCTTGTGCCAAAAGATGTATGAGAAGAGAATGGAAGACCTAAATATGTATTTACTAGAGGAGGGACAGGGGAGATATGATACAGACGTTTAAATACTTGAAAGATAATAATATAGAAACAAATATTTCCAGAGAAGGGAAAATGGTAAAATTAGAGGACATGAATTAAGATTGTTGGGGGGGGGGGGGGGGGGGGGTGTAGACTCAGGAGTAATGTTGGGAAATTTTTTTTCACAGAGAGGATGGTTGATGCCTGGAATGCCCTCCCGAGGGCAGATGGTGGAGAAAAAAAACTGTGGAGGAATTCGAAAGGGTGGGGGATGAACACAGAGGATCTCTAATTAGAAAATGAATGGTAAAAAATATAGGGTTGTATATATGTTTGCACGTCAAGGGGTGCTTAGATGGCAACTCTGGAGTATCAACTAAGGCCAGTTCTCGGCTGTCTTGTATGGTCTGAGTCCTGCATATAGCAATCCAGTTAGGATGGGCAGTTTACGGTCAATTGATTGTCAGCCAGTTGGTCGCGGTACAATTGATCACCTGGACTTTTAATCTTCTAGTCAATTATTCGCATGACAATTAATGGCACGTTCAATTGATCGTGAAAACAAGACTTCAAAGTGAAACGTGTTTGTTTAGCCATGTTATGTAGCACTGCATTTTATCCAGTGTTTAAGTACATACATAATATCTAAATACTATATTAATCGCATGACAGTTGATCGCATGTACAATTGATCGTGAACACAAGATTTCAAAGTGAAACATTCTTGTTAAGCCACATCATGTGACACTGCAGTTTATCCAATGTTTAACTACATACATAAAACAAAATACTTATGAAGCGTTAATAAGAAAAGCAAGGCTACCCATAAGCAATCAAGAATTTGGTCAATTAGAAATTGTAATTGTATAGTGCGCCACTTAAATAGTCCACTAGATCGATGCCATAACGACCAACAACATTGGCAAGTTGTGTTGCTGTGTCGTGGTATTTCTTGCGTTGCATAGAAGTCTGTTGCCCGACTAAATAAAGTTTGATGCTTATGTCGTTCCTTGCCTGTTCAAGTTTCAGCCCATTTATGAAATTCCATATAGAAGGATGGCAACTTCCTAGCATTTCCGTAAAGCTACGATGCCAACCCTTGCATAAATTGTTTTGTTTTGGACAACCCATCAATAACAGATCTGTGACAATTCCACATCGTGTATGGGAATCGCGGAGGCCTTTGTCTGTAATGACGAATTGGTCGACCAATCCAAGTGTCCTCAAAATAATCAAGTACTGACTGTGCCTCAAGGAGGATTAGAGAAAAGTAGAGGCTGACCAAAGACGAATCACCACTGGAGATATGAATCCAACTTTATTGTAATAAATAAAAGGCCCGACACGGGCCGTGTTTCGATGCACGAGAGCGTCTACATCAGGGGTCAAACAGTAAACTCCAAATCTAATAGCAGGACCGCAGCCCTGTTCGTGACTAGAGATGTATGCAAATACCTTGGTATTCAGAGCAAGCAGACCAGCTTCTTGCTACGACTGTAGGAACAAAAAATCGCAAGACTGTTGGATTCATATCTCCGGTGGTGATTCGTCTTTGGTCAGCCTCTACTTTTCTCTGCTGTGTTTCGTCGTCATAGAGGATTTTCCTGTTTTGTACTTTGGATCAAGGAGGAATAGGCCACTCTCAGAGAGCAAACCAAATGCTTTTTACATCAGCAGGTGGAGCAAACACTAGAGCAGTTAAACATTACAGTGTCACAGCAAAGTCTTCATCGCTCGCATATCTTTGTTGGGGACTGTTTGACTGAAGATTTCGATACACGCATTGAGTGAAATGATTAAGAAGCAACCTTGCTGAATCGCATTCGGGTAAGCAGAGGACATTGCATTAATTGCAGCTGATTCAAAATCAGTTAGTATTGATTGAGGAGCTGCATTTGGAATCAACTGTTTGAGACTTGCCAGGAAACGTCCATATGTTTCCTCAGGCTTATTAGGCAGCAAAGCAAATACTGCTGGAACGACAACATCATTTGCAATCCCATGAATGGAGTAGAGTTGTTTGAATACAGGGGGTGCATTTTTAAAAGTACCATCCCCGTACCAGTGTTGCAATTGAGAAAGTAAACGCATGTTTCAATTCATGCTGAATATTAAAATTCTATTTTCATCAGCACCACTGTCATATTTTAAAAACTCTTCACCATTGTCAAGCATAATTACCTCTCTTGGAATCTACAGGTCTTTTCAAGATTGTGGATTTGGAAGTGGTATCATAGCACTCTGATGCACACGACGTAAAGTATGCTTTATTATGTTTTGTGCTGGAAATACTTTTAAAACAAATAGGAGTTAATATATTTCACTCAAAGAATAGTTAATCTCTAGAACTCATTGCCAGAGGATGTTGTAATAGTAGTTAACTTATCTAGGTTTTAAAAAAAGGTTTTGACAAGGTCCTTGAGGAAAAGTCCATAGTCTGTTATTGAGATGGACATGGGGAAGCCACTTCTTGCCCCGAGATTGGTAGCATGGAATGTGCTACCAGTTGGGTCTACCAGGTACTTGTGACCTGGATTGGAAGCAGGATACTGGGCTAGCTGGACCATTGATCTGACCCAGTATGGCTACTTTTATGTTCTTAAGGTTGAAAGGCATATAATTTTCAAACTTAAGTTCCTCCAAAGGTTCAAAATGTTTTGGGATCTTACTAACAATCAAAAACATCTTATTAAAAAAGATTCACCTCTAGCACCCATGCAGGAAAAGCTATGATGCCTAGTTCTAGCTAGCTTAATACAATTGGAAATTTTCAGAAACAATTGTTGAGCAGAATGTAAAGACTTATAAATCAACATTACAATTTTTAACTCTGTTCTTTGCTGCACAGTTGATGCAAAGTGTACAGCACAAGCCAAATATGATCTTAGACAATTTAGTATTGATTAGCAAATACCCTACAGTATTTTGCACGTGTTGGTGGGTTTTGTAGCTGACAACATAGGTGTCCCACTTATAATGCATTACAGTCATCTAGACAAAAAATAACTAATGACCTGGATTACTGTAGTCAAGTTGGAGGCATCAAAATAAGTACAGAAGTATTGCCATACTGGGAAAGACCAAAGGTCCATCGAGCCCAGCATCCTGTTTCCAACAGTGGCCAATCCAGGTCACAAATACCTGACAAGATCCAAAAAATGTACAAAACATTTTATACTGCTTACTCCAGAAATAGTGGATTTTCCCCAAGTCCATTTAATAACGGTCTATGGACTTTTCCTTTAGGAAGCCATCCAAACCTTTTTAAAACTCCACTAAGCTAACTGGAAGTGAGATGAACATGGATGGAGGGGTGGAGAAAGAGGAAAAATGGTGGATATGGATGGAGGAGAGGGAAGAGAGAGGAAGGAGTTGCATTTGGATGGAGGGAAGTGAAGAAAGAGGAAGGAGATGCATACTGACAGAGATGAGAGAAAGGAAAAAGAGGAGAAAAACTACACATGGATGGAGAAAATAGACGCTGGATGGAAAGAGGGAAGAGAGGGGGCAGACGCTGGATGGAAAGGAGAGAGAGAGGGGGCAGATGCTGGAAGGAAAGGGGGGAAAGTTAAAGATCGAGGAAAGAAGAAACAAGAGACTGGGACCAACACAATTAGAAACAGTAAACGGCCAGACCACAAAGGTAGGAAAAAATGAATTTTATTTTTAGTTTAGGATAAAGTAGTGTGGTGGCTGTGTTAATAAATACAGAAAATGGAAGTAAGGTGATATCTTTATTGGACTAATTTTAATACATTTTTGACTAATGTTTGGAGACTAAACCCTCTTTTCTTGTGTCAGAACAGAATACCATAACAGCAGTATACTGTCCTGACCTGAGGAAAGAGGTTTTGGCCTTTGAAAGCTAATTGAAAAATGTATTTAGTCCACTAAAATGATATCATATTTTCCATTTTTTGTTTTATTTGTATTTGTTAACTTATAGTGATTGAAATATGTCAGTTTTTGAAATTTGCATCTCTTTATATTTGCACAGTACAGGGGGAATGAGGAGTGGGACTGTTCAGGGAAGAAGTCCTGATGCAGGTTGCAAGCAGCCTATAGGTGGCGCTGCCACTGCCCAGGTGAAGACTGCAGTAGACAGAATTTTAAGATGGGGAGGGGGGGGGGGGGGGGGGGGGAGAGACGCACTGCCTGTTAAAAAAAAAAAAAAAAAAAATTTTCATCATCCCCAATCATTTTGAAAAGTTGGCTCCTATGGTTGTTAATAATACTAGGCTCACATTTCGGGTCCTTCGGGATAGGTATCAGGAGAATATGGCCATGATCAACGGAGAAGCGCCCGTGTTGGCGCATGTGATTCAGATAGGATGTAAAGTCTTCAACAAAACACTCCGGCACTGATTGCAGCAGGTAGTTAGGGCAGCAATCCAGCTTGCAGTGCGTACGAAAAAATTTGCAAAGGGCCAGAGAGACCCTTTCCTTGGTGACTGGCTCAAAGGTAGACCAGTGATGATCAGCTGGGCAAGGGCCATGTGCAGGTGCGAGACTTTGAAGGAAGGCAGCAGCACTGGACGTCTGCGCCCTTACATACAAGATTATATATGGGGACGCTCCTGCCTACATGTACAATCTGGTCGACCTCCCGCCCAGGAATGCCGTGCAGTCATCCCGCACCTACCTCAATCTCCACTTTCCTACCTGCAGGAACTTACGATACAAGCTGCTCTTTGCCTCTTCATTTTGCTTCCAGTGCCCCCGTTATTGGAATGCTCTCCCATCAGCGTTAAAAGCGACCACTGATCTTAGCCTATTCAAGAAATCCATGAAGACCTACCTATGTGATCATTCATTCTCCTCAGCAGCTTGATCCTTGCATCTCCGCCTTCCATTCCCCTTCAGTTTTCCCTCCCTCCCCTTCTCTACTTTTTTTTCCCCTTTCTCTTCAGCTTTGCACTACTGTTGTTATGATGTACCTTCTCCTGCATTGTACACCACATAGAGCCCACCTTGGTGGGAATATGTGGGATATAAATGTTCACAATAAATAATACCTAACATTCTATTTGCTTTCTTAGCCGCAGCAGCACACTGAGCAGAAGGTTTCAACGTATCATCAACGACGACACCTAGATCCCTTTCTTGGTCCGTGACTCCTAACGTGGAACCTTGCATGACATAGCTATAATTTGGGGTCCTCTTTCCCACATGCATCACTTTGCACTTGTTCACATTAAACGTCATCTGCCATTTAGACTCCCAGTCTCGTAAGGTCCTCTTATAATTTTGTACAGTCCTCCCGTGATTTAATGACTTTGAATAACTTTGTGTCATCAGCAAATGTAATTACCTTAATAGTTACTCCCATCTCTAGGTCATTTATAAATATGTTAAAAAGCAGCAGTCCCAGCTCAGAGCCCTGGGGAACCCCACTACCTACCCTTCTCCAAATATAGGCAGAACTTTCCGAAGATGTACGTAAGTACATAAGTAATGCCATACTGGGAAAAGACCAAGGCCCAACAAGCCCAGCATCCTGTCCCCGACAGCGGCCAATCCAGGTCAAGGGCACCTGGCAGCTTCCCAAACGTACAAACATTCTATACATGTTATTCCCGAAATTGTGGATTTTTCCCAAGTCCATTTAGTAGCGTTCTATGGACTTGTCCTTTAGGAAACCGTCCAAACCCTTTTTAAACTCTGCCAAGCTGACCGCCCTCACCACGTTCTCTGGCAACGAATTCCAGAGTTTAATTACGCATTGGGTGAAGAAAAATTTTCTCCGATTTGTTTAAATGTAGTTTCATCGCATGCCCCCTAGTCCTACTATTTTTGGAAAGCGTGAACAGACGCTTCACATCCACCTGTTCCACTCCACTCATTATTTTCATTATGGAGCTGTTTTGATTTGGCACATACAGAGAAGAACTCAGCCAGATTCCTGAGATCTAGTGCATAAGGAGAGGAATGTTTATCAGGAAAAAGGAGATAATATCATTGGAGTACTATGTACAGTTCTGGAGACTGCACCTTCAAAAGGAAATAAATAGGATGGAGTCTGTCCAGAGGGCAGTGATCGCTGTTATAAAGCATATGCGGACAAATATCTCAATATGTATTTATGGTAGAAAGGCAAGAGAAAGGAGCTATAATAGAAAAAATTCAGTATCACCTTTTCGCTGATGACTCCCAGATCTACCTCTCCACACCAGTAATCTTGGCAGAAATCCTGTCCAAGGTATCTGCCTGCCTCTCTGACATTGCTACCTGGATGTTTCACCGCCACCTGAAACTCAATATGTCCAAAACTGAACTCCTTATTTTCCCTCCTAAACCAACCTCTCCCCTTCCCCCATTCTCTATTTCTGTTGACAACACGCTCATTCTTCCCGTCTCGTCTGCTCGCAACCTTGGGGTCATCTTCGACTCCTCCCTCTCCTTCTCTGCCCATATTCAACAGATTGCTAAAACCTGTTGTTTCTTCCTTTATGTTTCAATAATTTTTATTGGAGAATTCCAAAACATTTCCAGCAAGCAACTTGTCATTACATTCAACTAACTTGTTTCAAGGCCTCTGTTGGTACACACAATCATGTTTTACATCAGATGTGAACTGCTCCAGTAACTTTTTACATTTCCCCCCTTCCCCTTCCCCCCTCCCTCAACCCTCCCCCCTCTCTCTCTCACAGGTACATTCCACAGTCCATGCTTTCTCGCTATCTTGGGTTAGCGTCCATGTTACATGTTCATTATTTGCCCCCTAGCATGTGGTGTTAATGTCAGACAAAATGGAGTCCAGCAGTTCCAAAAAGTTTTTATAAACCGTGGTTTTCGACCTCTCAAACTCGTTCTCTCCGTAACAGGTGGATCATCTGCCCTCTTCATTGGGATACCATGGGGCCTTCCAGCGACAGCCAAACCAACAAAATTGTTTTCTTCGCCACCATTATAGATCTGGCAATAAATGAGCGGCACCCCCTTGGTAGGTGGCCCGCTAACCGTGGTTGCCCGAACAGTAGCTTAACTTCTGCTGTCCATTGTACATCCCAGATCACAACAATCTGTTGGGTCAGTTCTTTCCAAAACTTACCCACCCGCGGGCATCTCCAAAACATATGACCTAATGACACCCCTTCCGCTTTGCACTTGGGGCATGCTCCATCTGGTGATAGTCCCATGTGAAATGCTCTTCTAGGTGGGATGTATGCCCTCAGTACAAACTTAAATTGCATTTCCCAATAGTATGTTTGGTCCGTGTTCTTACGGTATCCAAGCAAGTATTCCTTCACCATTATCGCCAGTATTTCTGTCCCCAGGTCCGTACTCCACAGGCGCGATAGTGTTTCATAATCTGGTTCTTTTGCCATGTCCTTTAAATGCCTGTGATACTATGTCAATGGGACTTCCTGTTGTGCCCCCAGCGAAAGCGCGGAGCCCAACTCTTCTTGCACATTTTCTGCCATGGCCTCCTGCGGGAAACTAGTGATATAATGTTGTAGTTGGTAATAGTGGAGCCAGTCTGCTGAGTTTAGAGTGTACTGTGTCTGGAGCTCTGCCCAAGGTTTGATCTTGCCCTCTGTATCTATCGCCTGCAATAGGTACTCTAGTCCTTTGACCCTCCAACGAGCAAAAGCTATATGATTTTGACCAGGTGGGAATTCTGGGTTGCCGCAAATTGGGAGAAAGGGAGTCACCCGAGGCGAGAATCTGTGGTGTCGGCACAACCAGCGCCATGCCGCCTGCACAGCCGGCAAGAGCTGCACCGCTTCTAACAAGTTTGGTTCTCCTTTGTTTCCCCCGTGGAGCAAGTAGCTAATATGGTTCTGCCCAATCTTTTGTAGCTCCAGACATGTGGGGGTGAAGTATTGTGTTTGCCTTAGGCAATCATTTAAATGTCTCAGGCTGCTTGCTATCATCATGTAGCGTAAATTTAGTAGTCCCATGCCTCCATATTCCACCGGTAAGTGAAGAGTGGTCAGCGCTGCTATTGTTTTTTTCTTGGCCCACAGAAATGCCTGTAGGATCTTATTATGCTTCTTTTCGTCTGCCCTGGTTAAGTATAAGGGCAGTGTCTGAAACACATACAGCCATCGGGGCACTATCACCATGTTATAAAGAGCTATCCTGCCTAAAAATGACAGGGGGAGCCCCTGCCACATCTGCAGGCTGGATCTCGTGTCATTCATCAACTTTCTCACATTCCAATCGTACACTTGTGGGAGCTCTCGAGGTATTCTAACTCCCAGGTACTTAACTACCTCCGTTGCCCACTATATAGGGAGGGTCACCCCCTGTTTTATGGCATCACCCTGTAGGACTTCCAGGGCCTTAGATTTTTGTATGTTAAGTGTGTAGCCTGACAGTGTCCCAAAGTCCTGTATCACCTTTAAAATCCTGGGGATTGCCCTTTCTGGATCTTGAGTGATCACCAGTAGGTCATCGGCAAAAGCCAGAGCTTTAACTATGCCTCCCGCTAGTGGTACCCCCCTAATCCTCCCATCCTCCCGTAGAGCGCAGAGCAAGGGTTCCATTGCCAGAACGAATAGGAGTGGGGAGAGCGGGCATCCTTGCCGGGTCCCTTGTTGGATCTCAAATGGGCTTCCCTTTACTCTATTTAGCATAACTGCTGCCCGGGGTTGAGAATACAACGCTCTCAGTGCATCTGCAAACCACCCCTGGATTCCCATATATGTCAGCAGCTCGAACAGGTATCCCCAGTCCACCCTGTCGAATGCCTTTTCGGCATCTAGGCTAAGTATCATTGCAGGCTCTTGTTGCTGCTGGCATTTTGCCATCGCCAAAAGCAAGCACCTGACATTGCTGCCCGCCTGTCTATTCCTCACAAAACCCACTTGCTCTTCCCCCACGAACTCAGGGAGTAGTTGTCCCAGGCGTGTTGCAAGAATTCGGGCCAAAATTTTTACATCCATGTTTATCAGGGAGATGGGCCTATAAGATCCCGGCTGTGTCTCGTCTTTCCCCGACTTGTGTATCAATGTTATCAGGGCCTCGTTCGCGTATGGTGGAAACTCCCTGTCTTCAATTGTCTGTTCTAAGTGTCTCCCCAACGCCTCGAGTCCCGGCTTTGGTAAGGTCTTATAGTACTCTCCCATGAAGCCATCCGGTCCTGGAGCCGAATTCAGGGCCAGGGTTTTTATGGTGTCTTGTAGTTCCTGTCCTGTTATTGGACTATTTAATAGGTCTGTGTGTCGTGATTGTAATTTGGGCATGCCTACCTGCTTTAATTAGCTCGTTAATCTTCCCATGTCCCGAGTTGGTGTGCCCTCATAAAGCGTGCTAAAGTAACTATAAAAGATCTTCCCTATTTCCTCACTTCTGTGTTCTGTCGCCCCACCCGGGCCTCAAATTGCTGTTATTACTTTCCTGGAGCTTCCCGGTGCTACCAATCTGGCTAATAGGGTACTTACCTTGTTCCCAAACCTCTGGAGTTTGCATTTATAGTAGGTCAGCTATCTCCTGGTTTGCTGGTGAATTAGGGTATTAAGTGTTACCTGGGCCACTAGATACTGTTCTTTAGTGACTCTGTTCGGAGAGCTTATGTATTTTCGTTTGGCTTTCTGAAGTTGTGCTTCCAAATGTAAAATCACCCTCGCCTTTTTTTTCTTACGTGCCTGTACAAAAGCTATAATGTCTCCTCGTAATACTGCTTTGGAGGTCATCCAATAAAGTTTTGGGTGGTTCATATGTTGCCTGTTAAATCTCTCGTATTCCCCCCATCTTGCATGTAAGTACCATATTTTTCGGACTATAAGACGCACTGGACCATAAGACGCACCTAGGTTTTAGAGGAGGGAAATAGGAAAAAAAAATTCGGACTATAAGATGCACCTTTTTCCTCCTCTAAAACCTAGGTGCTCCGGTGCATCTTGTCCGAATCCCTCCCTCCCGCCCCACCGAGTTCCGAGATCCCCTGCCCTCCCTCCCTCTGAGGTCTAAAAGTAATTTTACCTAGTCGGGGCTGCAGCGAAAAGCATGCAGGCTCAGCACATCACTCTTCCCTTTTGTCTCTCTCAGTTCTCTGGTCCCGCCCTCTGAGGTCTAAAAGTAATTTTACCTAGTCGGGGCTGCAGCGAAAAGCATGCAGGCTCAGGATGTCACTCTTCCTCTTCATTTCCTGTTTGAGGGCAGGACCAGAGAGCTGAGAGAGACAGAAGGGAAGAGTGACGTCCTGAGCCTGCATGCTTTTCACTGCAGCCCCGACTAGGTAAAATTACTTTTAGACCTCAGAGGGCCAGACCAGAGAGCTGAGAGGGACAGAAGGGAAGATTGATGTGCTGAGCCTGCATGCTTTTCGCTGCAGCCCGACTAGGTAAAATTACTTTTAGACCTCAGAGAGAAGGCAGGGGAAGGGAGGGCGATCCCGGAACTCGGCAGGAGGGAGGGCGGGCGATCCCGAACTCGGCAGGAGGGAGGGCGGCCTGCTAAATTTCTCTACCTTCGGACTATAAGATGCACCCCCCATTTGCCTCCCAAATTTGGGAGGAAAAAAGTGTGTCTTATAGTCCGAAAAATACGGTATTGTAAAAATTCTCTATCTCTGTGTAGGTACCCCGGGTATCTCCACCCCCCTTGGTGCTGGTAGTGTTCTGGGGCTTCCAACTCCAACCATATGAGCGCATGATTCGAGATCTCTATAGTCCCTATTCCCGTGTCGCTCACCCAAGGGGGAAGGTAAGTCTATCTACTAGTATGTAATCTATTTTCGTGCTGGTACCGTGGACCATCGACAGATGCTTATAGTCTTTTGTTTCTGGGTGTAGAGCCCGCCACGCATCTACCAGGTTCAAAATGAGCATGAATGTCGGGAGCACCTGTTTCTTACTCCCTCCCTGTGGTGCCTCTCTGGGATTCGTTGTGTCCAGCCCCGGGTCTGCTATTAAGTTAAAATCTCCACAGACCAGCAGTTTCGGTGCCGGTGAGGGAGTGCATTGCTTTATTATGGCTTGGAATACTTATGTATTCGGTCCATATAGAGAACCTAGCAGGAATTCCCTATTCTGGAGCCACAAACGTACTATAATATATCTCCCTTGGTCGTCTGCTTTGATGAGCTTTGCCTTTGCCGCTACTCCTTTTCTTATTAAAATCGCTACACCCCGTTTCCTACCCTCCGCTGATGCAGAGAACACCTCCCCCACCCATGCTGTTTTCAATTTGCTATGCTCCTCCTCCGTGAGACGTGTCTCCTGCAAGCAGGCGACATCCGCCTTATGCCTCTGCAAGGCCTGTAAACTTTTTGATCTTTTCACTGGTGTAGCTATGCCTCCTACATTCCAAGAAATGATGCGAGTCACCCTGACCATCCCTGTTTATTTGTTTTGGTATTTTGTATGCTACTTTCAATTTCTACATCTGAGGCCTGGGCGCCCAGCCTCGCACGACTCCCTGCGGTTGTGGGCAGATTCTGACCATTGCTCTGTTCTCAGGGTTCTGCGTTTTTTCCTTTTCTGTGTAAGAGCGGGGTACAAATGTAACATAAATAAATAAAAAATCAACTGTCCCTTATTAGGCTAAATTGTATCTTCCTCTTATCTCTTTTTGTCCTCCACTTTTCTCTACCCTTCTTGACTGTGGAATCCTCCTGTGGACCTACCCCCCTACCACTTCCTCCCCCCTTCACCGCCCCCCCTTCCTTATCCCTTCCCCGCCCCCCCTTCCTTATCCCTTCCCCGCCACCCCCCCCCTTCCTTATCCCTTCCCCGCCCCTTCCTTCTCCGTTCCTGCCCTTCCCTTCCCCCTCCAACCCCCTTGCCCTCAACCCCATAATGACCCCATCCACTCTGTGGTGCAAGATCGTGGATGGTGGGTCCCCTCCCCCAGCATGTAACTTCAACCTATACCCTGAATCTCATTGACCCTCTCAGTGTGTTTCCCGTCCTTCCCTGCCACCCCTTACAGATCAATATGTTGCTTTTTTTTACCCGTGCCTACCTCCATCCTATTTCTACACAATCTTTACCTCATTCATTCAGTGGTCTGGGCTCATGGCACCTTGTATTCTTCGGCCAAGTAGTCTTTGAGGCCATTTTGCGCTTCTTGAGGCGTGTGGAAGAGTGTCCAAGCTCCATTTTGCAGGACCTTGAGCTGCGCTGGGTAATTGAGCATAAATCTTCTCTTTTGTGCTGCAAGGGTTTTACAAATCGGTCCAAAGGTGCGTCGGCGCTCCTGTAGTGCTATTGAGTAATCCTGGAAAATGTTTATATTGGTTCCATCAAATGCCAGTGTGTCCCACTTCTGCCGCGATCCGCAGAGTATCTCCATCTTGTGGATAAAATTGTGAACTTTTACTATGACCACCCGTGGTCGCCCTCCACCGTTGGGTTTGCGGCCTAGCCTGTGTGCTTGCTCCAGACACAGTGGCCCTCCGCTATCAGCGCAAATTCTTCTTTAAACCATCTTTCCAATTGCGTCTGGAGCTGGTTATCAGGGACCGACTCAGGTATCCCCACGAGTCTTAGATTTGACCTCCTTGAACGATTTTCGAGGTCATCTAGTTGTTGGGACTGTGTGTCAACTAGCTTCTGCAAACTCTGCAGTTGTTCTTGCAGGGCGCGTTCCGCGTCTTCCACCACCACTATCCGCCCTTCCAGGTCCCCCGTCCTCCGGGTTGTGTCCTCCAGCAGGGTTTCCACCACAGCTAGCTGTTCGGAGAGCTGGGTGAACTGGGGGGGCCATAGCCGATTTTACAGCCTCCGTTAGCTGGGTAAGTTACGAGGGAGTGAACAGCGATGGCGGGATCGGTGTCGGGCTGGCGGCCATTTTGGTTTTGCCGGCTCCGCACTGTTTCTCTGCATCTTTTTTCACCGCCTTCCCTGGCATGTCTTTCTCCACTCGGATCAGGTATTGTTACATATACTTATTTAGTTTTAGGTTGAAAATCGCCACTTCCTGGCTTGTTTTCTGCAGTTTTGAAGCTGCTGGGGGAGGATTCCTCGAGAGCTAGAGAAACATGTCCTCTCCTCTCACTCCATCATGTGATCTCCCATTTCTTCCTTTATAACATCGCCAGAATTTGCCCTTTCCTTTCTGAACACGCTATCAGAACCCTCATCCACATTCTCATCACCTCTCGCTTAGACTACTGCAACTTGCTTCTCTCAGGTCTTCCACTCAGCAATCTCTCTCCTTTTCAATCTGTTCAAAACTCTGCCGCACGACTAATATTTCGCCAAAGTCATTATGCCCATATCAGCCCTCTCCTGAAATCACTTCACTGGCTCCCTATCCGTTTCCATATACAATTCAAGCTCCTCTTGTTAACCTATAAGTGCATTCACTCTGCAGCCCCTCACTACCTCTCCACCCTCATCTCTCCCTACACTCCTTCCCTAGAATTCCATTCACTAGGCAAATCTCTCCTAATTGCACCCTTCTCCTCCATCGCTAACTCCAGACTCCGCTCCTTCTATCTCGCCACACCTTATGCCTGGAATAGGCATCCTGAGCCATTACGTCTAGCTCCATCCCTGGCTGCCTTCATTCAAATCTGGGCTAAAGGCCTACCTGTTTGATGCTGCTTTCGACTCCTGACTTGTAACTTTTATCTTATCCTTATGTGTCCTTCTGTCTGTCCTTCCCTTATCCTTTTTGGTCCTTTCTTTTTGTCCTGATTTAGATTGTAAGCTCTTTTGAGCAGGGACTGTCTTCTTCATGTTCAGTTGTAAACTGCTGCGTATGACTGGTAGCGCTATAGAAGTGATTTATAGTAATAGTAGTAGAAGAAATTAAATATCTCTGTGGCATGAGCCGGGGCCAGGGTTTTAGAAGGGTAGAATGCTATTGCTGTGGGTGATCAGGAGAGGAAGATTCTGTTGCCAGAGAGAGATCAGGAGGGAGCACTAATGATTCAGGGACGGATTGGGAGAGGAAGATTCTGTTGCCGGAGGGATTGGGGGGCTATTGTGTGAGGGGATGATTGGGAAAGGAAGTGGGGTATGTGCGCCGCCATGGCACATACCTTTATTATTTGTTTATGTACTGGGCCACAATCCTGGTGAGCATATGCTACTGGACTGTCGATAGTGCTGCTGCACTTTCTGCCTCCTTAGGTCAACTAGCGTGTGGTAATCACTCATGCTAGCTGTCGGGGATACCCCTCTCTTCCACCCAACCCTTGCAATTTGCAATATAGTGGCCTAAAAATGGTAGCTTAGCATAGATTAGCAACTGGAGTGAGGAATTGGGTTGTTTATTTGTGGGGCCCACCTCGATATATCAGTTTTTCTAAAATAACAAAGTGTCAAGCTCCACAACACCAAGAATGTGAGCCCCTATGCCAAACAGCATTCAGTGGCCGAACAGTCCTGGTCTTACCTGAAGAAGCAGGGCAGAGAACTCCGGCGGAGGTTCGATCTGACCTCAGGATAGAACGCAGGCACACCAGCGGTCCGATCAAGACTGGATAACTGGGACAGGCAACGGGCAAAAGATACAGTCCAATACCAGGTCAAGGTTCAAGGCAGGCGGCAAGTAGAAGCAAAGCCCAGGTTCAAGCAAAGGTTCAAAGGCAGGTGGTAAGTAAAGGCAAAGTCCAGGTCCAAGGAAAGGTTCAAAAGCAGGCGGCAAGCAAAAGGCAAAGCATGTCCAAGCGAAGGTTCAAAGGCAGGCGGCAAGCAAAAGGCAAAGTCCAGGTCCAAGCAAAGGTTCAAAGGCAGGCGGCAAGCAAAAGGCAAAGTCCAGGTCCAAGCAAAGGTTCAAAGGCAGGCGGCAAGCAAAAGTCAAAGTCCAAACCACGAGAGAAACAGGCGCCCAGGAATCCACACTAGTAGAAGCCGAAGCAACGACATCCACTAACTGCTGCTCTTAAATAGCCCCCTCCATAGGAACAGCTGACAGGAGGCGTACCCCTCAGGCAACCTTCCAGGAACCCCGGATTGGCTGGCCAACATGAGGAGGCGGCGACCAGCCGTGATGAGCCAATCCGGGCGTCGGGGGAGAGTCCACCGTGTTCCTGGGCTCTGCGCCTAGAAGAGAATACCATCTTCGGGGACGCCGGCGCTGCAAAGATGGCCGGCGTTCCCCCGCAGTCACTGACGCAGTGCGGAGAGCCGGAGCCGCCCAAACAGCAGACAGCAAACTTCTGGAGCGACGGAGAGGCCCAGCATCTGCCCGCCCTTCCCGGCCAGCGCCTCCTCCAGCAGACCCGAGGCGCGCAACAACCGAGGAGAAAGCGTCACGGGTGAAGGTCGCGACACAAAGGCTGCTGGGGCTGTTCATGATTCTCGGGAGGATGGTACCATGGTCTCTGCTATTCAGTCAGTAAAGGAAAACTTATAGAACTAACAGTCTGTGATCAACTCAATGATTGACTGACTAGAAGAGAGAAACTGGCTAGATCCAATCTGGATTCAGACCCGGTGTACTGCTATGGATTTACAGCCTGTCTCACTGACACAGACTACTCAGTAATTACCGTGGATTCTTTTGGATTCATATTAGATAAATGAAACCTTTATTAGAGGTGCTAAATTCTACAATGATTAAGGTATATACAGTGATTAGCTATATGAACACAATCATTACATCACTGGTCTCTACATCTAAGCAATGCTAAGAGTTCTTAGACCAGGAAAAGAAGCAATAATACACTATTCATACAACATCACTGGTCCTTACATCATCCAGGCTCTTATCATCAGCTGGGGGGGCCCGGTTCACAGCGGGAATCAGGAGCTTCTTGGACCAGGAACAGATCCTCTGCGCAGCGTATCCACTCACAGATGAGCCCCCACTCTGCTGCAACAAGCCCCCCTTTTTATTAGGCTCAGAGCTCATGTTCAGAGCTAAGGAAAATTACAGAATGCTTTCCAAGTCCAGGTGGCCAAGCTGAACTTCCGAAAACAAGAACCATCCTCCCCTTTGCATACCAAATTAATTCTTATTTTCCAACTTGTTTTTGTATTTACAAGGAAAGTTACTTTTGGTCAAACACAGAAGATTTTAGAGTTCATTATCGATCAAAGCAGGGATGAAAAACAATCCTTTACATCTTCCATTACACCCGGTTATGGAACAGAAACAGTTCTTGTATCCCCACTAGCTGATCTTCACAGAAACCGAGACGGGATTTGCCTCAGTGTTAGTACTGCTAAGTTTCTTATCAGCTTTTGGCACTGTGGATTACAATATCATGCTAGCATGCCTGGCAGAAACAGGTATCAGTGGAACATCTGTCGAGCAGGGACTGTCTCTTCATGTTCAAGTGTACAGCGCTGCGTACGTCTAGTAGCGCTTTAGAAATTATAAGTAGTAGTAACAGTGCTTGCCTGGCTCAGATCCTATCTATCAGACAGGCAACAGTTTAGTATTCAGCAGCACCTCATCACCACCATGGGCAGTGACCTGTGGGGTACCACATGGATCGGTACTGCCATCTATTCCGTTCAGTATCTACTTCAAGCTACTAGCCAAGCTGATTTCGGTTGATGGACACTCAGTTCTACATCTATGCGGATGATGTGCAGCTACTCATATCCATTGAACCCAACTTAAGCCACAGCCCTGAATAAACTGACTACCTGTCTAATATCAGTTTGAGTGGGATAAAAATAACAAACTTTGCCTAAACCCAAGTAAAACTGAGCTTCTATGGGTCCCTAACACAAGTGGGCACATACCTGACCTCAAAATCTCTCTTTGGAAATATGAACTCTCCCTCAAATCACAAGTCAGGAACCTTGGAGTACAGCTCAAGTCAACTGATCCCCCAAATCCAAACTACCTTCAAGAACAGCTTCTGTCACCTTGGAGAACTGTGCTACTTGTCTCCATACATTGAGAAGGCAAGCCTTGTCTCAGTTGTGCATGCCATGATAACATCAAGACTGGATTACTGTAATGCACTGTACACTGGTCTGACTACAAAGAGTCTGCACCAGCTCCAATTGATCAGAATGCTGCAGCAAAATTAATAGAAGGTTGTAAGCGACATGACATCACACCATTTTTGCAAAAACTTCACTGGCTACCAGTACAGTACAGGACCAAGTTTAAAACTCTATGTTTGATCTTCAAGGCCCTTAAAGTAGTGGCCTAAAGTACTTGAAGAACAGGATTACCTTCTACAGACCGTCAAGGTCACTAAGGTCCTCCCAAGGAGTATCCCTAACCACACCCTCTCCAAAGGACATCACATGACATGATACTCACAAGCGAACCTTCTCCAGGGTAGCCCCCACAATCTGGAATGCACTCTCTGAAAGGCTTCACATAACACAAGACTACCTCTACTTCAGGAAGCAGGTGAAAGCTTGGTTCTTCAACCAGGCCTTTAATACACACACATGGAATGATACCGGCTTCACATAGCAGGACATGTTTATCCACTCCTACCCTAGCTAAGATAACATTCAAGCACCTTTCTGATCTCATTCACAACTTCCTTAAGTAATACCTTATTTTCTTACTCCTGTCATCTATCTTATCTATATATTCATCTTTGCTTACACCCTATTCTGTTTATTAAAATATTTTATTGTGTATTGTGTTGGCATAGTATGTATTTGAATATTTTTTTACTGCTGTAATTGTCCATTGCTTATGTTTGACGTATTCTTGCTGTACGCTGCCTTGAGTGAATTCTTTCAAAAAGGTGGTAAATAAATCCTAATTAATAAATAAAGGGCTTATAGAAAGCTCCAAATTTCATTAAATCACTAACCTATTCTTAGCAGCCTAAAGATGTGCCTTAACAAGTTTATCATGTATCTGCACTCTTCTGTTGCTTCATGTGTCAAATGTTCTGTGAGTTTGTAATGTTTGTGCTTTCTTTCCCCATTGGTGTTAGAATTAGAGTACATCTTCAACATCTTCAGTCCTTCTGTGACTGTTCTCTTGTGCTTGACTGCTTAAATATTTTAAATTTAAATACTTTACTTTTTGTCTTTTGGATTGTAAGCTCTTTGAGCAGGGACTGTCTTTCTTCTGTGTTTGTACAGCGCTGCGTACACTTTGTAGCGCTCTAGAAATGTTAAATAGTAGTAGTAGTAGTAGAGTACCTGTAGTATCCTGAAGATGCAGCCAACAGTGTTCTATACCCCAAATAAAAATTGTAGTAACTTCCCTGCTTTTTCTGCTATCTCTTCATAAATGTGTCTGTTTTCGCAGAGGTGGCCGCACCCTGGACAGAGGAGACTGAGAAGCAATGCCTATACTTGTACCTTGCTCTTCTGCCACAGAACCACAAGCTGATCCATGAACTGGCATCTGTGTATACCGAGGCTATTGCAGACATTAAGCGCACTGTGCTACGTGCCATAGACCAGCCAGTGAGTCCTTTCTTCACAATTTAGGGATTAGGATGGGATTTTCAGATCTGCCTCAAGGTATCAGTTGAAGCCTGTTAGGATATCCATTCTAGCTGTTAACCAACTCACCTGAAAAGGGAGATAAAATAGTCAGTCTTCTTGAATTTTGTTTTGTAGCCTGCTATAGTTAAATATTGTTGTTAGGAGAACTGATGGGTATCTTTTAGAGCCATCACAGCTCCTGGAACTACAGTTACATGGATCCCATGCTCACTACTTCCAAGCTGAGTCTTCCCTAATACAACTTCGCTGCTAGATTGGGTCCATGGGTCTCATGATCACTTCCCTATTGCTAAATTCTTTTCACTGCTGCACCCTCATGCAGTGGTTCTCAACTCTTGACAAACCTAGCCAGTCAAGTTTTCTGGATACCCACAATGAATAAGCATATGATAGATTTGTATACAGTGGAAGTAGTGCATGCAAATTTCTCATGCCTATTCACTATGGATATCCTGAAAACCTGACTGCCAAGGTGTGCCCTGAGGACAGGGTTGAGATTCTTTGCCCTCATATCTTCCACAGGTAATGCCTCTAAACTGAGTACACCACAATACTACAGTCTCATGGGTCTCTCAGTCATTGATGTCCTTCCCCTTCTTAAAATCATATAGAGGGGCATTTTCGATATGACGTCCAAGTCCAACTTTGGACGTTTTGCAAAAAAAAAGTCCAAAATCCGAATAGGAAAGAAGGTCATTTTCGAAAAGAAAAATGTCTATCTTTTGTTTTCGAAAATACTGTTACGAACAATGTTTTGTCCAAGTGCAGAACATACAAAATCAAGCCATTGGGATGTTGGAGGAGCCAGTGTTTTTAGTAGACTGGTCCCCCTGACATCCCAGGACAGGAGTAGGGCACCCTAGGGGGGGCACTTTAGTGGACTTCATAAAATGCTGCCAGGTACACATCTCACTATTTTTTTTTTTTTGTTACATTTGTACCCCGCGCTTTCCCACTCATGGCAGGCTCAATGCGGCTTACATGGGGCAATGGAGGGTTAAGTGACTTGCCCAGAGTCACAAGGAGCTGCCTGTGCCGGGAATCGAACTCAGTTCCTCAGGACCAAAGTCCACCACCCTAACCACTAGGCCACTCCTCCACTTTGCTACACTTAACTTCTGTGCTTTGTTACCCTTACCTTCTGTGCTGAGCCCCCCCAAAACCCAGTACCCCCAACTGTACACCACTACCATAGCCCTTGCAGGTGAAGGGGGCATCTATATGTGGGTACAGTGAATTTTGGAGGGCTCACAGTTTCCTCCACAAGTGTAACAGGTAGGGGGAGGTTGGAGCCTAGGTCCACCTGTCTCTGGTGCACTGCACCTAGGGACCTGTATGCAGGTGTTTAGGATATCCACAATGAATATTCATGAGAGAGATTTGCATGCAGTGGAGGCAGTGCATACAAATCTCTCATGAATATTCATCGTGGATATCTTAAAAACCTGACAGTCTGGGGTGCCTCCAGGACCAGGTTTGGGAGCCACTGGTATAGAGAATTTGCACTCAGTGGTTTGAATTGTGGTTCTTTGATGGAATTTAAAACAGGGTTCAGATTCTTAAAAGAGAGCCTTTTGGATATTGGGCTGTAATAATAATGTGTGGACACCAGCTGACCTTTATCTCTAATAATGGCAATAGTGTAAAGACATTTCTCCGAGGACAATCAAGCTGAGTCATTCTCACAAATGGGTGAACGATCTGCGTCGGCCTAGGAATCAGCATAATGAATAGCAAAAAGAAAAAAAAAAACTTTGCTAGTGCCTTCTGGTGCACGTGCTGTACTTTACTGCTCATGTGCGGAGTGTCTTCCCGCCCTTCGTGAGACCTCGCTCCTCAGTTCTTTTTTTTCTCCGCGTAAGGAGCAGCTGATTTTTTGCTGTCACTCCTTCCTTTTTTGTACTTTTTTTCGCAAAATTTTTCGTGTTCTTCTCCCCTTTTGTTTCAAAAAAAAAAAAAAAACCCTCGTACTTTTAGTTTTTTAAGTCCGCATATAAGTTTTCTTTATTTTTCATCGCAGGCCACTCTTAGGCCTGCTCAGTCGGGTTTCCCATTTATGTGCTCTATTTTTCGGTACAGTCAAGTCTTTTAATTTTGACAAAGCCGTTTTCCCTTCCATGTCATCGAAGACTTCCAGTGGCTTCAAATGTTATATTCGGTGCTCTGAGAGAGAAACCTTTTGGAGTTCGGTCCGGTCCTTCGGCATCTGCGTCCAGGTCGGCGGCGTCGACGTCGAGAAAGGCATTGACATTGGGAGTCGAGGTAGGGATGGCTGCTGTGAGGCCCAGAGACACTGGGAATACTAAGGTGTCAAGTGGATCTCCACCTGTCTCGAGGCCTCCTACTGTGCAGTCCCCTGGGACCAGCCTTCGTTGGACCTGACCCCGAGGCGATAGGAGGATTCGACAATGTGTTCATCAGCACCAAGGAGTCTCGGTGAGGTGCGTCGGGCCAAGAAGCACCAACACCGATCTCCTTCGACACATGGTGCCGGGAGCTCCGGGGCGCAAAGGAATCTGTCCCCAGAGAAGCATCAACGCTGGGAGGATCCCTCCCCCTCTAAACAAGAGGTGTCAATGCGTGCGTCTCCCAGCAGCCGAGATCCTGCTCCCGTGCCCAGATGCTTCTGTAACCTGATCTCCAACTGGCCCCACTGCCTTTACCGATGGCAGCTCTCGACGAGCGTATCTGGGCCTTGCTCCCAGAGCTTCTGGAGGACTTATTGCATCGGTCTGCATCGGCTTCAGGGGTGCTTACACCTGCCATGCCTATTGCTGAAGCCCTGTCTGGCCTGCAGACTACGGTATGGCCTACGGCACCGGCGTTGCAAGCGACGCCGGTGTCATTTGCCACTCAAGCAGTTCTCCTTCAATGCCGGTGGAGGAAGCTTTTCCGGAGTCGAGGCAGGAACCGACTCCTCAATGCCTTTCTTGAGACCATGGATCCTCGATGTCGAGGCGAGCCCAGTCTCAGACTTCCCTGGGGGACGTGCTCTCCAATACCAAAGAGGAACGCTCATGGGAGTCAGAGGAGAATCCCAGGTACTTTTCCTCCAATGAGTCCTTTGGGATCCCGTCTGAACCTTTCCCTCCACCTGAGAGAAGACTGTCTCCACCTCAGAGCCTCTCATTCACCTCCTTTGTGTGGGAAATGGCAGAGGCCATACCCTTTCCCCTAGGAGGATGAGCCCAGGGCTCTGATGCTCGAGGTCTTGGACTACACCTCTCCACCTAAGGAGGCAGTGACAGCTCCTCTGCACAAGGTACTCAAGGCAGTCCTCGTGCAGAGCTGGGCATCTCCTCTTTCCCTGTGGTCCCCAAGAAGATAAATACCCAGTATCGAATCCACGGAGAACCTGGGTTGGCGAGGTCTCAGTTACCCCACAAACTCCATGGTGGTTGCTGCTGCTCTCAAGAGAGCCAAGAGTACTAAAGACTATGTTTCAGCTCCCTCTCCCCCCCCCCCCCCCCCCCCAAGCTAGAATCTTGGACCCTTTTCGGAGAAAAATGTATCATGCCACTATGCTCATTGCCCATATTCAATCGTACCAGCTCTTCACGAGCATCTACTTGTGGGATTTGGTGAGGAAGCTGTCAGACTTGGTTGATGTGCTCCCTCCGGAGCAGGCTGAGTCTTTTCACCAGCTGGTCAAGCAGCAGAAGGTGTGTCACAAATTATTGGCCAGAGGCACTTACGACACTTTTGATATAGCATCCAGAATCTCTGCCCAGGGTATAGTGATGCGCAGACACTCGTGGCTGCATGTCTCTGACCTGGACCATTCGGACCAGCAGAGAATGGTGGATGCCCCTTGCCGGGGGGATAGTCTGTTCGGGGAGAAGGTTGAGCAACTGGTTGAACAGATCAAGAAGTACACAGATGCTATGTCTTCTCTCTCCCACTGAACGCCTTCTGAGACCACCTCCTTATCTAAGAGGTATTTTGGTGGGTCCTGGAGTGCTTCTTATGCCTATGCTAGGTATAGGTAGGCTCCAGCAACTCGCCAGCATGTTCAGACAACAGCATAGCGTGCTCGTTCTCGTCAACAGCATGCGCCCAAGGCCCCTGCTGCTCCCCAGCAAAAGCAAGTGATGGGCTTTTGACTGGCTCCAGCAGAGCATAACCACTATAGAAGTGTCTGTGCCAGATGATGTACCAGTTGGAGGAAGGTTAAACTTTTTTCACCAAAAGTGACTTTTCATAACCTTCGACCGGTGGGTTCTTCAAATAGTCCAGTTAGGATACACCCTCAATTTGATATCCAAACCTCCAAATTTCCCACAGAGAGCTCATTCATTCAGCAAGCAGGTGCTTGCAGAGGAACTCTCCTCCCTTCTAAAGGCCCATGCGGTCGAACTCGTTCCAAAAGGGGAAGAAGGGCAAGGATTCTATTCCAGGTATTTCCTTGTGCAGAAAAAGACAGGGGGGATGCGTTCCATCCTAGACCTGAGGGTCCTGAACAAATTCCTAGTCTGAGAAAAGTTCAAGATGGTTTCCCTGGGTACCCTTCTTCCCATGATTCAGGAAAACGATTGTCTATGCTCTGGACTTGAAGGATGCATATACACACATCCCAATACTTCCAGCTCACAGGAAGTATCTTCGGTTTCGGCTGGGAACACATCACTTTCAGTACCATGTTGCCCTTTGGCCTTGCATCAGCTCCCAGGGTGTTTACAAAATGTCTAGTGGTAGTTGCAGCATCGCTGCGCAGACTTGGGGGTGCATGTGTTCCCTTATCTCGACGATTGGCTGGTGAAGAGCACCTCAGAGGTAGATGCTCAGGAATCCATGCAGAAGACTATTCAGGTGCTGGAGCTACTAGGGTTCGTAATAAACTACCCCAAGTCCCATCTCCATCCTGTTCAACAGTTGGCGTTTATAGGGAGCCTTGCTCGATTCAAAGAGTGTCCGAACCTTCCTCCCAGAGGCGTGTGCAGACAACCTTCTTTCCCTTGCGTCCAAGGTTTGGACAGCTCGGCAGATGTTGAGATTGTTGGGCCACATGGCTTCCACAGTGTACGTTACACCCATGGCATGTCTTCACATGAGATGTGCTCAATGGACCCTGGCTTCTCTCAGTGGTATCAAGTCATGGGAGGTCTGGAGGATGTCATCTGAGTGTCCCCAGAGCTTGTGCGCTCTCTTCAATAGTTGACAATTCAGTCCAATCTGACTTTGAGACTACCATTCCATATTCCTCAGCCACAAAGTGCTGGCGATGGATGCATCTCTCCTGGGGTGGGGAGCTCACGTAGATGGGCTTCACACCCGGGGAGCTTTGTCCATCCAGGAAACGAACCTTCAGATCCATCTGGAGCTCCGAGCAATCTGGAATGGTCTAAAGGCTTTCAGAGATCGGCTGTCCAATCAAATTCTCCGAGGACAAGCAGGCTGCTTGTTCTCACGACTGGGTGACGTCCGCGGCAGCCCCCATCAACCGGAAGAAGCTTCGCGGGCGGTCCGCATGCAGGGCACGCCCACCGCGCATGCGCGGCCGTCTTCCCGCCCGTGCGTGACCGTTCCCGCCAGTCTTTTCTTTTCCGCGCCTGGAGAGAGACGTGTCGCACATCTCTCTCTTCGTCAGCCCTGGAAAACCGTCGCGTTGTTCGCGAACCTTCTTTGTTTTTTTCCTTATTGTTGTCGCGCGTTCCGCAAGGGTTTTTTCTCTTGTTAAAAAAAAAAAAAAAGAGAACGCGCTGTTTTTCCCCTCGTTTTCTAGCGGGGGCGTCGCGTTGCGGCCTTGTGGCCGCGCGGTCGATTATTTTTTTGAGGTGTGATTTTACCGCCACCATCGACGACTTTGATTTCGCCGACGCGATTTTTCCGTCGATGTCCTCGAAGGTCCCGAGTGGATTTAAAAAGTGTGGTCGGTGCGGCCGGCCTATCTCGCAGACCGACACCCACGCTTGGTGCCTCCAGTGCCTCGGGCCGGAGCACGATACCAAGTCGTGTACTTTGTGTCTTGGTCTACGGAAACGGACTCAAGTTGTGAGGCAAATTCTTCGGGACTGTATTTTTGGAACTTGCGCCGGCCCCTCGACGTCGACCTCGACGGCATCGGTATCGACGGCCGGTTCTTCGGTACCGGTATCGATGTCCGCGAAATCGGCACCGATGGCATCAACCCCAGGAGCACAGGTCCCGTCGGCCCGCCGGTCTTCCGGTGAGGGTACGGGTGAGAGGCCGTGTGGGCAGTCGGCCCCAGTCACTCCCTCTGCTCATGGCCCTCGGGACCGAACCCTGTCTGATCCGGCCCCTCGAGACCGAGGGGGATCGACCTCCTCCTCCTCCATACCACCTAGCGCCGATGACGGGCACCGCAAGAAGCCAAGGAAGCACCGTCATCGGTCGCCATCGATGCACCTGGCCTCCGGCGCCAGAGAGGAGTCGACGCCGGGTAAGCGTCAGAGTCGAGAGGAGAGGTCCCCCTCGGTAGTGGAGGTACCGATGCGTCAGGGTCCTAGCACTTCAGTGCAGTCTCCTGGACCCGAGCAGCTTCCGGCACCGACGCCTACTACTACTACTACTACTATTTAACATTTCTAGAGCGCTACAAAGTGTACGCAGCGCTGTACAAACACAGAAGAAAGACAGTCCCTGCTCAAAGAGCTTACAATCTAATAGACAAAAAGTAAAGCATTTAAATTTAAAATATTTAAGCAGTCAAGCACAAGAGAACAGTCACAGAAGGACAGAAGATGTTGAAGGGTGGTCAGTGTGATTAGGTGTAACTCTGGTTGGAGTAGTGGGAGAAGGTGATAGAAGAATAGAAATGGGTGAGGTAAAGTAATGAGTGGGTTGATAGGGAGGTTATATAAGACATGTCACTCTAGGGGTGGGTGGGTAGAGGGGTAGGGGTGGGTAGGATTAAGTCTAAAGCAGGAGAAGGTATTCTCTGCAGCCTATCTGTGAGATGGAAAATGCTCTCTGAAGCTGCTGCTATAAGTTGTTAGTTTTCTCTCCCTGAAAGAGATCCAAGCCACACGCCTCTACCGGCCCCCCCCCCCCCCCCCCCCCCCGTCTTTCCCGGCAGCGGGCCTGGACGAGTGCCTCCGAGCCATCCTTCCGGGGATCCTGGAAGGGCTGATGCGCCAGGCTGTGCCGAACGGCGCCGTTGACTGTGGCGCCGGCGAGCTCTAGCCCGGTGCCGAGGCCTTCGACACCGACGCCGCTTGCGGCGCCGGTCTCGACCGCCACGCAGGTGGAGTCGACGTCGATGGAGGGAGCTTCGTCCCCGCCGGTGCAGGAGTCCACCGCTCGACGACACCGAGGCCTCGGTGCCTCGACGTCGAGCCGGGCCCGGTTGAGGACTCAGCTACATGAGCTTATGTCCGATACCGAGGAAGAGGCCTCGTTGGGGGAGGAGGAGGACCCCAGATATTTCTCCTCAGAGGAGTCTGTGGGCCTTCCCTCCGACCCCACGCCTTCACCTGAGAGGAAGCTCTCGCCTCCTGAGAGCCTCTCCTTTGCCTCCTTTGTTAGGGACATTATATGCATTCCCTTCCCCGTGGTCTCTGTGGACGAGCCGAGGGCTGAGATGCTCGAGGTCCTCGACTATCCATCACCACCTAGAGAGTCCTCCACGGTGCCGTTGCACAATGTCCTCAAAGAGACACTGCTCCGGAACTGGATGAGACCATTATCTAATCCCACCATTCCCAAGAAAGCAGAGTCCCAGTACAGAATCCACTCGGACCCAGAGTTAATGCGGCCCCAATTGCCCCATGACTCGGCGGTCGTGGATTCTGCTCTCAAGAGGGCACGGAGTTCGAGGGATACCGCCTCGGCGCCCCCGGGGCGGGAGTCTCGCACTCTGGACTCGTTTGGGAGGAAGGCCTACCAATCTTCCATGCTCGTGACCCGCATCCAGTCTTACCAGCTCTACACGAGCATCCACATGCGGAACAATGTGAAGCAACTGGCGGACCTGGTCGATAAGCTCCCGCCGGAGCAGTCCAGGCCTTTTCAGGAGGTGGTCAGGCAGCTGAAGGCGTGCAGAAAGTTCCTGTCCAGGGGTATCTATGACACCTGTGACGTGGCGTCTCGTGCTGCGGCCCAAGGTATAGTGATGCGCAGGCTCTCATGGCTGCGTGCCTCTGACCTGGACAACCGCACCCAGCAGAGACTGGCTGACGTCCCTTGCCGGGGGGATAATATTTTTGGTGAGAAGGTCGAGCAGCTGGTGGACCAACTGCATCAGCGGGAAACCGCCCTCGACAAGCTCTCCCACCGGGCGCCTTGAGCATCCACCTCAGCAGGTGGACGTTTTTCCCGGGCCCGGCAGGCTGCGCCCTATGCTTTTACCAAGCGTAGGTACACCCAGCCGGCCCGAAGGCCTCGACAGGCACAGGGACAGCCCCAGCGCGCTCGTTCTCGTCAACAGCGTGCGCCTAAGCAGCCCCCTGCGCCTCCACAGCAAAAGCCGGGGACGGGCTTTTGACTGGATCCACTGGAACATAGCCGCCATCAAAGTGTCCGTGCCGTACGATCTGCCGGTCGGAGGGAGGTTAAAATTTTTTCACCAAAGGTGGCCTCTCATAACCTCCGACCAGTGGGTTCTCCAAATAGTGCGGTGCGGATACGCCCTAAATTTGGCCTCCCTTCCACCAAATTGTCCTCCGGGAGCTCAATCCTTCAGCTCCCATCACAAGCAGGTACTTGCAGAGGAACTCTCCGCCCTTCTCAGCGCCAATGCGGTTGAGCCCGTACCACCCGGGCAAGAAGGGCAGGGATTCTATTCCAGGTACTTCCTTGTGGAAAAGAAAACAGGGGGGATGCGCCCCATCCTAGACCTGAGAGGCCTGAACAAATTCCTGGTCAAAGAAAAGTTCAGGATGCTTTCCTTGGGCACCCTTCTGCCAATGATTCAGAAAAACGATTGGCTATGTTCCCTGGATTTAAAGGACGCATACACTCACATCCCGATACTGCCAGCTCACAGACAGTATCTCAGATTCCGCCTGGGCGCACGGCACTTTCAGTATTGTGTGCTGCCCTTTGGGCTCGCCTCTGCCCCAAGGGTGTTTACAAAGTGTCTCGTGGTGGTAGCGGCGTATCTACGCAAGCTGGGAGTGCACGTGTTCCCATATCTCGACGATTGGCTGGTCAAGAACACCTCGGAGGCAGGAGCCCTCCGGTCCATGCAGTGCACTATTCAACTCCTGGAGCTGCTGGGGTTTGTGATAAATTACCCAAAGTCCCAGTTCCAGCCAACCCAGTCTCTGGAATTCATAGGAGCTCTGCTGAATACCCAGACGGCTCAGGCCTTCCTTCCCGAAGCGAGGGCCAACAACCTCCTGTCCCTGGCTTCGCAGACCAGAGCGTCTCAGCAGGTCACAGCTCGGCAGATGTTGAGACTTCTGGGTCATATGGCCTCCACAGTCCATGTGACTCCCATGGCTCGTCTTCACATGAGATCTGCTCAATGGACCCTACTTCCCAGTGGTTCCAAGCCACCGGGAATCTAGAAGATGTCATCCGCCTCTCCACCAGTTGCCGCACTTCACTGCTCTGGTGGACCATTTGGACCAATTTGACCCTGGGACGTCCATTCCAAATTCCGCAGCCCACGAAAGTGCTGACGACGGATGCATCTCGCCTGGGGTGGGGAGCTCATGTCGATGGGCTTCACACCCAGGGTCTGTGGTCCCTCCAGGAAAAGGATCTGCAGATCAACCTCCTGGAGCTCCGAGCGATCTGGAACGCACTGAAGGCTTTCAGAGATCGGCTGTCCTGCCAAATTATCCAAATTCGGACAGACAATCAGGTTGCAATGTATTACACCAACAAGCAGGGGGGCACCGGATCTCGCCCCTTGTGTCAGGAAGCCGTCGGGATGTGGCGTTGAGCTTGCCAGTTCGGCATGCTCCTCCAAGCCACATACCTGGCAGGTGTAAACAACAGTCTGGCCGACAGGCTGAGCAGAGTCATGCAACCGCACGAGTGGTCGCTTCATTCCAGAGTGGTACGCAAGATCTTCCGAGAGTGGGGCACCCCCTCGGTGGACCTTTTCGCCTCTCAGACCAACCACAAGCTGCCTCTGTTCTGTTCCAGACTTCAGGCACACGGCAGGCTAGCGTCGGACGCCTTTCTCCTCCATTGGGGGACCGGCCTCCTGTATGCTTATCCTCCCATACCTTTGGTGGGGAAGACCTTACTGAAGCTCAAGCAAGACCACGGCACCATGATTCTGAAAGCGCCCTTTTGGCCCCGTCAGATCTGGTTCCCTCTTCTTCTGGAGTTGTCCTCCGAAGAACCGTGGAGATTGGAGTGTTTTCCGACTCTCATTTCGCAGAACGACGGAGCGTTGCTGCACCCCAACCTTCAGTCCCTGGCTCTCACGGCCTGGATGTTGAGGGCGTAGACTTCTCTGCGTTGGGTCTGTCTGAGGGTGTCTCCCGTGACTTGCTTGCCTCTAGGAAGGATTCCACTAAAAAGAGTTACTTTTTCAAGTGGAGGAGGTTTGTCGTTTGGTGTGAGAGCAAGGCCCTAGAAACTCGTTCTTGCCCTGCACAGAACCTGCTTGAATACCTTATGCACTTATCAGAGTCTGGCCTCAAGACCAACTCAGTAAGGAATCACCTTAGTGCGATTAGTGCTTACCATTATCGTGTGGAAGGTAAAGCCATCTCTGGAGAGCCTTTAGTCGTTCGATTCATGAGGGGCTTGCTTTTGTCAAAGCCCCCTATCAAGCCTCCTACAGTGTCATGGGATCTCAACGTCGTCCTCACCCAGCTGATGAAACCTCCTTTTGAGCCACTGAATACCTGCCATCTGAAGTACTTGACCTAGAAGGTCATTTTCTTGGTGGCAGTTACTTCAGCTCGTAGGGTCAGTGAGCTTCAAGCCCTGGTAGCTCATGCTCCATATACAAAATTTCATCACAACAGAGTAGTGCTCCGCACCCACCCAAAGTTCCTGCCGAAGGTGGTGTCGGAGTTCCATCTTAACCAGTCAATTGTCTTGCCAACATTCTTTCCCAGACCGCCCTGCTGAACGTCAGTTGCACACATTGGACTGCAAGAGAGCATTGGCCTTCTATTTGGAGCGGACACAGCCCCACAGACAGTCCGCCCAATTGTTTATTTCTTTCGACCCTAAGAGGCTAGGGTTCGCTGTCGGGAAACGCACCATCTCCAATTGGCTAGCAGTTTGCATTTCCTTCACTTATGCCCAGGCTGGGCTGACTCTTGAGGGTCATGTCACGGCTCATAGTGTCAGAGCCATGGCAGCGTCGGTGGCCCACTTGAAGTCAGCCACTATTGAAGAGATTTGCAAGGCTGCGACGTGGTCATCTGTCATCACATTACTGCCTCCAGCAGGATATCCGACGCGACAGTCGGTTCGGGCAGTCGGTGCTGCAGAATCTGTTTGGGGTGTAAATCCAACTCCACCCTCCAGGACCCGCATTTATTCTGGTCAGGCTGCACTCTCAGTTAGTTGTTCTTCGTAGGTCAATTTTCTGTTGTATCCTCACCGTTGCGAGGTTCAATTGACCTGGGTTCTTGTTTTGAGTGAGCCTGAGAGCTAGGGATACCCCAGTCGTGAGAACAAGCAGCCTGCTTGTCCTCGGAGAAAGTGAATGATACATACCTGTAGCAGGTGTTCTCCGAGGACAGCAGGCTGATTGTTCTCACCTACCCGCCCTCCTCCCCTTTGGAGTTGCGTTTCATAGTTTTTGCTTGTCATTCAACTGGCGGGAACGGTCACGCACGGGCAGGAAGACGGCCGCGCATGCGCGGTGGGCGTGCCTGCGTGCAGACCGCCCGCGAAGCTTCTTCCGGTTGATGGGGGCTGCTGCGGACGTCACCCAGTCGTGAGAACAATCAGCCTGCTGTCCTCGGAGAACACCTGCTACAGATATGTATCATTCACTTTATCCTTATTCAGACAGACAATCAGGTTGAGATGTATTACACCAACAAGCAGGGAGGCACCGGATCTCACCCTTTGGGTCAGGATGCTGTTCAGATGTGGCTTTAGCCACGCTGTCACGGCATGTTTCTACAAGCCACTTATCTGGCAGGTGCAAACAATGACCTTGCCGACAGACTGAGCAACCTCACGGGTGGTCTCAGAATATGGGTGTAGGCCGCAACATCTTCCGAGCGTGGGGCACCCCCTCAGTGGATCCTTTTGCCACTCAAATCAATCACAAGATCCCTCAGTTCTGTTCCTGGCTTCAGGCCCACGATAGACTGCGTTACATGCCTTTCTCCTTCATTGGGGAAGAGGCCTTCTGTATGCGTATTCTCCGATACCTCTAGTGGGAAAGACTTTGTTGAAACTCAAGCAAGACTACGGATTAGTGATTCTGATCGCACCCTACTAGCCATGACAGATTTAGTTCCCTCTTCTTCTGGAATTGTCCTCCGAAGAAGCACTGAGATTGGAGTGTTTTTTGACCCTAGTCACGCAGAACAAGGGGTCGCTTCTACATCCCAGCCTCAAGTCTCCGACTCTCACGGCCTGGATGTTGAGAGCCTAGAATCTGCTTCTTTGGGTCTTTCGGAGGGTGCCTCCCGAGTCTTGCTTGCTTCCAGGAAAGATTCCACTAAGAGGTGTTACTATTTTAAATGGAGGATGTTTGCCATATGGTGTGACAACAAGGCCATAGATCTCATTTCTTGTCCTACATAGACCCTGCTTGAATACCTTCTACATTTTTCAGAGTCTGGTCTCAAGACCAATTCTGTAAAGGGTTCACAGTGCAGTTAGTACTTATCAGCATGTAGAAGGTAAGCCTATCTCTGGACAGCATCTAGTTATTCGCTTCATGAGAGGTTTGCTTTTGTCAAAGCCCCCTGTCAAAACTCCACCAGTTTTATGGGATCTCAGCGTCGTTCTCACCCAGCTGATGAAAGCTCCTTTTGAGCCACTGAATTCCTGCCATCTGAAGTACTTGGCCTGGAAAGTCGTTTTCTTGGTAGCTGTTACTTCAGCTCGTAGGGTCAGTCAGCTTCTGACCTTAGTAGTAGGTGCACCTTATACTAAGTGTCATCACAACAGAGTAGTCATCCACACTCACCCTAAGTTCCTGCCGAAGGTGGTATTGGAGTTCCATCTGAACCAGTCGATTGTCTTGCCATCATTTTTTTCCCCGTCCTCATGCCCACCCTGGAGACATTTTTTTCTCTGTTCTCATGCCCACCCTGGAGAAAGCAGCTTGCACACCTTGTACTGCAAGAGAGCGTTGGCCTTTTACATGGAGTGGACGAAGCCCTTCAGACAGTCCGCCCAGTTGTTTGTCTGTTTTGATCCCATCAGAATGGGAGTCACTATCGGTAAACGCACCATTTCCAATTGGCTAGCAGATTGTATTTCCTTCGCTTATTCCCAGGCTGGGCTAACTCTGGAGGGTCATGTCACGGATCATAATGTCAGAACCATGGCCAAGTCGGTGGCTCACTTGAGGTCAGCCTCCATTGAAGAGTTTTGCAAAGCTGCAATGTGGTCTTCAGGTCCACACATTTACATCTCACTACTGCCTTGAGCAGGATACCTGACGTGATAGTCTGTTTGGGCAGTCAGTGTTGCAGAATCTTTTTGGAGTTTAGAATTCAACTCCACCCTCCTAGTCCCGTTTTGTTCTGTTCTAGGCTGCACTCTCAGCTAGTTTGTATAGAGTTTGAGGTTAATCTATGTTAGGCCCTTGCCGTTGCGAGGTCCAATTGACCAATGTTTTTGGTGACCCTGGATGCTAGGGATACCCCAAGTGTGAGAATGACTCAGCCTGCTTATCCTCGGAGAAAGCGAAGCTGCTTACCTGTAGCAGGTGTTCTCCAAGGACAGCAGGCTGATCATTCTTACAATCCCACCCACCTCCCTTTGGAGTTGTTTCTTTTTCCTTTTTCTTATGCTTTTAGATTAAACTGAGGAGTGCGGTCACGCGGTGGGCAGGAAGACACTCCGCACATGCGTGGTGCGGTACAGCACTCGCACCAGAATGCTCTAGCAAAGATTTTTTTTCTTTTTGCTATTCATTATGCGGATTCCCAGGCCGACGCAGATTGTCGACCCGCGTGCGGAGAATGATCAGCCTTCTGTCCTCGGATAATACCTGCTATACAGGTAAGTGTCTTCGCTTTATGTACTGATGCTGAAAATGAAAATGCATGAACAGGGAGTGAACCCTAAAATTATAAATGCCAAACTGGGTCGGTCTAAATATTCATTAAGCCCAGCAACCTGTTTGACAGTGGCCAGGAAGGGCCTGGTGTATTCCAATATGAAAGGCTATCCATACTGCTCCTTCCCAGACATAAGAAATGTACTTGAGTCTTTCTGTCTATTTATTATTTATGGACCTGTTCTGCAGAAGGAAGAAAATATAAAGCCAAACCCAAATAAGTAAATTTTCTGTACGAACTGGTTCATAAGCACAAAAGGTTTTGATTAAATTACGTGAGGATTAAGAGGAAGAAGTGCTGAAAAAGAGAAGGGATGAACAAAAAAAGTAAGGACATGTTGAAGAGGAAATCAGGAAGTCTTTAATAATAGCTTTAAAACGACCCGACACGGCTGTGTTTTGGCATCAAAGCCTGCATCAGGGGTCAAATCTATATAAAATATGAAAATTAAAATTCAGTATAAAAACATGACATATAAACAATAGTGACATATATAAAATTGTATAATTGAAAGAATGAATGTTATAAATAATCATATTTGTAAATTATATAATTAAAACATAACACATAAACGATAATGACATATTGTACAATTAAAAAATAATGGATTTAATGAATAATCATATATGCAAAATGTATAATAAGAGCATCTATGTAAATGGATTACAAGTTTTTTGTACCAGATTTTATGGTATCGATTAAAATTTAAAATTGCTTAAAAGTTGAAAAAATTTTTTTAAAGAATGGATATCATTAGAAATCTAAAAATGAATAAAGCCAAGTATGTAAGAGTAATGTCTTATCTTAATTGATACCATACCGTATCCAAAAATTGAATGTATATACAAACTGAATGTACCTCTTGTATTAAAGCTGGTGGATAAACCAAGATAAATATGGCTATGTGGCTTCTACAATGGAAAATGGAAAGAACAGCTCAAGCTCCTCTTATTGACCTATAAGTGCATTCACTCTGCAGCTCCTCAGTATCTCTCCACTCTCGTCTCTCCTTACATTCCTCCCCGGGAACTCTGTTCACTGGGTAAATCTCTCTTATCTGCACCCTTCTCCTCCACTGCTAACTCCAGACTCCGTTCCTTTTATCTTGCTGCACCATATGCCTAGAATAGACTTCCTGAGCCGGTACGTCAAGCTCCATCTCTGGCAGTCTTCAAATCTAAGCTAAAAGCCCACCTTTTTTATGCAGTTTTTAACTCCTAACCCTTACTCACTTGTTCAGAACCCTTATTTTATCATCCTCAATTTAATATTCCCTTATCTCGTTTGTCTGTCCTAATTAGATTGTAAGCTCTGTCGAGCAGGGACTGTCTCTTCATGTTCAAGTGTACAGCGCTGCGTACGTCTAGTAGCGCTTTAGAAATGATAAGTAGTAGTAGCAGTTTTTATTTGAAAGATCAATTTTTGAACAAGTAGAGCAAAAGCAAAAAAATGTGACCGATCAAACTATAATGAACTGTAGTGCAAAAAACACAAAGTGTTTCTAGATACCTGAATTTTGGGATAGTGAATGAAACATTGTCAAATTAAGTGCGTGTGAGGTGATATGTTCATGACAAAGACGCTCTTAAAATACTTGAAGAAAAATTATGTATGCAAAACTAGAACAAGAAAATGACTAAATAAAGAATGAATGAATGATGCGATTGTTGAAAAACGGAAATGATATGGTGATTCATGCACATTTATATATACAATTGACAAAGTGACTGTAGCCACCGTGCTGCATTAGGACAAATAAAAAACTACCTATATCGTTTAAGTGGCAAGCCGATGGTCTCATACAACATCACGTAACGATAACAGCGGTGTGTTAAAAAGTCTACCACGTTTTCCTAACATTAAAACATATTCTTTTAAAGAACTATAAATAGAAAGTATGCCATATCTGACTAGGATAAAACTTTTTTTCTTTTGAAAAATAGTATAGTGCTACACTGCCATCGTCATTTTGAAAAAAAGGTGCAAAAATAGTTAAACGCCAAATATCATAAACTAAAATCAAGAACTACAAAAGAGATCTGCCGTGCAATCTTATAATAAGGTTACTCACCATGAAAAAACGTAAAAGGAATTACTCACCCTTAGATTGAAAAAACAAAAGACTCAGCTGTAGAATGTCACTTAACTTAACACCATTCAGTATCGTCATTTGACAAGAGAAAACATCTCATAATGTCATCATTCTTGCTTGTTTCTAGCCTCAGAAATCATATACTGGTGTTCTGTTTATTTGATTTGTTGATATGTTCATTTAATTCTCCGAGGACAAGCAGGCTGCTTGTTCTCACTAATGGTCACTAATGGGTTGACGTCCGTCGGCAGCCCCAGGAATGGAATCTACCTAGCAACAAAGCTTGCTAGCCCTCGCGCACACGTGAGCGCACCGTGCATGCGTGACCGTCTTCCCGCCTGCAGTGCAGGCGTGCCCCTCAGTCTCTTTCTTTCCGCGGCTTAGGACGGCTGTTTTTTGGCTGTTCTGTGCCCCAGAGAGAGCCCTCGCAGCATTTCGCTGCTTTTTCGGCTTTTTTCTGTGCGAGTTCACTCGTATTTCTTCGTTTCTTTTTTTAAAAAAACTTTTTGACAGTTTCCTTTATCTCTTAGTTTTTCCCTGTAAGTTTCCTTTCGTTGTTGTGAGCGTCCATTTTGGCCGCCCCCTACGGGGTTTTTTCCCTTATTGTGCCCTTATTTTGGCACCATTGCGGTTTTTTACTTCACCGTCGCGATTTTTCCGTCCATGACCTCGAAGATCGCCAGTGGCTTCAAGAAGTGCACGCGGTGCAGCTGAGCCATCTCAGTCACTGATCCACCCGCTTCGTGTCTTCAGTGTCTTGGGGCTGGTCATCGCCCCGACGCTTGTACCCTGTGTCTTCGCTTAAAAAAGCAGACGCAAGCATTGAGATTGGCTCAGTGGGGAGCGCCTGTTCCAAGCTGTGCCTGGTCCTTCGGCATCGACGTCGGTAGCAGTACCGAGATCGTCGGAGATGGTATCGATGTCAGCACCGGAGGGTGCATCGACGTCCGGAGTGCAGGTAATGGCTGTCCAGAGACCATCTCACGCTGGCAGCAGTGAGCCATCAAGTGGGTCTCCACCTACCTCGAGGACTCCTGCGGTACAGACCCATCGGGACCGACCTCTTTCGGACCCAGCCCCGAGGAAGCGTGTGGATTCCACGTCTTCCTTGTTGGTACCGGTTGGTACCGGTGGCGTGCTTCGAGCAGAGGCAAAGAAGCATCGTCATCTCTCACCTTCCTGCCACGGTACCGAGAGCTCTGGGATGCCGAAGGATTCGGCACCCGTGAAGCGTCTATGCCGGGAGGATCGCTCACCCTCCATTCAGGAGGTGTCGATGCGTGCTTCTCAGGACAGACCGGTACCGCCTCTGCGCCCCAGGCAGATTTTGACTTCGTCGCCTGTACTGGCCCCACAGCCTTGCTCGACAGACACTCTAGACGAGCGCCTCCGAGCCATCCTTCCACAGATTCTGGAGGGACTGCTGCGACCATCTGTTCCGGTACTGCCGCGACGGGGAGTCCTCTTCTCGGCATCGCCATCGTGGACATGGTTCCTCAGCATCGAGACGGGTCCGGCTTCGGACTGAAGTCAGAGAACTCGTGTCCGATACCGAAGGGGAGGCCTCGTGGGAGGCAGAGGAAGAGCCAAGATATTTCTCATATGAGGAGTCTTGTGGTCTCCCTTCTGATCCCACTTCTTCGCCAGAGAGAAAGCTTTCTCCTCCTGAGAGTTTGTCTTTCTCTTCCTTTGTACGGGAAATGTCTATGGCCATTCCCTTCCCTGTGGTTACTGAGGATGAGCCCAGGGCCGAGATGTTCGAGGTCCTGGACTATCCTTCCCTACCTAAGGAATCGTCCACTGTTCCTCTGCATAATTTCCTGAAACAGACTTTGCTGATGAACTGGGCGAAACCATTAACTAACCCCTCCATCCCCAAAAAGATTGAGTCCCAGTATCGAGTCCACGGGAACCCAGAGTTGATGAAGACCCAGTTGCCTCATGACTCTGGCGTTGTGGACTCCGCTCTCAAGAGGGCCAAGAGTTCTCGGGATTACGCCTCGGCGCCCCCGGGGCAGGAGTCTAGAACTCTAGACTCTTTTGGGAGGAACGTCTACCATTCTTCTATGCTCGTGTCCAAGATTCAGTCGTACCAGCTCTACACGAGCATCCACTTGTGGAACAATGTGCGGCAGCTGGCGGACTTGATCGATAAGCTCCCGTCAGAACAGGCCAAGCCTTTTCAGGAGGTGGTCAGGTAGCTGAAGGCGTGTCGCAAATTCCTGTCCAGGGGTGCTTACGACACTTTTGAAGTTGCGTCCCGGGCCGCTGCTCAAGGTATAGTGATGCACAGACTCTCATGGCTGCTTGCCTCTGACCTGGAGAATAGAGTCCAGCAGCGGATAGTGGATGCTCCTTGCCAGGGGGATAATATTTTTGGTGAAAAGATCGAACAGGTGATAGAGCAGCTCCACCAGCGGAACACCGCCTTCGACAAATTCTCCCACCAGACACCTTCAGCATCTACCTCTTCAGGTAGACGTTTTTATGGGGGAAGGATGAATGCTCCCTATGCTTCTAATAGGCGTGGGTACAGTCCACCTTCCCGACAGCCTGCTCAGGCTAAGCCCCAGCGCGCTCGTTTACATCAACAGCATGCGCCTCAACAGGCCCCTGCAGCTCCCCAGCAAAAGCAAGGGACGGGCGTTTGACTGGCTCCAGGCGAGCATAGCCGATATAACTGTGTCCGTGCTGGACGATCTACCAGTCGGTGGGAGGCTAAAGTTTTTTCACCAAAGGTGGCCTCTCATAACCTCCGACAGGACGGGTTTTTGACTGGATCTATGGAAACATAGCCGCCATCAAAGTGTCCGTGCCGGACGGCCTGCCGTTCAGAGGGAGGTTGAAAGTTTTTCACCAAAGGTGGCCTCTGATAACCTCCGACCAGTGGGTTCTCCAAATAGTCCAGCTAGGATACTCCCTCAATTTGATCTCCAAACCTCCAAATTGCCCTCCGGGAGCTCAGACCTTCAGCTTCCAGCACAGGCAGGTACTTGCAGAGTAACTCTCCGCCCTTCTCAGCGCCAATGTGGTCGAGCCCGTGCCACCGGGGCAGGAAGGGCTGGGATTCTATTCCAGGTACTTTCTTGTGGAAAAGAAAACAGGGGGGATGCGTCCCATCCTAGACCTAAGGGCCCTGAACAAATTTCTGGTCCGAGAAAAGTTCAGGATGCTTTCCCTGGGCACCCTTCTTCCCATGATTCAGAAAAATGATTGGCTATGCTCTCTGGACTTGAAGGATGCTTATACTCACATCCCAATATTGTCAGCTCACGGGCAGTATTTTCGATTCCTTCTGGGAACACGGCATTTTCAGTATTGTGTGCTACCCTTTGGTCTCACCTCTGCGCCCAGAGTGTTTACAAAATGCCTGGCTGTTGTAGCGGCGGCGCTGCGCAGATTGGGAGTGCATGTGTTCCCTTACCTCGACGATTGGCTGGTGAAGAACACCTCGGAGGCAGGAGCTCTACAGTCCATGCATATGACTATTCGACTCCTGGAGCTACTAGGGTTTGTGATAAATTATCCAAAGTCCCACCTTCTTCCAGTTCAAAGACTAGAATTCATAGGAGCTCTGCTGGACTCCCAGACAGCTCAAGCCTACCTCTCCGAGGCGAGGACAGACAATCTTCTGTCTCTTGTCTCCTGGGTCCAAGCGTCTCAGCAGATCACAGTTCGGCAGATGTTGAGATTACTCGGCCACATGGCCTCCACAGTTCATGTGACTCCCATGGCTCGTCTTCACATGAGATCGGGTCAATGGACCCTAGCTTCCCAGTGGTTTCAAGCTGCTGGGGATCTAGAGGACGTGATCCAGCTGTCCACGGGGTTTCTCAATTCCCTACATTGTTAGACAATTCGATCCAATTTGACCTTGAGACATCCCTTTCAAATTCCTCAGCCACAAAAAGTGCTGACAACGGATGCGTCTCTCCTAGGGTGGGGAGCCCATGTCGATGGGCTTCAGACTCAAGGATGTTGGTCCCTCCAGGAAACCGGTTTTCAGATCAATCTCCTGGAGTTGCGATCGGTCTGGAACACTCTGAAGGCTTTCAGAGATCGGCTGTCCAATCAAATTATTCAAATTCAGACAGACAATCAGGTTGCCATGTATTACATCAACAAGCAGGGTGGGGGGGGGGGGGCACAGGATCTCGCCCCCTGTGTCAGGAAGCTGTCCAGATGTGGCTTTCGGCTCGCCATCATGGCATGTTTCAACAAGCCACGTATCTGGCAGGCGTAAACAACAGTCTGGCCAACAAGTTGAGCATGATAATGCAACCTCACGAGTGGTCTCTCAACTCGAGAGTGGTACGTCAGATCTTCCAAGGGTGGGGTCACCCCCTTGGTCGATCTCTTTGCTACTCAGGCCAATCACAAGATCCCTCAGTTCTGTTCCAGGCTTCAGGCCCACGGCAGACTAGCGTCAGATGCCTTTCTCCTTTATTGAGGGAAGGGCCTCCTGTGTGCGTATCCTCCCATACCCTTGGTAGGGAAGACTTTGCTGAAACTCAAGCAGGATCGCGAGACCATGATTCTGATCGCTCCCTTCTGGCCTTGTCAGATCTGGTTCCTTCTTCTTCTGGAGTTGTCCTCCGAAGAACCGTGGAGACTGGAGTGTTTTCCTACCCTCATTACTCAGAACGAGGGGGCGCTTCTGCATCCCAGCCTCCAGTCCCTGGCTCTCACGGCCTGGATGTTGAGAGTAGACTTTGTCTCCTTGGGTCTTTCTGAGGGTGTCTCCCGAGTCCTGCTTGCTTCCAGGAAGGATTCCACTAAAAAGAGTTACTCTTTTAAATGGAGGAGGTTTGTCGTCTGGTGCGACAGCAAGGCCCTAGATCCTCGTTCTTGTCCTACACAGACCCTGCTTGAATACCTTCTGCACTTGTCAGAGTCTGGTCTTAAGACCAACTCCGTGGAGGAAGTGACGTCACCGCTGGCAATGGTAGCCTAGCTTCTTAGCTCCTGCTCCTCGCTGCAATAAAAAGCTATAACTGTTTCGCCGCTCCTAAACACTCCCGGTTGGCAATTATCATCAGACAGTATGAGCAAAGCGCATTCAGCGCGGAATAAAGACTCAAAGAAGTCGGCGGGCTGCGGGGCGAGTAAGACCCTGAAGCGCCACAAGGTAATGGCGCAGGCCTCGCCCTCCGACTCGGCCTTATCGCTGGCAGAATCGCGGAGGCCCCCCGCAAAAAAGATTGTCTCGGGCGAACTCAGATTCTGTCTGGTATTCAAGAGGACATCCAAAAATCGAAAGAAGAAATATTAGACAAAATGCAGGTGCTTAGCACGGATCTCCGCAAGCTGGGGGGGGAAGAGTGGAAGAAGCAGAACTTCGGCTGGACGAGCATGCGGACTCCCTAACTGCTCATGAGGCACAAATACAGGAACTGGATCAAAAAACAAAAGATCTAGCCTTGATGACCTAGAAAATCGGGGCAGGAGGAATAATCTCCGATTCCGCGGAGTTCCAAAGAGTGGAGAGACGGAAGATGTCCTACAAATAGTGCAAACCATATGTGCAACCCTGATGGGGACCGAGGCGGCAGCAGAGAGGATTGAATTGGACAGAGCTCATAGAGCCTTGGGTCCGCAGCAGGAGACTAGAGCGTGAGACATCATCATACGATTCCACAAATATGAAATAAAAGAACAAATTCTTGCCTGTGCTCGGAAGAAACAGGAATTGGAGTTTGGAGGAGCCGAGATAACGGTGTACCAAGATCTTTCCCATTTCACACTGCAACAGAGACAACTTTTGAAGCCGGCTCTGGATGTCTTAATCAAGGAGAGGCTCACCTACAGATGGGGCTTCCCTTTTTCGCTGAACTTTACAATTAAAGGGGCCAGATACAGGGTTTGCTCTCTAACTGAAGCCTGGGCATCCTTGTATGCAGCGGGTCTGGTGAGCTCGAGGGTGCCATCAGGAGAGCTGGCCCCCACGACGAAAGCAAAACTACAAAAATGGCAGCGGGCCCCCGCATCCAACAAATGTAGCAACCCGAAGCGGAGAGGGACAGTGGAGGGGACTGGCTCAATCGGGGCTTGCCACTTGTGTTCCTTGCTTCTGTGGAAATCGGAGGGAAGACGGACACATTTGTTTTACCAGGGGGACCTTGATCATAGAGTTTCTCAGAATGCTTTGTTCCGAGATTATTATGATGTAGTATGGTTAATGGGGGGGACTGTATGTGTATTTTTCCTTTCAGCAGGCGGGGGGATACCTTCAAAAGGGAGGCATTTATAAGGTGTGATGACTTGCATTAGTGTTGTGGGAGGAGTAACTAATGGAGCAATATGGAGAGATGTGACATGTACATAAGTTAAGTTTTAAAATGGAGCGGTTTAGAAGGGATTTTGGATCTGATGGCAACATGGTAAATGTTGGGGGGGGGGAGTTGGATCTGCCTGAAATACAGTGGCTTACTTTCTCATTTCCCACTCGGAGGGAATGTACCTTCGGGTTGGTGATTGGAGATGGGGGATTTGGGGGATAGTTAAAGGGTCCAGGGGGAGGGAACGGGTGGGTGGGCTCGGACTGGTACACTGTAGGAGGATGGGGGTGAGGGTGAGGATTGTGGGTTGGTATGCTCTGCTCGTTTTGCTTTGTTTTATGTTTTAGTTATGAGTACAGATCTTAAGATCTTATCTTACAATGTGAAAGGACTGAATATGCCACAAAAAAAGGCAGAAATTATTCAAAGAGCTCCAGCAGTTAGGGGCTCATATAGTTATGTTGCAGGAGACGCACCTCCGCCAGAAGCATGAAAGACTCCTCTCCCATCCTAACTACCCCAGGTCCTTTTTTGCCTCCTCAACTGAGGGATCCAAAAAACACGGGGTGGCGGTGTTGTTTCATGAGTCCGTACAAGCCCAAATAGTAAAGATCAAAAGGGACCCAGGCGGGCATTTTCTGTTTTTACACATAATAATAGACCAAATGGACATAACTCTAGCTTGTATATATGCTCCGAATGACCACCAAAACAAAGAACCTCTTAGCTACATTTGCTCAGGGATCTATAATAATGGGGGGCGACTTCAATGGAGTTATGGATCCGGTTTTAGACCGGTCTGGGCCTGTGCAGCCCGTAGGCACCCGGGATGCCTTAGCGTTGGGATCCCTGGCCACCTCCCTGGGGACCCTAGATGTGTGGCGATTGAACCATGCGCGAGTGAGAGACTATACATATTACTCAGCTGTGCATGCCTCATACGCATAGATTATATTTTTCTCGATGTAGCTCTAGCTGAACAGGGGCCACGCCCCAGTTTGGGTCATATTGCCAACAGTCAAGGCGGAGATTAAAGACAAAAGATGAGCACTTAATGCCACCGTGTTACAGGAGGGCGAGGTGGTGGAGGGCTGTAAGAAAGTGCTGAGAGAGTACTTGGAGATCAACAGGGAGTCGGGGCCACCCCTTAGCATTGTGTGGGACGCCATGAAGGCAGTGTCGAGAGGCTATTTTTTATAGCTGGCTAGTAAGAGGGCTAGGATTCGTAGAAAACAAGTGGTCCAATGCTTAGATAGGATCAAGAATTTAGAAGCGCAGCATAAGGATGGCGGCTCCTTGACTACGTTGGAGGAGCTGCAAGCCCAGCGCCTTCAGCTGGACTCTATCTATTCTGAACATTTAAGCCAACTACAATCCAGATCGAAAGTTTACTCCTACGAATTTTCCAACAAGGCGGGACACCTTCTGGCCCTGCGGCTGCGTAGGCAAAAAGTGGAAAGGGCGGTAACCCATATCAGGGAGAGGGGAGGGGGCATGTTGAATACATCGGAGACTATTAGGCAGCGATTTGGTGATTTTTATCAGAAGTTATATGCTCGTGAAATAAACCCCTCTGCAGACTCCATTGCAGACTACATAGCGGAGACTGATTTAGCTTCCCTGACATGCCAGCAACGTGCCACTCTGGACAAGCCGGTCACCCTGCTTGAAATACACAAAGCTATTCAGCATTTACCATCTGGTAAGTCCTCTGGGCTGGATGGACTCCCTAATGAGTTTTATAAGAAATTTGCCCCTGAACTGGCTCCCCTCTTGGCTGATTTGTTTAACCAAATAGGGCAGGGGGAGTCTTTACCAGCCTCCATGTTAGAGGCCTGGATAGCAGTGTTACCGAAGCCAGACAAAGATCATACGGAATGCGGGTCTTATCGCCCTATATCTGTTCTAAATGCAGACGTCAAAATCTTAGCCAAAGTCCTAGCTAATAGACTAGCCCCCTTGCTCCCAGCAATTATTCACCCTGATCAGGTGGGTTTTGTTTCCTACAGGAAAGCATTGGACAACACGAGGCGAGTAGTAGATTTAATGTATTTGGCGAACAAAATGCGAAGGCCTATGTGTCTCCTTAGCTTAGACGCTGAAAAGGCCTTCGATAGGGTGCATTGGCCATTCATGTATAAAGTGATGGAGATCTTCGGGATAGGACCCCAGTTCTGTAGGTGGATTCAAGCATTCTATACCTCGCCTAAAGCATGTATCAGATTGAATGGGGACTATTCTGACTTCTTCACCCTACACAGAGGCACCAGGCAGGGATGCTCTCTCTCCCTGTTGTTGTTTGCCATGGTTATGGAACCTTTTGCTTCTAGGGTAAGATCTAACCTGGGGATCACTGGCAATTACAATAGCGGGGAGAGCACATAAATTGGCCCTCTTTGCAGAAGATGTGCTACTATTCATCACTCGCCCTTTAACATCTTTCCCTGAGCTTTTGCAGGCTATTGAACAATATTCGACAGTCTCAGGGTTTAAAGTAAATATGTCCAAATCTGAGGCCCTAAACGTGACCCTCACCGAGGATCTGGTGGAAACTTTAAAGTCCACGTATGCTTTTCGGTGGGCTAATGGAGGTATTCGTTACTTGGGGGTGAACATTACTGCTAGGCTCCCTGATCTCTTCACGGCAAATTACAAAGGCCTGGGCCAGGTTCTTACTGTTGATATGGAAAGATGGGGAGACATTGCGCTTTCCTGGTTTGGCCGTATTGCGGCAGTTAAGTTGAACATATTACCACGCTTATTGTACCTGTTTCAGGCTCTTCCGATCCCGCTGCCCCGTAGATTTCTTGCTGCACTGCAAGATCGTATTGTGCGTTTTATTTGGGCCGGCAAACGTCAGCGGCTCGCACGGGCCTTCTTGTACCAGGATAGATAAAAAGGAGGGCCTGGGGTCCCCAACCTGGTTTGGTACTACAGAGCAGCTCAGGCACGTGCGGCTGTGAAATGGTTCCAGGCCTACCCTGATCGGCAATGGGTGGATCTGGAGCAGTTCACATTGGGCACAAGACCGCTGGGGGCGTTAATGTGGCTACCGAGGCCCCTTAGGTCATTAGAAGAGGGTTTGTGCCCCTCTATATACGTTACCCTGTCTAACTGGAATAGTCTTTTCCCGCATCGTCGATGCTTACTGTCACGTTTATCTCCTATAGCAAATAACCCATTATTTTTTCCGGGGACAGAGAGAGGCACATTCACTAGATGGTATGAGGGAGGTCTGCGAACATGGGGGCAACTGTTTGCAGGAGAGTCCCTTCTGTCTTATACAGAAATTCAGCAGCAGTTTCCGACAGTGGTGACTGATAAGTATGCATATCTCCAACTCTTTCACTTCCTTAAGACAAGAGCAATTCAGGAAGTATTGCACAGGGAGCAATCAACCCTTGAACAAATGTGTGAGGGACCGGCTACGACCACAGGGTTGATATCTCGTTTACATCACATCATTACTCAACAAACACCCCGTTACATACTTCACAAGAAGGGTTGGCATAGGGACCTGGGTATTGAACTAGAGGATAAGGCATGGGAGAGGATGGAACGAGCGGCGGTGGGGGTGTCGTCTCATGTACCATTTAAAGAAAAGTCCTATTTAGGTGGTATATGACACCAGAGCGTTTACAACGTATTTATCCTACCTTGTCTGGGCAGTGCTGGAGGGGATATGGTGTGAAGGGATCCATGGGGCACATTTGGTGGAACTGTAGGAAAATCAGGGGTTTCTGGAAAGCGGTTCGTAGTAGACTGCAGGTATGGTTGGGAACTCAGATTCCATGGCACCCCACCATCTTTTTGTTCTCAACAAAAGTAGCGGGTCTCTCACCTACTCAACAAACTTTGGTGCGCTATGCCACCTGTGCAGCTCGAATTATTATAGCGGCCTGTTGGAAACAGACTACGATTCCACCATTAACTCGGTGGCTTCGAAAACTGGGATATGTCTGTGAGATGGAAAGGCTTATAGCAGAGCGGAGCAACCATACAAATAAATGGCACCTGATTTGGGACCCCTTTCTCTATCATACATAATTTAGATGCTGATCCATATAATCAGTCCGAGGGGGGCAAAGGAGGAGGATGGGGGGGGGGAGGGGGGTATGTTTGAAACTCCTAATGTAAAAGTTCTCAAAAATTTGAAGTTCCGAAAGGTTTGATTGTTATTTCTTTCTCTGCCCTGGTGCGGAGGTAACTTGGTGATTGACTTGGATCTCCTACGATAGTACTGTGATTTTAGCTATGTTTGGAGAGGCCCAATATGTAACCTAAGACTTCTGTTACCATATACTGCTTTGGTTGTAAAGATACTTTTGTTTGATCTGTTGGAAGAGTGTATCATTTGTTAATAAAGACTTCATACAAATAAAAAAAAAAAAAAGACCAACTCCGTAAGAGTTCATCTTAGTGCAATTAGTGCTTCCGTGTAGAAGGTAAGCCTATCTCTGGACAGCCTTTAGTTCGCTTCATGAGAGGTTTGCTTTTGTCAAGGCCCACTGTCAAACTTCCGCCAGTGTCATGGGATTTCAATGTCGTTCTCACCCAGCTGATGAAACCTCCTTTTGAGCCCCTGAATTCCTGCCATCTGAAGTACTTGACCTGGAAGGTCATTTTCTTGGTGGCTGTTACTTCAGCTCGTAGTGTCAGTGAGCTCCAAGCCTTGGTAGCCCATGCTCCATATACTAAATTTCATCATAACAGAGTAGTACTCCGCACTCACCCTAAGTTCTTGCCGAAGGTGGTGTCGGAGTTCCATCTGAACCAGTCAATTGTCTTGCCAACATTCTTTCCCCGTCCTAATACCTGCCCTGCTGAACGTCAGTTGCACACATTGGACTATAAGCGAGCATTGGCCTTCTGTCTGGAGCGGAGAAGCCCATTCAGACAGTCCGCCCAAATGTTTGTTTCTTTTGATCCCAACAGAAGGGGAGTGGCTGTCGGGAAACGCACCATTTGAAATTGGCTAGCAGATTGCATTTCCTTCACTTACACCCAAGCTGGGCTGACTCTTGAGGGTCATGTCACGGCTCATAGTGTTAAAGCCATGGCGGCGTCAGTGGCCCACTTGAAGTCAGCCACTATTGAAGAGATTTGCAAGGCTGCGACGTGGTCATCAGTCCACACATTCACATCTCATTACTGCCTTCAGCAAGATACCCGACGCGACAGTCGGTTCGAGCAGTCTGTGCTTCAGAATCTGTTTGGGGTCTAGAATCCAACTCCACCCCTGTAGGCCCATTTTTATTCTGTTACAGGTTGCACTCTCAGTTCTGTTTTTAGGTCAATCTCAGTTATGTCCTCGCTGTTGCGAGGCCCAATTGACCATTGTTGTTTTGAGTGAGCCTGGGGGCTAGGGATACCCCATCAGTGAGAACAAGCAGCCTGCTTGTCCTCAGAGAAAGCGAAGTTACTTACCTGTAGCAGGTATTCTCCGAGGACAGCAGGCTGATTGTTCTCACCAACCCGTCCACCTCCCCTTTGGAGTTGTGTCTTCCCATGTCTTTGCTTTCCACTTGACTGAGGGGCACGCTTGCGCTGCGGGTGGGAAGATGGTCACGCATGTGCGGTGCGCGCACATGCGCGCGATGGCTAGCAAGCTTTGTTGCTAGATAGATTCCGTTCCTGGGGCTGCCGACGGACTTCAACCCATTAGTGACCATTAGTGAGAACAATCAGCCTGCTGACCTCGGAGAATACCTGCTACAGGTAAGTAACTTTGCTTTATTTTAACTGCATTCAACTGACAGTTTACACGACATGCATTATTCAGTACGTTATTGCGTCACTTTGTTTTAATTAATTAACAGCATAGATTACATAAGTCAAGTACTTTATATGATTATTCCTATGTCATTTCCTCTCAGCTTTTTAAATGGTGTCATCTTCAAACTCTCGGTTCACAATTTTGTTTTTTTTATAAATTATCAAATTTACATTCATGCAATTAACATAAATCGTTGAAATTCAGCAAATATTAATTATAAAATTAAATACAGATCAGGCAATAATTAACACAATTTAGTCCACAATTTATGATCCAAGGTCTAGGAAAACCGTCTTCTGTAAGACACAGTTATATTCTTTAGAAATAATAATATCTATAGTATGGAAGAAGTCAAAACCGGCGAAGCCGAGCTTTAGCACTTTATTATCCAGAGAAAATACAACATTACTCTTTACTAAAAATAAATTCTAACAACTTCCCTGGTTCAAAGTAAATATAATTAACAGATTCCAGAAGGATATGACATCTACATGGAAATTTAAGTAAAACTCTCAGTTCACAATTTTTAAGTCATTGACTAATATTGCCGCTCTGGCGTTCTACAACTGAGTCTTTTGTTTTTTCAACCTAAGGGTGAATAATTCCTTTTACGTTTTTTCATGGTGAGTAACCTTATTATAAGATTGCACGGCAGATCTCTTTTGTAGTTCTTGATTTTAGTTTGAGATATTTGGCGTTTAACCATTTTTGGGCCTTTTTTTCAAAATGACGATGGCAGTGTAGCAGTATACTATTTTTCAAAAGAAAAAAGGTTTTATCCTAGTAAGACATGGCATACTTCCTATTTATAGTTCTTTAAAAGAATATGTTTTAATGTTAGGAGAACGTGGTAGACTTTTTAACACACCGCTGTTATCGTTATGTGATGTTGTATGAGACCATCGGCTTGCCACTTAAACGATATAGGTAGTTTTTTATTTGTCCTAATGCAGCACGGTGGCTACAGTCACTTTGTCAATTGTATATATAAATGTGCATGAATCACCATATCATTTCCGTTTTTCAACAATCGCATCATTCATTCATTCTTTAGTCAGTTTCTTGTTCTATTTTTGCACACATAATTTTTCTTCAAGTATTTTAAGAGCGTCTTTGTCATGAACATATCACCTCACACGCACTTAATTTGACAATGTTTCATTCACTATCCCAAAATTCGGGTATCTAGAAACACTGTGTGTTTTTTGCACTACAGTTCATTATAGTTTGATCGGTCACATTTTTTTGCTTTTGCTCTACTTGTTCAAAAATTGATCATTTTTGAAATAAAAACTGCTACTACTACTTATCATTTCTAAAGCGCTACTAGACGTACGCAGCGCTGTACACTTGAACATGAAGAGACAGTCCCTGCTCGACAGAGCTTACAATCTAATTAGGACAGACAAACGAGATAAGGGAATATTAAATTGAGGATGATAAAATAAGGATTCTGAACAAGTGAGTAAGGGTTAGGAGTTAAAAACTGCATAAAAAAGGTGGGCTTTTAGCTTAGATTTGAAGACTGCCAGAGATGGAGCTTGACGTACCGGCTCAGGAAGTCTATTCTAGGCATATGGTGCAGCAAGATAAAAGGAACGGAGTCTGGAGTTAGCAGTGGAGGAGAAGGGTGCAGATAAGAGAGATTTACCCAGTGAACAGAGTTCCCGGGGAGGAATGTAAGGAGAGACGAGAGATACTGAGGAGCTGCAGAGTGAATGCACTTATAGGTCAATAAGAGGAGTTTGAACTGTTCTTTCCATTTTCCATTGTAGAAGCCACATAGCCATATTTATCTTGGTTTATCCACCAGCTTTAATACAAGAGATACATTCAGTTTGTATATACATTCAATTTTTGGATACGGTATGGTATCAATTAAGATAAGACATTACTCTTACATACTTGGTTTTATTCATTTTTAGATTTCTAATGATAGCCATTGTTTAAAATTTTTTTTATTTTATTTTTTTTATTTCTTTATTTATTAATTTTTTACATCTATATCTATAAAACATAAATGTTACGGAAATTTGGAAATTAAACATTGTTAGGTAATACATATTACCGAAAATTCTTAAAGGAAAATATTTTATAACATTTGTCCACAATATTTGAATCAAGATCTAAGAAATTATAACATAAGTAACATTTTTTATAATACTAATCAGCGGAAGGGTGAAACATATATCCACAGCCAAATATTAACAGCATTCTTTTAATTACGGGTTCACCTCCAGAGGCGGAACACTTTTTTCCTTTGATTCAATAAAATCTAACAACTTCGTAGAGTTAAAGAAGAGGTAATTAACCGAGTTAAAGGTAATACAGCACCTTCAAGGAAATTTCAAAATAAAGGTTCCCCCTAACTTTTAAGACTCTAGCTTTGTAAATCAAAAATTCTTTTCTTTTCCTCTGAGTGGCACGTGCCATATCAGGGAAAACTTGTATCTTATGACCCAAAAATAAATCGTTTATATGATCGGAGAATATTATTGTGATCAAGCTCAAGCGCGAATGTTACCAATAATGTTGTTCTTTCAGAAATAAATTCAAGAGAAGTTTCCAGGAACTCTGTCAAATTCAATTCAGCAGGAGGATCTGCTTGAGATTTATCTTTAGGTAATCCAGGTCTTCCTGTAATGTATTGGGTTCTCGTTATAGGCGGATATGCCTCCTCCGGAATCCCCAATACATCCTTAAAATATCTTTTAAGCATATCCACTGCATTTATCAAAGGGGATTTCGGGAAATTTAAAAATCTCAAATTATTTCTTCGTCCATAATTTTCAAGGTATTCAAGCTTTCTGTCCTGGACATCTCTTTCCTTAATTAAGGCTTCTGTAAGATTGTGCAATTTCTGAATTTTTCCTTGGTTTTTTAAAATCTTAACATTCTGTGCTTGGATTTGTTCAGAAAATATCTGGTTAGATTTTTTAAAATCAGTTATTTCACTATTTACTGAAGTATTCATTTCAATCAAAGTGCTATTCACTCCCTGGATAGCGTCCCATAACATACTCATAGTAACTACCGCTGGTTTCTTCATTCCTCCGGTACTCACGGTCCCGATCTCCTGGGCAGTTGAGGCTGATTCACGAACGGAATCCTGCGTCGCTGTTTCTCTGCCTGGGGTAGAAGTCCTCATGGGTCCTCCTTCAGACGCTGAGGGTCCAGGAAGTTCCATGGCCTCCATGCAATGTGACCCCATGAGTGACGAATCGTCTCCGGGTCGCGGAGGTGCGGTATGGGAGGGAGGGCTCAGCGTTACTCCCTCAATGCTGCACTCGGTCCTCTGAAGGGCCGGGTCATTCGAAGTGGAAATACGCTCACCAGGAACCCCGACCCTCGAAACTATCCAGAGTCGTCTGGCGTGAGGCGGGAGTTAGCTGCGGGACCATGGAGGTAGGAACCGCTGTTTTCCCCTTTCTCTTCCCCATCGCTAGGTCAGAGAAATTAACCCTTCGGCAAGGCGTTTGAGATAGGTTCAGGAGCTTCGAGTCCCGACTTCCGCTCTTGTCGCCATCTTGATTCTTAAAATTTTTTTTCAACTTTTAAGCAATTTTAAATTTTAATCGCTACCATAAAATCTGGTACATAAAACTTGTAATCCATTTACATAGATGCTCTTATTATACATTTTGCATATATGATTATTCATTAAATCCATTATTTTTTAATTGTACAGTATGTCATTATTGTTTATGTGTTATGTTTTAATTATATAATTTGCAAATATGATTATTTATAACATTTATTCTTTCAATTATACAATTTTATATATGTCACTATTGTTTATATGTCATGTTTTTATACTGAATTTTAATTTTCATATTTTATATAGATTTATGTGACCCCTGATGCAGGCTTTGATGCCGAAACACAGCCATGTCGGGTCATTTTAAAGCTATTATTAAAGACTTACTGATTTCCTCTTCCACCTGTCCTTACTTTTTTTGTTCATTGCTTTTGATGTACGTGAGGATTGTCCTTTTTTTTTTCATTTTCCTGTTGAAAAAGAGAAGAGACCAGTAATTTTTCTCATGTGATCCAAAAATCAGAATCTACCTCTGCACATCTCAGACATCCCCGAGTCTGCTTCCAAGTTTGAATTTCAAAGTGTCTACTTTTCTAAGAGTGTTTGTTCCTAATATAACTAGCTTCATGCAGCAAAGCTTTAGAGATAGAAAAGGGAGTGCTTCACTCAGAATGAACCTCAATGGTCCCATATTCAGCTGGGATAGTGAGGCTCAAAACAAACACCAGCATTGGGAAGGCTAGTAGATGATGATGTAGGTGAAACTTGAGAGCAGTGCACAACCTTTTGCTGCCACATGTGATCCAACCTGTCAATTGTTACTGAACAGAAGTATAATTTCCCCCCTCTTTTTAGATCCGTGGAATGGGTATGAACTCTCCCGAGCTCCTGCTGCTAGTGGAAAACTGCCCAAAGGGTGCAGAGACCCTGGTTACTCGCTGTTTGCACATCTTGACTGATAAAGGTACATTACAGGTCCTCTTCCTTTCTGCTGCCCTACTCCATGACATAGAGATATGTCACAGATCCCTTGTATCCTGACTGTTGCCTCCTCACCCTATACCCTGACTAGAGAATGACACAAGGACTGGGACCGCAGTAACCATGGGGATGGGGATTGGGACAGGGTCTGTGGGGGCGGGGAAGGGTACAGATCCGACGGGACGAGGATGAGTTCAGAGCCCATGAGGACTTTTGTCCCCATCTCACGTTTGAAGCCTGTTAATGAACTGGACTGTTATTTATGTTTGATTGATGTACACAAAAGTATTTTTATTTTTTGGAAAAACAAGCAAACATGCCTGCCACAGCAAGCAAAATTTGCATGGGGGATCCTGTACATCCTGCTACTAGCACATCGTCTAAGAAGACATCTTCTATTGCAGGAGGGACTGTGGAAGACAGGAGAGCTAGACTGAATCCTGAGATTGTTGATGACTTCTTATTCATCCACAGATTAAAAAAATCATAACAATGCTTCATAGGGCATATTTCTCCCCTCTAGGGCATACAGAATGGGTTGTATTTTGTACCCCTGGACAATTTAACAGGATGGATTAGGATTCCTTGGGGTAGTAGAAGACAGCTATTGTTGGGGTTGGAAGGGTAGAGGGTGGTTGTAGTGGGAGGGTTATTATAGCTTCTAGTTGTTATTGTTTTCTATTTGTAATTTATACACAACAGTTGCACAGCATTTTCATTTTTATACTTTATTAAAAAGATTTAAATATAAAATCATAAGTGTTCGAGGTTTCTGCAGATGAGAACAGAGCCCACGGAGGTGGGACGGGGGCAGAACGTGTGGATGGAGACGGGGCCTGCGGGGATGGAGACGGGGCCTTCGGGGACGGGATGGGAATGGAGAAGGGGCCTGCAGGGATGGGTTGGGGAAGGAGACAGAACCCACAGAGACGTGTCATTCTCTAACCCTGACTGTAAAAGGAAACTTTACAGATCTTATCTCTTCTGCCCTTGGGACACACCTAATCAGTCAGGTTTTCAGGATACCCATAATGAATATGCATGAAATAAATTTGCGTGTTCTACCTTCATGCTCCAAGCTTAGCTGAAATTGGGTGGCGGAGCAGTTGGGGGGAAGAGGGGGTGGTGGTTGGGAGGCGAGGATAGGGGAGGGCAGACTTATACGGTCTGTACCAGAGCCGGTGATGGGAGGCGGGACTGGTGGTTGGGAGGCGGGAAATACTGCTGGGCAGACTTATATGGTCTGTGCCCTGAAAAGGACAGGTACAAATTCAAGGTAAGGTATACACATATGAGTTTGTCATGGGCAGACTGGATGGACCATGCAGGTCTTTATCTGCCGTCATCTACTATGTTACTATGCGGGTCTATCTCCTGACTTGGTTAGGTGTGTCCCAAGGACTAGGTTGAGAACCCTTGCCCTTACATTCTGCCAGATAAAGGTATATGTCACAGGTCTGCTCCCCTTCTCTCCCCCCCGCTCCCCCCCACAACACACACACAAAATGATGAAAGGGTTTCTTCCATATCATCATGCTGATCAATCCATAGACTGGTGGGTTGTGTCCATCTACCAGCAGGTGGAGATAGAGAGCAATCCTTTTGCCTCCCTATATGTGGTCATGTGCTGCCGGAAACTCCCCAGTATGTTCTCTATCTCAGCAGGTGGTGGTCACACACAGCAGCAGCTCTGGCTAGGCCTCCAAGCCTAATTTTTAGGTTTTGTTGAGTGCCTGGGGTTGAGGGCTCTTCTTGAGCAAGTGCAAACCTGGTGGCGCCAGGTCCCTCCTTTTCTCCCCTCTCCCGCTGGCTCCGTTAAAAAAAAAAAAAAAAAAATTTTTGGACGTCCTTAAAGGCATTTATTTCGACGTTTATTTAAACGTTTATTGCAGCTACTTACTGGGACACCAGGTCGTTACAGCTCGGAGCGAGAAGCAGGTAATTTTTACCTTTTTTATAGCGGGCAGGGGGTTCCCCCGATTGATCTCCATGTGGCCTATGGCGTCGGAGGGCGAGGGCGCGAAGAATCGCTCCCCGGACCGCGCGTGCGCTCCTAGCGGGGATGCGGGGGTATTAAAGTCTGATTCGCCCTTGTTGGGTGTCAGTTCGGAGGCCGGTCAGTTTCCCGGGTCTTCCTCCGGTGCGGCGGTTTTTCCCGCCATAAACGCCCATCCCCCGCTGCTCGCCTCCGCCATCTTGGCCGGCCACTCTGCTCGGACGGCTTCTTCTTGGGCCGCCCTTGAGCTGGGAGACGTTCATGCCATGGCCGCCCTTGATTTGGGCGATGGCAAAAAAGCGGCTAAAGTTAAGCGCCGTTCTTTCCGCGCGGCTCCTTCGCGGAGTGTCGCGCCGGACGCCATCTTGGATGCGCAGCATGTTTCTCCCCCGCTCTTGCGAGCGCCGGTTGAGGGTGCGTCTAGGGCTGTGGCCCAGGCTGCTGAAATACACAGTCTGGGGGGTTTCTCCCCCGAGTTTATTTTGCTGCTGCATCAGGCCTTCCTTATGCAAAACGCTGCCCCTTCTCCCTTGTCCGATAACGGGGTGGAGGCCCCCGGAAGTAAACGCCCTCGGGTGGATTACCAGGCCTTAGAGGACGCTGTTTCCTCTGATGTAGATGAGGGCAGCGTATCTTTCTCCCAACGGTCCTTTGGGGATTCCTTGGAGGAGACGGATTCCCGCTCGGATGGAGCGGATGACCCCTCTGCAGCGCGGATCTTTCGCTCAGAGGATTTGCCCAACCTGTTACTGCAGGCCATGAGCATTTTGAAGATTTCCTCGCCAGAGGACGTTTCTCCCTCAGTCCCTGTTGGCTCTGCCATTATGCTGGGGACGAAGCGCCCGCCTAGAACCTTCCACGTGCATGATGCCATGCACACCTTAATTTCGGCTCAATGGGATGTCCCGGAAGCGAGCCTCAAAGTGGCTAGAGCTATGTCCCGCCTTTATCCTTTGCCTGAAAGTGAACGTGAGGCCTTTCTTTGGCCTACCGTGGATTCTTTAATCACTGCGGTGACTAAGAAAACGGCGTTGCCGGTGGAAGGTGGCACGGCACTAAAGGACGCCCAAGACAGAAGATTGGAAGCGGCTTTAAGGTCGTCCTTCGAGGCGGCTGCCTTAAGTTTGCAGGCCTCAGTTTGCGGCTCCTATGTGGCCAGGGCGTGCCTGACGATGGTGCAGCGGGCTTCCCCCTCGGATCTTTCCTTGAGGGCTGACTGGCCGGCCCTGGAATCGGGCTTGGCTTATTTGGCAGACTTACTGTATGATGTCTTGAGAGCCTCGGCTAAAGGCATGGCTCAGACAGTCTCTGCGCGGCGCTGGCTTTGGCTGAAACATTGGTCTGCGGACCACGCCTCTAAGTCCCGCCTGGCTAAGTTGCCTTTTAAAGGCAAGCTGCTCTTTGGGGTCGAGCTGGACAAAATCGTGACCGATCTCGGCACGTCTAAGGGCAAGAGGTTACCAGAGGTCAGGGCTCGGGCCAGTGCTCGCCCCGGTATCTCCAGAGGACGGTTTCAGGAAGCCCGTCAGTGTTGCCCGGGCAAGTCGGGCTCCTCTGTCCCCTCTTCCTTCAAAAGGAACTTCTCCCCCAAGCAGCATTCCTTTCGCAGAGACCGCCGTCCCGGAGGTACGCCCTCCGGTCCTCCCCCAGGGTCTCGTACCCATTGACGGGGTCCTGGTCCATGGCCTAGTGCAGATTGGAGGACGCCTGTCCTCGTTTCTGGGCGAGTGGACCAAAGTAACTTCAGACGCTTGGGTGCTGGAAGTCATCAGAGACGGCTACAAGCTAGAGTTCTGCCGACCCTTAAGAGACGGGTTTGTACTCTCTCCCTGCAACTCTCCGGTCAAAGCTGTGGCAGTGCAGCAGACCTTGGACAACCTGATACGCCTGGGTGCGGTCGTTCCGGTGCCAGAAAATCAGCTTGGCAAGGGACGTTACTCCATTTACTTTGTGGTACCAAAGAAAGGAGGTTCTGTCCGGCCTATCCTCGACCTCAAAGGGGTCAATCGGGCCTTGAAAGTGCGGCACTTTCGCATGGAGACTCTCCGCTCTGTTATAGCGGCAGTGAAGGCAGGAGAGTTCTTGGCTTCCTTTGACATCAAGGAAGCGTACCTGCATATTCCCATCTGGCCTCCTCATCAACGCTTTCTGCGTTTTGCAGTCCTGGGCCGACACTTCCAGTTCAGAGCCCTCCCTTTCGGGTTGGCTACTGCTCCGCGGACCTTCTCCAAAGTAATGGTGGTCATTGCGGCCTTCCTGCGAAAGGAAGGAGTACAAGTCCATCCTTATCTGGACGACTGGTTGATCCGAGCCCCCTCTTATGCAGAGTGCGGCAAAGCTGTGGACCGGGTGGTTGCTCTTTTGAGCTCCCTGGGGTGGATCATCAACTGGGAGAAGAGCCAGCTGCGCCCGACTCAGTCCCTGGAGTATCTGGGAGTTCGATTCGACACCCAAGTGGGCAGAGTGTTCCTGCCAGACAATCGGATTGTCAAGCTTCAGGCTCAGGTGGACCAGTTCCTAGTAGCCTCTCCTCTTCGGGCTTGGGACTATGTGCAGCTGTTGGGCTCTATGACGGCCACGATGGAAGTAGTGCCCTGGGCACGGGCTCATATGAGACCACTACAACACTCTCTGCTGCAGCGCTGGACTCCGATGTCGGAGGATTATGCTGTGCGCCTTCGCTTGGACCCAGCAGTGCGCAAGGCGCTGAGCTGGTGGATGCAGACAGACAAGTTGTCTGCAGGAACGCCTCTGGTGACCCCGGAGTGGATTGTCGTCACGACGGACGCCTCTTTGTCGGGCTGGGGAGCCCATTGCTTGGGAAGGACAGCGCAGGGGCTCTGGTCTCCTGCAGAGGCAAAGTGGTCTATCAACCTCCTGGAACTCAAAGCCATTCGGTTGGCGCTTTTGGAGTTCATCCCGGTACTGGCGTTGAAGCCAGTACGGGTCCTGTCGGACAATGCCACGGCTGTGGCCTATGTCAACCGCCAGGGAGGTACCAAGAGCGCCCCTCTAGCCAAGGAAGCCATGAATCTATGCCAGTGGGCGGAAGCGAACCTGGAACAGCTGTCAGCGGCCCACATTGCCGGAGTCATGAATGTCAAGGCGGACTTTCTCAGTCGCCATACCTTGGAGCCCGGAGAGTGGCAGCTATCTGCTCAGGCGTTCTTGGACATCACGAAGCGCTGGGGCCAGCCGAGCCTAGATCTGATGGCGTCATCGGCCAATTGCCAAGTGCCGCGCTTTTTCAGCAGAGGACGGGACCCTCGATCCCTGGGAGTAGATGCTGTTCTCCAACAGTGGCCGACACAAGAGCTTCTCTATGTGTTCCCGCCCTGGCCCATGTTGGGCAGGGTGCTAGACTGGGTGGCAAAGCATCCGGGCCGGATATTCCTGGTGGGTCCGGACTGGCCCAGACGTCCCTGGTAAGCGGACTTGATCAGGCTCTCAGTCGACGATCCTCTGCGGCTGCCAGTGGAGCAGGGCCTGTTACATCAGGGTCCCGTGGTGATGGAGGATCCCTCCCCCGTCTTGCGGCCTGGCTATTGAGCGGCAGCGTCTGAGAAAGAAGGGCTTCTCAGACAAGGTCATCGCCACTATGCTGAGAGCGAGGAAGCGCTCTACTTCTACTGCTTACGCCAGGGTTTGGCGTACCTTTGCAGCGTGGTGTGAAGCACGCTCACTTTCTCCCTTCACTGCTCCAATTTCTTCAGTGTTGGCGTTCCTGCAAGAAGGTCTGCAGAAAGGCCTGTCGCTCAGTTCCCTTAAAGTCCAGGTAGCGGCTCTGGCTTGCTTCAGGGGCCACCTGAAGGGTGCTTCCCTGGCTTCGCAGCCAGATGTGGTGCGCTTTCTCAAGGGAGTTAATCACCTGCGCCCTCCTCTGCACTCAGTGGTGCCTGCGTGGAATCTCAATCTGGTGCTAAGAGCCTTGCAGAAGCCGCCTTTTGAACCCTTGTCGAGGGCATCTCTGAAAGACCTGACGTTGAAAGCAGTCTTTTTGGTGGCTATCACTTCAGCCAGAAGAGTTTCCGAGCTCCAGGCGCTCTCATGTCGAGAGCCTTTTCTGCAGTTCACAGAGGCAGGAGTGACTATTCGCACGGTGCCTTCCTTCCTGCCCAAGATTGTTTCTCGCTTCCATGTGAATCAGCAGCTCTGTCTCCCTTCCTTTCGTAGGGAGGACTACCCAGAGGAATACTCTGCTCTCAAATATCTGGATGTGAGACGTGTCATCATCAGATACTTGGAAGTGACCAATGATTTCCGGAAATCGGATCATCTGTTTGTCCTGTTTGCAGGTCTTCGTAAGGGTCTGCAGGCTGCTAAGCCTACAGTGGCAAGATGGGTCAAGGAAGCCATTGCAGCGGCTTATGTGGCCGCGGGGAAGGTGCCGCCTATCCAGCTGAAGGCTCACTCCACTAGAGCTCAGGCGGCCTCGATGGCAGAGGCCGGGTCCGTCTCCTTGGAAGAGATTTGCAAGGTGGCAACTTGGGCATCGGCCCATACCTTCTCCAGGCATTACCGCTTGACTGTGGCTGCTCGGGCGGAGGCCCGGTTTGGAGCTTCAGTGTTGCGGTCAGGGATTTCAATGTCCCGCCCTGGGTGAGTACTGCTTCGGTACATCCCACCAGTCTATGGATTGATCAGCATGATGATATGGAAGGTAAAATTATGTATCATACCTGATAATTTTCTTTCCATTAATCATAGCTGATCAATCCATAGCCCCTCCCAGATATCTGTACTGTTTATATTCTGGTTGCATTTCAGGTTCAAGTTTAGTCTTCAGTTCCTGTTCAGGAGGACTTCGTGTTCAAGTTTTTCAATGAATTCTTCAAGAGTTGAGACGAATTTGTGTTACAGTGAGCTGCTGCATTCCTCTCCCCTCCGTTTTACGGGGCTGGATTGAGACTTAAATTCTGCCGGCGCTCCCTCCCGCTTCGTGCGGCAGTAGGGCAGCTTTGTACCCCTCCCGCTTCGGCGGTGTTAGGGTCAGTCAGCTCCTCCCGCGGTTGCGGTTGCAGGATAAGCCAGATCCCCCCGCATCGGCGGGTGTGGTGTCCCTCCCCCGCTCCGCGGGGATGAGCTGGACGGATTCCCCTCCCCACTTGTGTGGGGATGAGCTGGGTTAATTCCTCTCCCCCGTTTCGGCGGTGGTGAGCTGGGCAGAGTGTCCCTTTGTGGGTGTAATTCTCTAAGTGCTGAGTCCTGCGGATGGAGCTTGGATATCGACATACTGAGGAGTTTCCGGCAGCACATGACCACATATAGGGAGGCAAAAGGATTGCTCTCTATCTCCACCTGCTGGTAGATGGACACAACCCACCAGTCTATGGATTGATCAGCTATGATTAATGGAAAGAAAATTATCAGGTATGATACATAATTTTACCTTTAAAAATAACCATAACCCTCATGGGTTCATGCAGTAAATAATCCCCGCCCCCGTCTTTGGATTGTAACCTGTGATCTATTTCAGAGATAGCCAAAGAAAGCTGAATGGGGCATTTCTAGTCTCCTATTGCTTAAATGTTACTGTTTTAAGGGGGGGGGTGGGAGAGGGAAGGATGGAAGGGACTTGCATGCCGACAGAAATCCATCCTGTCCCTGCCCATCCCTGTGGGGAATCTAACCTGTCCCTGCTGCAAGTAATCTCCGTCCCAGCCCCTGCCACACCACAATCACCTTGCTACTCCCCGCCCCAAGAAAGAAATCTGCATGAAATATTTATTTTTAGTATTTTGACTTATGACAAACACTTGTTGCTGAAACATGCTCAAAACAGAATAATCAATTTGTACAAAATAAATGAGGTGAAGATGTGATTCCATGTGCCCCAATAAAAGGAGAGTTTCATTTTACTTCCAATCTTTAAAACACCCCAGGCTTCCCAAGGCAGATTACAACAGTTAAGTTTCTACCAGCAATAATTTTTGAAGCTGTTTTAGTGATATTCAGTTTCTACTTCATGATATTTATATTTGCATATGGAAAGCTTTCAAATAAATTCAAAAGCTGCCAAATAAGTAAAAAAAAAAACAAAAGGAGCAAATTCCCCCATTCCATCTTTTTCTTTTGGTGTAGGCACAGGAAAAAAAAAAGATTTTAAATGCTCCCAATTTCAAGCTAATTCATGTTTATTGTGGGATATAAATGTCATAAAAAATAGAATGTTGAGCACCTGATTTTCATGATGTCTGCTTTAGTGGCCTCTTACCAGGAGAAAAAAATGTCTGCATGGATGTAACACATGCTAGGGTGTCTCTATAACCAGCCCCTTCAAATAACACACTTATTACGATTTATAACAAATTACTACTCTACCTATGAAATGTTATTCTGTTATTATACTTTTGTGTACATCCATATGCTGCACAAGCCTGAATGTTTGAAAATATAAGTGAGATTAAATAAAACTTCTATGAACAATAAACAACGACAACATGGATGCAGCAACTCATAGGTTTGTTTGCTTTTGTTTTGTGTGTACGGCGATAACGGCTTCACAAGGTAGGGGAAACAGAGATTGACCCAATTGGCTTCAACTCCCTCCCACCATCCATCCACCTTTCCTCCCTTGGGTGCCCTCCCGGCACATAACCTCGTCACCCTGGTGGTCTAGTAGCTTGCTTTGTGGCAGGAAGTGACATTGTGGTGGGATCTCTGTCACACAGACATGCACCCATTTATCTGGTGTAGGACCCTGTCCACGGCCAGTGATAGACTAGATGATCTCTTGAAGTTAGAGAGCTGCACGGGAATGGGGATAGCGGGAATCCCGCGGGGATGGACCGAAGTCCACGTGGATCCCGTGGGGATGAACCCTGGTCCTGCAGCATTCCCGCAGAATGGTAAAAACAAACCGAGCTTTGCTTTCCCTCCATGCACACATGTCAGATCACCCTGGTGATCTAGTGGCTTGTTTCGGGCCAGGAAAGATCCCCACTCTTTCCTGGCCACTGATGCTGATCCTCTCGCTGTTGCCGCTTGTTTGAAGTGGTTGCCTAGACTTCAGGTGTCATCCTTGCAAGACTTCACTAGACCATCTAGTCTATCAATGGCAGCGGACAGGGTCCTGTTTACCTACACCAGATAAACATGTGCATGTTTGTGTGAGACTTGCTTTTAAATCATCCAGTGACAGAGATCCCACCGCTACTTTCATGCCATCTCTTGGCCAGCCTCACAACAAGAAAGTTCCTCCTAATAGGTAAAATAAGTTTGTGTAATGTAAATTAATTCCACTTGCATATGTGAAGTCTTATAAGTCATTGCTGTTTTTATGATGCCTGCATAATGTCTTGCAGCACTTGATGAGTGGTCCCTTTTGTATTGTTGGTATAAAGGTATGATCTCTCCTCTGTTACCACTCTGCTTAATTAGCGTGCTCCGCTCTGTATTTAGAGCTGACTTAATTACAATGGCAGCCATTTTATGTTCTTTTGTCATTAGCACCTCCCTCTCCAGAACTTGTAAAGCAAGTACGAGATTTGTACCAGAAAAGACTCCCAGATGTCCGCTTCTTGATCCCTGTCCTCAATGGACTTGAAAAGGTAGGACACTGCTGGCTTCTGTGAGAGAATATTTATTGCTTTTTTTTTAACCACATTCACAAAGAGATTCAGCCATGATGCTAAGAAGGAAGACTTGAGAATATTTATTGCTTTTTTTTTTACCACATTCACAAAGAGATTCAGCCATGATGCTAAGAAGGAAGACTTGAGACTCCTATTCTGCTGACTTACATGGGGAACTAGGGATAAGCCTCAACTGCTGTCTCTCAGTGTTAGAACTCACAGGGAGTTAGTAATATGCTATGACCTGAGAGACATTTCAGCCACTGAATTTCAGTAATGGATCTAAGTATGCCTTATATAATCTTCCTTTCACTCCATGCAGGCATCTCAAATACAGTTATGTTTAGGTTTTTGTTTGTATGTGTGTTTTGTATGTTTAATAGGATAGTTAATACTTCAGTATTGGCAATAGTCATTGTATCATCTTTGGGTAGCAGGATTCCAATCTCCCATATACTATAGGTTCATGGTCTCAGCCAAAAAGTCAAGAAGGGGCAATTCTTCACATACAGTTCAAACAGTACATGTCATCTTAATCACTAAGAATCTGAGATTTCATCTCAGAGAATATGACTGAAGGAGTGTTAGAGAAAAAAAAGAGTGTGGCCATTATAAAAACTGTTGAAGGGAAAGCATAAAAATATAAGAAATGCGAGAACAAAAATAATAGGAGATCTGAAAATAAGATCTAGTGACAGGGCCTATCAGAGGAAGAGGCATAGGCGGTCGGTGGCCCAACTGTTTGGGGAGGCTAAAGGGGGCGGGGTTAGGGGTGGTGACGGGTGGGGCTTACATCCATAATTGTCTGACAACACACAGAAAAAAAATAAGTAAAAGTAAAATAGTCACAGTTAATACCTTATATTAAATTTAGATATTAGATATGTATAATATGTCAAAGAAAAAAAAAGCGGTTGCTCAAAGCATATGTTAACCAATGTATACTGTTCAAAATGGTTATCAGTTATTAAACACTGCTATTTCCATCCATGGAAAATCCCAAAATGAAATGGTCACATTAGTGAAGTAGCATCCAGCGACTAGACTTCACACCATAGGTGTCAATGATCTGCTCAGGGTTAATATATCCAGCAAGATCACTTTCAATGTTTAGTAAACATAAAGCTGTCAGTCTTTCTTGACCCATTGTGGATCTCAGCCAGTTTCATACACATCTCATATGAAGGCAAAATACTGAACTGGAAAGTTACCTCAAGAAGTCAGACTCAGCATGCAGCAGTACTAGAAAAATTAAAACAAATGCAAAATATCATAGATGCACATTTCCAAAAGCTATATCCCAAACACTGTCTAATAAATTCATAGATAGTATGTTATCACAGCGTGACCACCATTCTCAATCTGAGAATGGTGGTCACGCTGTGATAACATACTATCTATGAATTTATTAGATTAGACAGTGTTTGGGATAGTTCTAGAAATAAATATTGAATTAATCCCCACACTAGAAGCAAAAGGTCTGTTAAATCAGACATTTCCAAAAGAAGGCATATTCTGAATAAAATACTTTTTTCTACCTTTGTTGTCTGAGCATTTAGTTATTCTATTCGCTTTGGTCCCAGTGTCTTCTGTTTTATGCAGTGTCTTCTTTCTATTTGATATTTTTTCTCTCACCATGTCCACCATCCTCCTGTGTCCTTATGCGTCCTGTCTACCATCTGTAGCTCTGTCATTATCCTTCAGTGTTCCAATTTGCCCTCCATCCATATCCAGCATTTCTCCTCACTCCCCTCCATCCATGTGCATCTACTTCCCTTCCCTCCATCCATGTCCAGCATTTCTCCTCTCTCCCTTCCCCTCCATCCGTGTGCATCTCCTTCCTTTGTCTTTCCTTCCCTCCATCCCTGTCCGACATTTCTCCTCTCTTTCCTGCCCTCCATCCATGTCCAGATTTCTCCTCTCTTCCATCCCCTCCATCCATGTGCATCTCCTTCCTGTCTTCCCTCCATCCATCCATGTCCAGCACCTTCCCTCTTTCTATCCTTCCACCCATTACCCTCTACCAATCCTTCCGTCCATTGTCTCCCTCTATCTCCCCTTCCTTCTAGACATAGTAACATAGTAGATGACGGCAGAAAAAGACCCGCACAGTCCATCCAGTCTGCCCAACAAGATAAACTCATGTGTATACCTTACCTTGATTTGTACCTGTCTTTTTCAGGGCACAGACCGTATAAGTCTGGCCAGCACTATCCCCTCCTCCCAACCACCAGCCCCGCCTCCCACCACCGGCTCTGGCACAGACTGTATAAGTCTGCCCAGCACTATTCCCCGCCTCCCAACCACCAGTCCCGCCTCCCACCACCGGATCTGGCACAGACAGTATAAGTCTGCCCACCACTATCTTCGCCTCCCCACCACCAACCCCTCTTTCCCCCACCGGCTCCACCACCCAATTTCGGCTAAGCTTCTGAGGATCCATTCCTTCTGCACAGGATTCCTTTATGTTTATCCCATGCATGTTTTAATTCCGTTACCGTTTTCTTCTCCACCACCTCCCGCGGGAGGGCATTCCAAGCATCCACCACTCTCTCTGTGAAAAAATACTTCCTGACATTTTTCTTGAGTCTGCCTCCCTTCAATCTCATTTCATGTCCTCTCGTTCTACCGCCTTCCCATCTTCGGAAAAGGTTAGTTTGCGGATTAATACCTTTCAAATATTTGAACGTCTGTATCATATCACCCCTGTTCCTCCTTTCCTCCAGGGTATACATGTTCAGGTCAGCAAGTCTCTCCTCATACGTCTTGGAACGCAAATCCCATACCATTCTCGTAGCTTTTCTTTGCACCGCTTCCATTTTTTTTACATCCTTAGCAAGGTAAGGCCTCCAAAACTGAACACAGTACTCCAGGTGGGGCCTCACCAATGACTTGTACAGGGGCATCAACACTTCCTTTCTTCTGCTGGTCACACCTCTCTCTATACAGCCTAGCAACCTTCTCGCTACGGCCACCGCCTTGTCACACTGTTTTGTCACCTTCAAATCCTCGGATACTATCACCCCAAGATCCCTCTCCCCCTCAGTACATATCAGACTCTCACCGCCTAACACATAAGTCTCTCGTGGGTTTCTACTCCTTAAGTGCATCACTTTGCATTTCTTCACATTGAATTTTAATTGCCAAACCTTAGACCATTCTTCTAGCTTCCGCAGATCTTTTTTCATGTTTTCCACTCCCTCCCGGGTGTCCACTCTGTTACAAATCTTAGTATCATCCGCAAATAGGCAAACTTTACCTTCTAACCCTTCGGCAATGTCACTCACAAATATATTGAACAGAATCGGCCCCAGCACCGATCCCTGAGGCACTACACTACTCACCTTTCCCTCCGAGCGAACTCCATTTACCACCACCCTCTGTCTGTCCGTCAACCAGTTCCTAATCCAGTTCACCACTTCGGGACCTATCTTCAGCCCATCAAGTTTATTTAAGAGCCTCCTGTGGGGAACCGTGTCAAAAGCTTTGCTAAAATCTAAGTAGATTACGTCTATAGCATGTCGATGATTCAATTCTGCAGTTACCCAATCAAAGAATTCAATGAGATTCGTTTGGCACGATTTCCCTCTGGTAAAACCATGTTGTCTCGGATCTTGCAACTTATTGGTTTCCAGGAAATTCACTATCCTTTCCTTCAGCATCGCTTCCATTACTTTTCCAATAATTGAAGTGAGGCTTACCGACCTGTAGTTTCCAGCTTCTTCCCTATCACCACTTTTGTGAAGAGGGTCCACATCCGCCGTTCTCCAATCCCTCGGAACCCCTCCCGTCTCCAAGGATTTATTAAACAAATCTTTAAGAGGACCCGCCAGAACCTCTCTGAGCTCCCTCAATATTCTGGGGTGGATCCCGTCTGGTCCCATGGCTTTGTCCACCTTTAGCTTTCCAAGTTGTTGATACACACTCTCTTCCGTGAACGGTGCTATATCCACTCCATTCTCAAAAGTACTTTTGCCAGACCCTCGTGGTCCTTCTCCAGGATTTTCTTCTGTGAAAACAGAACAAAAGTATCTATTTAGCAAATTTGCTTTTTCTTCATCATTATCTACATAGCGGTTCGCAGTATCTTTTAGTCTCATAATTCCCTTTTTAGTCATTCTCATTTCACTAATATACCTGAAGAAATTTTTGTCGCCCCTCCTTACATTTCTAGCCATTTGTTCTTCCGCTTGCGCCTTCGCCAGACGTACCTCTCTCTTGGCTTCTTTCAGTTTCATCCTGTATTCCTCCCCTTGTTCCTCTTCTTGAGTTTTTCTATATTTCAGGAACGCCAATTCTTTAGCCTTTATTTTCTCAGCCACTTGCTTGGAGAACCATATCGGTTTCCTTTTTCTCTTGCTTTTATTTACTCTCCTTACCTAAAGGTCTGTGGCCCAGCATCTGCCGTTCTCTCTCTCTCGACCCTTTTCCATTCAGCATGTCCTCTCTCTCCCCATCCTTCCAGTGTCTTTCCTCTTCCCCTGTCTACCCTTCCATCCAGCGTCTTCCCTCTTTCAGTCCCCTCCTTACAGCATTTTCCCTATTTCTCCCTCCTTTCATTCAGCATTTCTCCATCTGACAGGGTCTCCCCCAGTTTCTCCCCAGCAGCTTCTCTCTCTCTCTCTCTCTTTCTCTCTCTCTCTCTCTCCTGCCCATGTCCCCTCTTTCTCTCCCCATCTTTCCACTCATCTCTCTCTGTACCCCTCTTCCCTCTGGCTCTCCCCTGCTCTTTTTCATGTCCCCTCTTTCTCTCCCCATCTCTCTCTGATTCTCCCCTGCTCTTTTCCACATCCCTGGCTCTCCCCTGCTCTTTTCCATGGCCCCCCTTTCTCTCCCCATCTCTCTCTGATTCTCCCCTGTTCTTTTCCTTGTCCCCTCTTTCTCTCCTCTGCTCTTTTCCATGTCCCCTCTTTCTCTCCCCTGCTCTTTTCCATGTCCCCTCTTTCTCTCCCCTACTCTTTTCCGTGGTCCCTCTTTCTCTCCCCTTCTCTTTTCCAATATCCCCTCTTTCTCTCCCCATCTCTCTCTGGCTCTCCCTGCTCTTTTCCACTCTCTGTCCTCCAGCGTTCTTACTTCCTTACCGTTTCCAGCCATGTTCTCTCCCTCCAGGCCTCTCTACAGCAGCGCTGACACAAGAACAAAAAGAAGCGCAGGGCCGCAGCAGCCTTCAGGCATGCGCTGTCGTCTCTGCCGGTCCTCTGCCCCCGGAACGGGAAATTGATGTCAGTGGGGGCAGAGGACGGCAGAGACAACAGCGCATGCCTGAAGGCTGCTGTAGCCCCACGCTTCTTTTTGTTCTTCTGCTGGCTGTGGAGAGAAGCGGCAGCAGCAGTTCAGTGTGGTGCTTGTTCATGCCACCACTCAACAGAAGCAGCGGCAGCAGAATTCAGCGGGACTCGAGTTGGGGCTGCATTTTGAGGAGGCGGCAGGCGGGAAAGGTCACAGCTGGGCTGGGGAGGCTTGCCTCCCCAAGCCTCTTATACGGGGTGCCTATGGGAGGAGGGAGCAACAGAGCCATTTGGCCTTGTCCTCCATTTGAGAAAAAATATTTTTTAACTGAATGTGAAATTAATTCAGCATCTAGATAAAATATTTTTTAACTGAATGTGAAATTAATTCAGCAGCTAGATTTTTTCTTAATTACAAGTTCGCACACTTCTACAACAAGTTATTGGAATGAGCTTTCACGTGCGATTCGATATCAGACAAATTATGGAAATTTTGAAAACTGTTGAAGACTTATTCGTTTAGGAAGTATTTGGTCTTTAAATGATTTTTACTGTTTTTTATAAGCAATATTTTGTAATGTTCCTGTAAATGCTCAGTTTCTTATTCTGTAAGCCGCACTGAACTCAGGAGGTATGTTTGGGATATAAATGTCATAATGTAATGTAAGATAAAATTCTGCCTCAACTGCTTCTATATCTGTTATTTTTAATTATGAGCTCCAGGAATCTGGGGCTTCTGTGATTCTCTGGAAGGTACTAGAAAGAATCTAGTTAGCTGACTCTGTGATATCACATGATCTGCAGTGTAAATTGAATTTGTCCCTCTTATTTCTGCAGAAAGAAATCATCCAAGCTCTGCCAAAACTGATCAAACTGAATCCCATAGTGGTGAAGGAAGTGTTTAACCGCCTCCTAGGAACCCAGCATGGTGGGTAGACATGAAGTATATTTATAGCCAGCCTCCATTTTCTTTCTCTTTTGTTTCATTATTCATTTCAACTCCATGGTTGTATACGTCTGTCTTCCTTTTCTGTACTCCTTGCCAGTATTGTATACAATTCTGGTCACTGATCTGGCAGTATAGTAAATTTAAATAAACCATTACTGCATCTCTTGGTCACGTGATGCTGAGCTGAAGAGCGGGTGCGTGTGAGGAGCGCTCATGCCTGGATGGATTAATTTCCTCCGTCCCCCTAGAGACCTTCCATCGATTACCTCCTAGCATATTTGGAAAGCGGAAAGTTCTTGGATCACTAATTCCGAGCTGCCAGCTACAATCTGCCTCAGGATGTCTAGTAAAACGCCGAGGAAATTGTCTGACAACGGTCAAGCTGAAGACAAAATGGCAAATGCTGAACAAACAGGTGGGCCCTCACTGAGCTCAGTGTGGGCCGCGGAAGTAGCAACAGAGCAGAGTTATTTTGGAAGAATCCATGGACAAAAAATTACAAAAGATAGCAGATAAAATAGACTTAGTAGGCACGCGTGTGGAAACTTTACATACTGATTTGCAAACTTACCAACATCGGCAGTCCACAGTAGAGGATACACTACAACAGCAGGAAACGGGACAGTGTGAAGACCTTGAAAATTGCTTGAGAAGAAATAATCTTCGATTTGTGGGACTCCCAGAATCCATCAGGGATGTGGACTTGCGGCAGTTTTTGGAAGACTGGCTTCCGAAGGCCCTAAAATTGTCGCAGCGGGCCCTTTAAGAGTGGAGCGGGCCCACCGCTTGGGAATACTGAAGTCATCTGAGGCAAGGCCGTAAGTGGTGATATGTACATTGTTGAACATTGCTCGTAAGCAAGATATATTGCGAGCTACTAGAGCTGCATGGGATTGACAATATAACAAAGCAAAAACAAAAAAGAGGTAAAAGCCCTCACGAAACCGTGAGATAAAAAACAAAAAGTAAGGAGAATGGATGTGGATACCAAAAAATATGTATTTATTCACATGAAAAATAAAAATTAAAAAGTAACAAATTTGTACATAAAATGGTCCATTTTATGTACAAATTTGTTACTTTTTAATTTTTATTTTTCATGTGAATAAATACATATTTTTTGGTATCCACATCCATTCTCCTCACTTTTTGTTTTTTATTTTATTGACAATATGACAACCATAAAGTCCTGTGTTTCCAGGATTTCTCAGCCTCAGTATCAATAAAATGCAAGGAATTTCAAACAGTGTGTGCACTGCTATATAAGAAAAAGGTGTCCTTTTCATTGCTGTATCCAGCACGGCTGAGGATTATCCATGGAGAGAAACCTAATTTATTTCAGGATGCTGAGGAAGCTATGATTTATACAAGGAACATGATGAATCTGGCAGAAGGGTCGGAAATATAATCTGGTGGCAGTCATCCTTCAAGGCACTTAAGCTGAAATGGCTGTGTTAGAGAACGGGAGCATGATCCAAAGAAGCAGTTGGGATGTGCAAGTGATCCAGTTGAATTGTTATGGAGGACAATCTACACCTTGGTCAACTGATGACTGACTATTTGTGAGACATTTCATGGGGGGGTTAAATTCCTTCTATAATTTTGCTAAGATATTTAGTCCTGCTGTTCAAGGCTATTGAGTCTCTGGTAATAATCATGCAGGGGTGATATTGCATGATATGGAGAATGAGGGGTTACATGTTTTCATTGCTCTGGAAAGTATCTTTCTCTGGGGGTGGGGGGGAGAACGGGGGGAGCGCTCTTCACTGTGACTGGGGCCTGGGTAGGCCATTGTAAGATAAGAACGAAAGTTTTGTTGGGGAGTTTTTGCAAGGGTTTGGGAAGTTAGGGAGGAGTGTTTGGGTTGGGGGGTTGGTTGGAAGATGGATGGGTGGGGTGTGACGTGTGTTTTTTTTTTATTATTTTAGGGTTTTTATCTTATAATTCATTTTATTATTTAGTATGTATTGGTTTGGCTCTTCAGACTTCACATTGGGTAGTGGAGTGCTTTGAGATGATTGGGGGGGGGGGGGGGGGGTGGCTGGGACAGCCTCCCTTTTATTTTTGGCTTTTCTTAGTTTGGCAGCTAGGGGGCTTTGGATGACATACTTGAAAATCATTTCTTGGAATATGGGAGGGGTGACCGCCGATTAAGAGCCGATGTGACAATGCTCCAGGAGACTCATAAACCATTACTGCATCTCAAAAAACATATTGCTGGATTAGAAAAGGTACAGAGAAAGGTGACCAAAATGATAAAGGGGGTAATGAATGTTATATGAAGAAAGGCTAAAGAGGTTAGTACGCTTCAGCTTAGAGAAGAGATGGCTTAAGGGAGATATGATAAAGCCCTATAAAATATTGAATTGAGTGGAATGGGTAGATGTGAATCACTTGTTTACTCTTTTCAAAAGTACAAGGATTAGATGACGTGATCAAGTTACTACATAGTACAATTTACTCATCATATAATTAAGCCAGGGGCGTAGCCACGGGTGGGCCTGGACGGGCCCAGGCCCACCCATTTTCCCTCCAGGCCCGCCCATCCGCACACTGTCGCTGCCCTTTTGTTCCTGCCCTGTCTTTCCCCAAGCTCCGCTGCATTGTCCCTGCAAGTGGAATCCTTCTTCTTTTCGGCCGTCATGCTGCGCTGCCGTTCACACAGGCAGCTTCGCTCCTCCCCCGCCGCGTCCATTCTGGCCCTCTCTGATGCACTTCCTGTTAGGGCCGGATGAACGCGGTGGGGAGGAGCGAAGCTGCCTGTGTGAACGGCAGCGCAGCGCGACGGCCGAAAAGGAGAAGGATTCCACTTGGGGCGATGCAGCGGAGCTTGGGGAAAAGACAGGGCGGGAAGGAAACGCTGAATGCTGCCTCCGCGGGACAAAAGGGCAGTGGGAAGGTTGTGGATGGGCAGGCTGGAGGGAAAATGGCTGAGCTGCTGGGACATGGGAGGGAGAAGAGGAAGGGAGAGAGCTACTGGGACATGGGAGGGAGAAGAGGAAGAGGAGAGCTACTGGGACATGGGAGGGAGAGGAGGAAGGGACTTGAGGGAAGGGAGAGAGCTACTGGGACATGGGAGGGAGAGGAGGAAGGGAGAGAGCTACTGGGACATGGAAGGGAGAGAGCTACTGGACATGGGAGGGAGAGGAATAAGGGACTGGAGGGAAGGGAAAGAGCTGCTGGACATGGGATGGAGAGGAGGAGGGGATTGGATGGGAGAAAGCTACTGGACATGGGAGGGAGAGGAATAAGGGACTGGAGGGAAGGGAGAGAGCTGCTGGACATGGGATGGAGAGGAGGAGGGGATTGGATGGGAGAGAGCTACTGGACATGGGAGGGAGAGGAAGAAGGGACTGGAGGGAAGGGAGAAGGGACTGACGGGAAGGGAGAGCTGCTGGGACATGGGAGGGAGAGGAAGAAGGGACTGGAGGGAAGGGAGAGAGCTGCTGGGACATGGGAGGGAGAGGAAGAAGGGACTGGAGGGAAGGGAGAGAGCGTCTGGGACATGGGAGGGAGAGGAAGAAGGGACTGACGGGAAGGGAGAGCTGCTGGGACATGGGAGGGACTGGCGGGAAGGGAGAGAGCTACTGGACATGGGAGGGAGAGGAGGAAGGGGCTGGAGAGCTGCTGGACAAGGAAGGAAGAGGAAGAAAGGACTAGAGAGCTGCTGGACATGGGAGGATAGGGAGAGAAAGAGGGGAGATGGATGATAGGATGCAGAGAGAAAGGGGAGAAACTAGAAGGATGTGGAGAGAGGGAGGAGACTGAACAGAAAAGGGTAGAGAGATAGACACTGGATAGAAGGAGAGGGGAGATAGAGACACTAGATGGAAGGATCAGGAGAGAGGGTAGATGAGTGGAAGGGGAGACACTGGAAGGATGGGGAGAGAAAGAGGGGAGCTGCTGGATGGAAAGAGGGAGAGGACAGAGTAGGGAAAGACTGGAGAATAAGAGGAAGGGGCATGTGGAGTACAATGGTGAGGAAAAGATGAAAAGCCATAGGTGATGAACGGACAGGAAAACCCTGGCAAGAGAAAGACGAAGGAAAGCAGAATCTAGAGACTGGGAGCAACACAATGAGAAAAAGTAAATGGCCATACAACAAAGGTAAAGAAAATAATTTTATTTTTAATTTAGGATAAAGTAATATGGTACCTGTGTTAATAAAGTTTCAGAGACCAATACTTCCTTCCTTAGGTCAGGAGAGGATATCGTAACAGCATTATACTGACCTGAGGCAGGAGGTTTTGGCCTCTGAAAGCTCACTGAAAAGTGTGACTAAATTTTGCTGGGGGAGGGGGGTAGAGAAAATTTTGTGCCCACCCACTTTGGGTTCAGGCCCACCCAAAATTGGCAGTCTGGCTACGCCACTGAATTAAGCTCTGGAATTCATTGCCAAAGAATGTGATAAAAGCTATTAGCATAACAAAATTTAAGGTTTGAATAAGTTCGTGGAAGAAAAGTTCATAAACTGTTAAGGTAGGCATGTGGAAAACTTTTCACTGCTTATTTCTTCAATAAGTAGAATAGAATCAATTTACTCTTTTGGGGTCCTGCCAGGTACTGGTAATCTGGATTGGCCTCTGTTGGAAACAGAATACTAGGCTTGATGGCAGTACTTATATATCTGTATTTTGCTTCTTTCTCTCTTTCTGTGCTTACGGGCTTTGTCTCTGTGCCTCTGTATCTATTCAGTTGACTGAAGTCAAGTGAGCTCATTGGGTCATACAAATTAGCTACACATCACCATGCTTGGCTCAAATGGATGGCAGGTTTGTTTTTGTTTTTTTTTATTTAGTTTCAAATGAAATTTATGTATAAAGGGAAAGTATCAGTAATAGGAAATAATTAACCAAGGAAACATGTAATAAAGAAAGAACTAATTTCAAAATAACAAAAGTCCACCACTTGGCAAGAGAGATTACTCTGAGGACAAGCAGGATATAGTATTTTGACCGATGGGTGATATCATGGAGCTCCGACTCGATTCCCCAGCGCTCTATTCTAGAAGCTTTTAGAAACATCCTACCACGCATGTGCGTGTGTTCCCACCTGCTGTCATCACACCAGGCAGTCTTGTCTTTTCTATGAAGAAATAAGGTTGCATTTCATTGATCTCCCCCACAGCTCACATGTTCAAGGTTCAATTTATTTTATATACCGCAAATTTTACAAGAGGAAATCTGTTTTGCTTCATTGGGGTTATCTTCTCTCACTCTGTCGTGTAAGTGCCATTTTTCCCACTTAGTGGCTTTGTTAGGTTTTTATGGCACTTTTACGTTTTTGTTTTTTTTGTTTTGTTTTTTTTATATTTGCCATGGCTCGCTTGGCCCACTTAGGCCTTGAGCATCCTGGTCGAGTTTACTTTTTGCGAAGATTGAATCATTTGTTTTTGCCCCAGCTATTTTTCGGAAAACTCCCAGTGGTTTTAAGAAGTGCTCTAAAGGCTACAAGACTATGTCCCTGACGGACACTCATAACTGGTACTGCAGTATCTGGGGCCCAACCATAATCCTCCTCCTTGTAAACTGTATTTGCGGATGTCCAAGAAAGAAGTATTAGAGGTTGTGAGAATCAACTCAAAACGTATTTTTTGTGCCGAGAAGTCTGATCCATCGACTTCGGCATTAATGACTCCCAGAGCTACATCAGACACTGATGATGCAGCGACATCAAGGAAGTCTCCGTCTGCCACCAGGATTGAGCTTCATCCGATCCCACCCAAAAGATAAGGAAGGATTCAATTTTGTGCTTGTCGGTGCCCAGGAACACTGATGTCATTTGTTGGGTGGAGGTAAAGGTTGGCGGATGCACCATGCCGGGAGGATAACCTTTTTGGAGAGAAGGTTGAGGAGGTCGCTGACCAAATCAAAAAACGTACTGATACCATCTCTTCTGTCTCCCGCCGGGCCCCTTCTGCATCTGCCTCCTCAGCTAGGAGGACTTGGCAAACCAAGGAGAAGTGCCTATTACTATCAGAGACTTAGGTACAACCCCTAGGCGCGCTTGTTCACATCAAGAGCGTATGCCAAAGGCTTCTACTGCTCCCCAGGCAAAGCAAGAGTTGAGCTTTTGACTGGTTTCAGCAGAGCATAGCCACAGTAAAAGTGTCTAGCCCAGACGACTTACTGGTCGGGGCGAGGCAGAAGTTTTTTCATGAAAGGTGGCCCCTTATAACCTCTGACTGGTGGGTTTTTCAAATAGTCTATCTCAGATACATCCTCAATTGGTATCTAAAATCTACAAATTGCCCACCGAAAGCTCATTCCTTCAGCACTCGGCACAGGCAAGTACTTGCAGAGGAACTCTCAGCCCTTCTGAAGGCCCATGCAGTCGAGCCCGTTCCACCAGGGGAGGAAGGGCGGAGATTCTATTCCAGTTACTTCCTTGTGGAAAAGAAGACAGGGGGGATGAGTCCCATCCAAGACGGAACCTGAACAAATTCCTAGTCCGAGAAAAGTTCAGGATGGTTTCCCCGGGCACCCTTTTCCCAATGATTCAGGAAAACAATTGGCTATGCTCTCTGGACTTAAAGGATGCATATACTCACATACTACTACTACTACTTATCATTTCTATACTGGACGTACGCAGCGCTTCACACTTGAACATGGAGAGACAGTCCCTGCTCAATAGAGCTTACAATCAAATTATGACAGACTGACAGGACAAGTAAGGGATAAGGGTTAGGACAGACAGGACATATCAGAGATAGGGGACAGTTGAAGGTTTAGGTTTAGGAAGTATCTTTGATTTCAGCTGGGAACACATCACTTTCAGTACTGTGTATTGCCTTTTGGCCTCACATCAGCTCTCATGGTCTTCACCAAATGTCTAATGGTAGTTGCAGCATTGCTGCGCAGATTGGGAGTCCATCCGCCTTATTTTCGAAAGAGAAAGACGTCCATATTTTGACCCAAATCAGGAGATGGGCGTCTTTCTGCCGTGGGCGCCCAAATTGGTATAATCGAACACCCATTTTGGGCGTCTTCAACTGCATTCCGTCGTGGAAATGGCCAAAGTTGACAGGGGCGTGATGAAGGCGGGAGTGGGGCGTGCTTATCGGCCAAGGAGAGATGGGCGTCCTCGGCCAATAATTGAAGAAAGAAAGGCGTTTTTAGCGCGAATTTGGGTCACTTTTTTTGGACCCTTATTTTTTCATGAACAAGTCCCAAAAAAGTACCCTAAATGACCAGATGACCACCGGAGGGAATCAGGGATGACCACCCCTGACATCCCCAGTGGTCATTAACCCCCTCCCACCCAAAATAAACAACTTTAAAACTTTTTTCCATCCTGTATGCCTGCCTCAAATGTCGTACCCAGCTCCGTCACAGCAGTGTGCAGGTCCCTGGAGCAGTTGTTAGTGGGTGCAGTGGACTTCAGGCAGGTGGACCCAGATCCATCCCCCCCCCCCCCCACACCTGTTACACTTGTGGTGGTAAATGGGAGCCCTCCAAACTGCCCCCAAAACCCACTGTACCCATATCTAGGTGCCCCCTTCAGCCATAAGTGCTATGGTAGTGGTGTAGAGTTGTGGGCAGTGGGTTTGGGGGGGGGGGGATTTGGGGGGCTCAGCACCCAAGGGAAGGGAGCTATGGACTTCAGAGGTAGTTAACTTTTTTTTTTAATTTTTACAAGTGCCCCCTAGGGTGCCCGGTTGGTGTCCTGGCAAGTGAGGGGGACCAGTGCACTATGAATCCTGGCCCCTCCCATGACCCAATGCCTTGGATTTGTTCGTTTTTGAGCTGGACGCCTTCAGTTTCCATTATCGCTGAAAAACGAAATCGCCCAGCTCAAATCCGCACAAATCCGATGCATTTGGCTGGCACAAATCGTATTATCGGGAAAAAGATGGACGCCCATTTTTTCCGAAAATACAGTTTGTCCCGCCCCTTCACGTACTCATTCTCGGAGATAGACGCCGATGGAGATGGGCGTTCGCATTCGATTATGCCCCTCCATGTGTTCCCATATCTCGACGATTAGCTGGTGCTCAGGAGTCCATGCGAATGACTATTTGAGTGCTCAAGCTACTAGGGCTCGTTTTAAGCAACCCAAGTCCCATTTTCGCCTTATCCAGCGATTGGAGTTCATAGGAGCCCTGCTCGATACACAGAAGTTTAGAGCCTACTTTCCGGACAGGAGAGCAGACACTCTTGTTGCACTTGTTTCTAAAGTTCGAGCTTCTCAGCAGGTCAGAACTCGGTAGATGTTGAGATTGTTGGGCCACATGGCTTCCACAGTGTATGGTACACCCATGACACCACATGTGAAGACATGAGATCAGCTCAGTGGACCCTGGCTTCTCAGTGGTATCAAGCCACGGGGAGCCTGGAAGACATCATCCAAGTGACGCAAGAGCTTGTAAGCTCCCTTCGGTGGGGGACCATTTGGTCCAATTTGACTCTGGGACTTCCATTCCAAATTCCTCAACCACAAAAAGTGCTGACGATGGATGTATCTCTCCTGGGATGGGGGGCTCATATAGATGGGCTTCACACTCAAGGTCTTTGGTCAACTCAGAAAGCATATCTTAAGATCAATCTCCTGGAGCTCTGGGTGATCTGGAATGCTCTAAAGGCTTTCAGAGATCAGCTGTCTCATCAAGTTGTTCTCATCCAAACAGATAATCAGGTTGCAATGTATTACACCAACAAGCGGGGGGGGGGGGGGGGGGCACTGGATCACACCCTCTGTGTCAGGAGGCCGTCCGGATGTGGCATTGGGCTTGCCAACATGATATGTTCCTTCAGTCCGATTATCTGACTGGCAAAAACAATACCCTGGCCAACAGACTTGAGCAGCATAATGCAACCACATGAGTGGTCTCTCAATATCCTAGGTGGATCTTTTTGCCACTCATATCAACCATAAGGTCCCTCATTTCTGTTCCAGACTTCAGGCCCACAACAGACTAGCATCAGATGCCTTCCCCCTCAATTGGGGGACAAGTCTTCTGTATGCGTATCCTCCCATAACTGTGGTGGGAAAAACTTAGTTGAAACACAAGCAAGATCGCGGAACCATGTTTCTGATTGCACTGTACTGGCTGCAGCAGATATGGTTCCCTCTTCTTCTGGAGTTATCCTCCAAAGAACCATGGATATTGGAGTGTTTTCTGACCCTTATCACACAGAATTCACTTCCTTGGGTCTTTCGGAGGGTGTCTTGCTTGCTTCCAGGAAAGATTCCACTAAGAGGTGCTATTCTTTCAAATGGAGGAGGTTTGCCATCTGGTGAGAGCAAGGTCCTTGATCCACTTGCTTGCCCTACACAGACCCTGCTTGAATACCTACCCTGCTTGAATACCTTTTACATCTATCAGAGTCTGGTCTCAAGACCAACTCCGTAAGGGTTCACCTCAGTGCAATTAGTGCTTATCATCAACTTGTAGAAGATAAGCTCATCTCTAGACAGCCTCTAGTTGTTCACTTCATGAGAGGTTTGCTTTTGTCAAAGCCCCCTGTCAAAACTCCACCAGTTTTATGGGATCTCAACGTCGTTCTCACCCAGCTGATGAAAGCTTCTTTCGAGCCACTGAATTCCTGCCATCTGAAGTACTTGACCTGGAAAGTCATTTTCTTGGTGGCTGTTACTTCAGCTAGTAGGGTCAGTGAGCTTCAGGCCTTAGTGGTGGATGCATCTTATACTAAGTTTCATCACAACAGAGTAGTCCTCTGCACTCACCCTAAGTTCCTGCCGAAGGTGGTATCGGAGTTCCATCTGAACCAGTCAATTGTATTTCCAACATTCTTTCCTCGACCTCATGCCCATCCTGTCGAAAGCAGTTTGCACACCTTGGATTGCAAGAAAGCATCGACCTAATACATGGACCAGGCCCCATCTTTTTGTTTCTTTTTATCCCATCAGGATGGGGGGTCGCCATCGTGAAATTAAACATTTCTAATTGACTGGCAGATTGCATTTCCTTTACTTATGCCCGGGCTCGGCTGGCCCTAGAGGGTCATGTCACAGCTCATAATGTCAGAGCCATGACAGCGTCGGTAACCCACTTGAGGTCAGCTGCCATTGAAGAAATTTGCAAGGCTGCAACATGGTCTTCAGTCCACACGTTCACATCACACTACTGCCTTGAGCAGGATACCCAACGCGACAGTCGGTTTGGGCAGACCGTGTTGCAGAACCTGTTCGTGGTCTAGAGTCCAACACCTTGCTCCTAGGCCTGTTTTTATTCTGTTCCAGGCTACACTCTCATTCAGATTGTATATAGTTTCAGGTTAATCTATGTTATATCCTCACCATTGCGATGACCAGTTTTCCAATGTTTGTTATTTTTGGTGAGCCTGGATGCTAGGGATTCCCCACTTGTGAGAATAAATAAACCTGCTTGTCCTCGGAGACAGCAAAGGTACTTACCTGTATCAGGTGTTCTCCAAGGCAAGCAGGCTTTATATTTTCACAATCCCTCCCACCTCCCCTTGGAGTTGTATCCTCTATTTTTACTTTATTTTTGCTGTAGTATTAAACTGAGGAGACAGTGTTCTCACAGCAGGCAGGAAGGCACTCACACGGAAGAGGTGGAGGGTGTCCTCCACTCCACAAAGCTGTACTTGTTATAAGTTCCGGACCGGGTGACACAAGTCGGTGTCATCCACTTGTGAGAATATAAAGCCTGCTGCCCTTCTACAGGTAAGTACCTTTGCTATATTTATCACCTTCATTGGCCAAGGTTAAAAGTGCTGAACCAGTTCCAATATTACTACTACTATTTAGCATTTCTATAGCGCTACAAGGCGTACGCAGCGCTGCACAAACATAGAAGAAAGATAGTCCCTGCTCAAAGAGCTTACAATCTAATAGACAAAAAATAAATAAAGTAAGCAAATCAAATCAATTAATGTGAACAGGAAGGAAGAGAGGAGGGTAGGTGGAGGCGAGTGGTTACAAGTGGTTATGAGTCAAAAGCAATGTTAAAGAGGTGGGCTTTCAGTCTAGATTTAAAGGTGGCCAAGGATGGGGCAAGACTTAGGGGCTCAGGAAGTTTATTCCAGGCGTAGGGTGCAGCGAGACAGAAGGCGCGAAGTCTGGAGTTGGCAGTAGTGGAGAAGGGAACAGATAAGAAGGATTTATCCATGGAGCGGAGTGCACGGGAAGGGGTGTAGGGAAGGACGAGTGTGGAGAGATACTGGGGAGCAGCAGAGTGAGTACATTTATAGGTTAGTAGAAGAAGTTTGAACAGGATGCGAAAACAGATAGGGAGCCAGTGAAGCGTCTTGAGGAGAGGGGTAGTATGAGTAAAGCGACCCTGGCGGAAGATGAGACGGGCAGCAGAGTTTTGAACTGACTGGAGAGGGGAGAGGTGACTAAGTGGGAGGCCAGCAAAAAGCAGATTGCAGTAGTCTAAACGAGAGGTGACAAGGGTGTGGATGAGGGTTTTGGTAGAGTGCTCGGAAAGAAAGGGGCGGATTTTACGGATGTTGTAAAGAAAGAAACGACAGGTCATGGCAATCTGCTGGATATGAGCAGAGAAGGAGAGAGAAGAGTCAAAGATGACCCCAAGGTTTCGAGCTGAGGAGAAAGGGAGATTGAGAGAGCCATCAACAGAAATAGAAAACGGGGGGTGCGGGGAGGTGGGTTTGGGGGGGGGGGGGAATGAGAAGCTTGGTTTTGGTCATATTTAATTTCAGGTGGCGTTGAGACATCCAGACAGCAATGTCAGACAAGCACGCTGAAACTTTGGTTTGGATGCAAGGTGAGATATCAGGGGTAGAAAGGTAGATTTGGGAGTCATCAGCATAGAGATGGTAGGAAAAGCCATGGGATGAGATTAATGAACCAAGGGAAGAAGTGTAGATAGAAAAGAGGAGGGGACCAAGAACACAACCCTGAGGTACGCCGACAGGCAGAGGGATAGAAGTAGAAGAGGATCCACCAGAGTGAACACTGAAGGTGCGGAGGGAGAAGTAGGAAGAGAACCAGGAAAGGACAGAGCCCTGGAATCCAAGTGAGGACAGGGTATCGAGAAGTATGCTGTGATCGACAGTGTCAAAAGCAGCGGAAAGATCAAGAAGAATGAGGATGGAATAGAGACCTCTGGATTTAGCCAGTAATATGTCATTGAAGACTTTAGTAAGCGCAGTTTCGGTTGAGTGGAGAGGGTGAAAACCAGATTGTAGTGGGTCAAGAATAGCATGTGAGGAGAGAAAATCAAGGCAGCGGCGGTGAACAGCACGCTCAAGTAATTTGGAGAGAAAAGGAAGGAGGGAGATGGGTCGGTAATTAGAGGGACAAGTAGGGTCGAGTGAAGGCTTCTTAAGGTGAGGTGTGACCACAGCATGTTTAAAGGCAGCAGGGACAGTCGCAGTGGAAAGTGAGAGGTTGAGAATGTGACAGATAAAAGGAATAAGAGCAGGAGAGATGGCATTAAGAAGGTGGGTGGGAATGGGATCAGAGGAACAGGTGGTACATTTTGAGGAAGAAAGGAGAAGTGTAGTTTCCTCAATAGTAACTTCAGGAAAGGAGGAAAGGGAATGAGGGGAAGGAGAGAGAGGGGAACGGACTAGTGGAGGGAGAAGGTGGTGAGGTAGAGAAAGCAAGGTTTATCTTTTGAACCTTGTTGTGAAAGAATTCAGCAAGGGTCTGAGGAGATAATGAAGGGGGAGTTGGAGGAGGGGGCACCTTGAGGAGAAAGTTCAATGTGGTGAAGAGAAGTCGAGGATTAGAGCCAAGAGAGTTGGTCAGTTGGATATAATAATCCTGTTTGGCACGTAAAAGAGCAGATTGGAAGGAGGTTAGCATGAACTTAAAGTGTAAGAAATCAGCAAGGGCCCGAGATTTCCGCCAGAGGCGTTCAGCGGAGCGGGTACAGGAATGTAGGTAGCGGATATTAGAAGTCAGCCAAGGTTGGGGTTTTGTACGCCTTACAGGGCAGGTCATCAAAGGTGCAAGAGTGTCTAAGGCAGAGGATAGAGTATTGTTGTAAGAAGAAACAGCCTCGTTGACAGACGTGGATGGTGCCACAGTAGAGAGGAGGTTTGAAACATGGGAGGATAGGGATGAAGGGTCAATATCGTGAAGATTCCTAGATAAATTAGATAAGATAGGATGGGACTGGGAGGGAGGTGATTTAAGTGTGAAAGTTATAAGATGGTGATCAGAGGAGGGAAGATCAGAGGCAAGGAAACTAGAGGGTGAACAGTTGGAGGAGAAGATGAGATCAAGACAGTGACCATTTTGATGAGTGGGGGAGGTGGAGCATAATTGGAGATTAAAGGAGGACGTTAAAGTGAGTAACTTGGAAATATAAGAGTTGGAAGGATCATTAGCAGGAATATTAAAGTCACCAAGGATGAGAGAGGGGGAGGAAGGATCATGGAAGAAGGCAAGCCAGGCGTCAAAGTCACTGAGAAAGGATGAAAGGGACTTATCAGGGGGACGATAAATGACCGCTATTCGAAGAGGCAGAGGAGAGAAAAGGCGGATAGAGTGGACTTCAAAGGAGGAAAAACAGTGAGATTGAGGTGGAAGAAGGGGTTGAAATCTGGAGGAGGGAGAGAGAAGTAGTCCAACACCGCCCCCACGGTGAAAATAGATAACTGCCATGGCACAGGGCTGCGACTGAAGCAGAGTCATCAGGGCAGAGCCAGGTTTCTGTTATGGCAAGCAGATGGAGGTGATGCGAGATAAAGAGGTCCTGGATATAGGCGAGTTTGTTACAGATAGAGCGGGCATTCCATAGGGCGCAAGAGAAGGTCAGAGAAGAGGAGGGGAGTAGAGAAATAGAGATGAGGTTAGAGAGGTCGCGGTGAGATCTGTAGAGTTGGGATAATAGTGGGTGAGGGGGGCCAGGATTGGGATTGATGTCACCGGCTGAGAGTAAGAGGAGTAAAGAGTAAAAGAGAGCGGAGGAGAGTAGGAGAGGTGTGGCCACAAAGGCGTCGAAGGCGAGAGGTATTTAGGTGGAATGGGGAAGGCAAAATGGACGGAAGAAAGAGGCGGAGATTAAAAGCCAAGAGGGAGGAAGAGGGTAGGAGAGAAGGTGAGGTGATGAAGTCGATGGATGGGCAGTGAGTTCCTGTAGCGGAGAGAGGTAGGGGGTGAGGGAAAAGATTAGGAAGGGACAGGGCTAGGAAGAGAATGTGAATAGGGGCCATAAATAACTGAGGTACTTTAGCAACTGGGAAGAAGATTAGATGTAAAGAGAAAAATGCCCCACGCGCAATTAGGCGCGCGGCACCTAGAGTGGAGGCCCTGAGTGGATCGGAGTGGACCTGGGTGTCACCCCGGAGAAGGCTGTAAGGATATGCAGATGAGCTGCAAGTCCTCTACAGCACCTGAAAGGCAGCCGGTGGTAGAGCTGGGCACCTCTCAGCTGAGGAAAGACTTACCAGGGGTTAGGCCGAAGCCAGCATTCGTCCCCCTGAGGGTCGCCTGATCCTAGCCAAAAAGCACCTGGAAACTCTGTGCACTGGGAGCGAGGGCCCTGGGAAGATCGGGGTGGAACTGGAGTCACCCCGGATACAGCTGTGAGGAAATGCAGAAGGGCTGCAAGTCCTCCACAGCACCTGGTGGGAGCGCTGGGCACCTAGAGCGGAGGCCCTGAGTGGATCAGAGTGGACCTGGGTGTCACCCCGGAGAAGAGGCTGTAAGGATATGCAGATGAGCTGCAAGTCCTCCACAGCTCCTGAAAGGCAGCTGGTGGTAGAGCTGGGCACCTCTCAGCTGAGGAAAGGCTTACTAGGGGTTAGGCCGAAGCCAGCATTCCTCCCCCTGAGGGTCGCCTTTAAATGATCCCAGTGCATATCAAAATTAATAGTTAAGTGTTCAAACTAATTTTTTATACTTTTTTGTATTTTTCACTCCAAGCACCAAACATTTTTAATGTGAATTTCACTCAAACAAAACGCTGTCAAACCTGATAATCTATTATCACTTATCTTAGACAGACTGTACAGTAGTCACCATTTCACCAATTTATAGCTTCCTCAGGAGTTCAAATGCTTAACTTCAAAAACAGCTCTGTATCACTGCAAAAGCAAGAGATACCTTAATTTTATGTCCTGGAACACCTTAAGAGGGGCACCGCGGAAATGGAGGCCCGTATTCCACTACGTCAGCAGATAGCAGCAAAAGGAGTAGTGTGATCAGCAGGGCTCTCCCGTGAAGGAAAACAGAAGGACGAGGAACATAATAAATAAAACCTTTATTTCTTCAGGATCCAACAACACTGTGTTTCGGCATAAAACCTACATCAGGGATCTACAAACTGTACATACATTAAGAAAAATATGTGACCTATATAAGGTTAAATTTAAAGTTATATCCAAGTACATATAAATATATAAGAAGATATATGTAAAAAAATATATATATATAAATATATAAGAACATATATGTAAAAAAAAAAAATCTATATATATAAAAGGCAACCCCATCGTTCTATGAAGCCTCCAGCCGGAAGTGTGAAGCGCCAGAGATATCCGGTTTCCCCATGAGTGAAGGAAAACAGCACAGCACGAAATCCCTCTCTCTCTAACAGTGAAGGACTCAGAGGGGGGAGGAGAGAGATGCCCTCACTCTCTCTGTAACACAAACACAGCACAGCAGGAAACTTAACACTGAAGGACTGGACTCGGGGGGGGGGAGGGGGAGGGAGAGAGGGCAGAGGGCAGGGACACTCCCACATGCACAATCTGAAGAAAACCTTGCTAGCCCCCGTTTCATTTGCATCAGAAACGGGACTTTTTTACTAGTATATATATAATAATAAAAAGTTCAATAAAATATTGGATGATCAGAGATCACGTGATGTGGTGAGGAGTGTCGGACATGTGAGTCTGGAGCTGCTCGGGGGTTCGCTCCTCAATCCTTTTTCATCAGCAGATTATACAAGTAAACGACATGCGCTTGAAGTAAAATCAAAAGCATCAGCTTTTCTGAACAAATTTTTGACTTCTCCAGCCACAATGGCGTCATCATCTAAGAAGGGACTGGAACGCAGTAAGCAAGCCAACAACAAGATGGCGGAGTCTGCACAGGCCCCGCACCTAGCCTGCACAGAGGCGGTGATCACAGAGCTTACAGCATCAGTGGTGCGGACTTTAGATTCGCACTTTCAACAGCTGTCGGAGCAGATTGCAGGAATATCACAACTTGCCTCTGAGTTGGCTCGGAGAACGGGTGAGCTGGAATGTAGAGTCTCTGACCTAGAGGATGGGACACAGACTCAAGGCGCGGAGCTCACACGGCTGGCGGAGCTGGTCAAGGCCCAACAGATTAAACTTGAGGACCTGGAGAACCACGCACGTAGAGACAATTTGTGGGAGTGCTGGAGGCGGTGTCGGAGAAGGCTTTGCGACAAGTGCTGGAATGGTGGCTTAGCGCCTTGTTGCCTCCTGAGGAAGGGTCTGCGACGGTGCTGCTTTAAAGGGCATGTAGACTGGGCTCCAGACAGCCTGAGGAGCGGAGGCCCAGAGTTGTAATTGCCAAGTTCCGCAACTCAGCACAGAAAGACTCCTTTCTTCACTATTATCGTGCACACAGAGAGGAGGTTCAGTTTGAGGGTACGCAGGTGCGTGTTTTCCAAGATTACTCCGCAGCACTATCAGCACGGTGCAGGCTGTTTACACCATTGTGTGTGCGGTTGGTGGAAAAGAATCATAAGTTTCAGCTGCGGTACCCCGCAATACTGAGAATTTTCAGTAACAGACAATGGTATTCGTATGACTCTCCAGAAAAGCGCGTCCGACTGGTTGAATGGAGTGTCCGCAAGCCAGTCTTAAACTTGCATTGTGCTGGAGGATTACTGCAGTTTGATTGGAATTCTGCGGGCGACTTGAGAGGCTGTCGGGTTGCCTGGAGTGGATCTATAAACGATTGAGGTCTACAATTGACGCCTAGTACAAACACAAAGTGGAATAATAGTGTGAATGTGTGTAAGAATGTTAAGAGTGTTTCGTGAGGAGATGTGGACTAATCCAAAGGTATTCCTACTGTTGTATACTTTTTTTTTCTTTAAAGTTGGTGCAGCGTGTAGTGCGATCTGGTGTATGTTCTATTAGTTGCTCCAGAGTTTTCTCGGTATCCCATAACACTAAATGTGATTTCTCAACTTGCGCTGGGTGTGAGTATAGGGGGAATGATAGCAAGTAGTAGCGTATAGCATGATATGGTGCAGGTTTTGTTAGCTGCTCAAGAGTTTTACATGTACCCCGTAACACTCACTGTGATTCTTCAACTTGTGCTGGGTGTGGGTATAGGGTGAATGATAGGCAGGATTATTAAAACGTTAAAGGAACCGTTAGGATTAATGCCTTATTGGCGAAGTGGGGTGACTTGGGGACAGCCCTGGATGGGATTTATTGGAGAGGGTGTTGCTGCTACCTTGCATACTTGGTTAGTTGCTCGCTAAGGGTGGGTGTATGGTGAATGATGGTCAGGGTTTGCCATTTGTTGGGGTAGTTTTTATGCCACATGAAGGTGCGACTATTGTGGGTCAGGTTCCTACGTGTCGCTTCGGTAAGCAGGGGAAGTGCGACTCCTGGATGAGGGCTGGGCACCTGGGAATCCTTTTGACCTTATGAAAGTTTGGTTTATAGTATACTTGGGAGTTGGGACCCTGGCTAAACTTCAAGCTCCTAGATTAATCTCTTGGAATGTATCAGGTATTACTTCCTCTGTAAAACGGACAAAAATTTTGTCTGCACTACAACGTCGCAAGGTTTCCTTTGCATGCCTTCAAGAGACTAAACTGTCGGACACTGAACACCTAAAACTTAGGCAGCGATGGGTGGGGGAGTGCTTTTTTCTCTTCGGCGCAGGTAAGGAGAGGTGGGGTAGCTGTCCTCATTCATAAAAATTTGCAGTGTAAGGCACGCGTAGTAGCGGAGGATGGGAATGGGCGGTACATACTTCTACATTTGAATATCATGGGTCAAGAAGTCTTTTTACTTAACATATATGGGCCTAATGATTATGACCACTCTTTTTTTCAGCATTTGGTGCGCTTGGGCATTCAGCATTTTTCTGCCCCTTGGATTATTATGGGGGATTTTGACCAAGTGATGGAGGGTCAACAGGATCGGCCCTCCCCCTCGGCGGGGGTGGCGATAGGAGGCGGCAGAGGCTTGCCGTATCTTTGTAAAGCTCTAAACTTGGTTGATCCTTGGCGCCTGGTCAATCCTAGTGTACGTGATTATACTCATCTTTTAAGAGCTCATGGCACCTGGTCATGGCGGGATTATATTCTTACAGCTGCCACACTTTTCCCACAGATTTTGCATACGGAGATCGGGCCTCTGGAGATCTCAGACTATACTTTGATTTGGGTAGATATGGACTTGGGAGCAGGAAGGCTCCGTGGTAGTCAGTGGCGATTTCCTTCATATTTAGTGGACGACGTTCACTTTCAGGCTTATATTCGCCAGAAGTGGTCAATGTTTGCGGACACTAACGCCTGTCACGAGTCGTGGGCCCAACTGTATTGGGAAACATCGAAGGTAGTCTTGAGGGGAGATATTATTTCCTATATGTGTGTGCGCACAAGGAGAATTGCTAGGGGCATAATTCAGTTGGAACAAAATATAAGGTAGCAAAGCGTGAGTATCTGGCGACCTCATCTTTGTCGTCCCGGGATGCGATGTCGACTCTTGCTGCCCTAAATTCCCTGATTCATGAGCGTACCAAGAAGCAACTTTTCCATCATTCCTTTACCTTTCACAGGTATGGTAGTAAGTCGGGTAAATTGTTCGCAAGGATCATGAAGAGTTGGGGTGGCAATAGATTCATTCCCTCGGTAGCGTCGTATGGGACGAGGGAGAAGTCAGTCAGTGGGCATTGCGCGGATTTTACATGATTATTATGCATCTTTGTATGCGGTGCCTGAGTCCCAGCCTGGGCCTTCAGTAGTAGATTACGTAGAAGATTCGGGATTACCGCGCTTATCCTCAGAAGCTCTGATTCAGTTGAATGCCCCTTTGAGAGCCAAGGAAATCCAGAGAGTGGTCAAATCCCTCAAGAGGGGGCACTGCTCCAGGGCCAGATGGTTACACAACCAAATACTACCAGCTCATGTTGCCGCAGATTTGTGTCCCACTATCCTCATTGTTTGAAGTCTCAATTTCTGGGGGCTCGTTTCCTAGAGACTCTGAGGCGCTGATTACACTAATACCTAAGACGGGCAGGCCTCTGGATCGCCCGGAATCATATCGGCTGATTTCACTCATTAATGTGGGCCTAAAGATCTTATCTGGGGTCCTAGCTGACTGACATGCGCCACACATTGCTGCTCTGGTTGGAGAGGGACAGGTGGGGTTTGTACGAGTCTGCCACTCATCTATTAATGTGCGCAAGGTTTGTATGGCAATTGCGCACAGTCACAGCACCAAGGAGCCTTTGTTACTGGTTAGCCTAGATGTGGAAAAGGCCTTTGACAAGGTGCCACCCACTTAAGCCCAAGGCCCACCCAGGAATGGTGCACCCTAACCACCCATGATCCCTTCCCTCCACTCCCAGTCCCACCCCGTCCCACAGATGCGTCACTTTTCTTTTTTTCCTCCTTGTTTCTGTCGCGGCGCGGTGCTTCCAACTTACAGTAGCAATTCACAAACACATAGGCCGGCTCCGCCTCCGACATTCGCTCTGCCGTGTCACGCCCTCACTGACGCAACTTCCTATTTAGGACGGGACATGCAAAGGGAACTCCGGAGCTACGGTGTGAGCCTGTGTGAGTGAATCGCTGCCAGGTAGTTCCAATGCTTTAAGGAGAAAAAAAGTACAGAGGTGCCAGACTGGGGACTGGAGGCGGGGAAGGGAGAAAAGTACTGGACCGGCGGTTGGGGGGGGGGGGGGGGGGGTCATTGGAGGCGGGGAAGGGAGAAAAGTGCTGGACTGGGGGGGCACTAGAGGGAAGGGAGAAAAATGCTGGACTGGGGGGGGCACAAGAGTGACGGAGAAAAGTGTTGGATGGACTGAGAGGGGTACGAGAAATAGAAATGTTGCACATAGGGGTGAAGGAGAGGGAGAGGTGGTGCATGGGGAAATAGGGAGAAACGTTGGACATAACAGTGGAAGGGAGGAAGGGAGAGATGCTGCATGTGGGGGGGGGGGGGTGGATGAGAGAAATGTTGGACCTGGGGCACAAAGGGGGGGGGAGAGAGAGAAATGGTGGACAGTGGGAGCGAGGCAGAAATGTTGGACATGGCGGAGGAAGGGCATGAATGCTGCATGGGAGGGAGGAGCGAGGGGAAGAGAGAAGTTGGCTCTGGGGTACAAGGGAGGGGGATAGAGAGATGTAGGACATGGGATTGGATGAGAGGCAGGAAGAGATGCACAGGTGGAGAGGGGGAGAGAAGAAGATGGATCCAGGAACAGATGAAAATGATGGAGAGATGCCAGACAGTGGGATTCAGGGAAGAGAGAAGGAGCTATGCTGGACCATGGGGAACAGGACAGGAGGGAAGAGAGAACGGACAGGATATATCAAGCTACAAAGGTGGGGATGGAAGAAAGAGAGCAGATGCTGGGCTAGAAAGGTGGAGGGAGGAAGGTACTGGGAATGGTGGAACCATGTGGAAGAGGAGAAGGGTGGCAAGAAAATGGATGAGAGGATAGTGATTACAGAGGGTAGAAATATGGTCATGGAGAATAGATTAAAGATGGAAGCCTGGGCTTTACTCATACTACCCCTCTCCTCAAGTCGCTTCACTGGCTCCCTATCTGTTTTCGTATCCTGTTCAAACTTCTTCTACTAACCTATAAATGTACTCACTCTGCTACTCCCATCTCTCCACACTCGTCCTTCCCTACACCCCTTCCCGTGCACTCCGCTCCATGGATAAATCCTTCTTATCTGTTCCCTTCTCCACTACTGCCAACTCCAGACTTCGCGCCTTCTGTCTCACTGCACCCTACGCCTGGAATGGACTTCCTGAGCCCCTATGTCTTGCCCCATCCTTGGCCACCTTTAAATCTAGACTGAAAGCCCACCTCTTTAACATTGCTTTTCACTCGTAACCACTTGTAACCACTCGCCTCCACCTACCCCTCCTCTCCTTCCTGTATACATTAATTGATTTGATTTGCTTACTTTATTTTTTGTCTATTAGATTGTAAGCTCTTTGAGCAGGGACTGTCCTTCTTCTATGTTTGTGCAGCGCTGCGTACGCCTTGTAGCGCTATAGAAATGCTAAATAGTAGTAGTAGTGCGCTGGAACTATCTTTTTGCGGTATTGGAATATGTGGGAATGGCGGGCTGGTTTTCGTGGGTAATCATGGCACTTTATTCTCAGCTCAGAGGATCTATCGTGGTAAATGGACTGCATTCCTCTTCATTCCCTATAGCTAGTGGTACGCAGCAGGGATGCCCGTTATCCCCATTGTTATTTCTTCTTTATTTGGAGCCCCTGTTGCATACCATCCAAATAGACCCTGAAATTTCAGGTATTACTCTACCCTCGCTCCTGGTCAAGACGTTGGCATTTGCGGATGATATTTTGTTGATCTTGACGAACCCCCGACAATCGTTAGGCAACTTACTTAATGCAATAGAGGAATTTAGTTACTTTTCGGGTTTTCCTATTCAAGCTCAGATTAGGGATACTTAGGAGGGAAATTTTCCTCTTTCATGGTCTTCGGGACCTTTGAAATATTTGGGGGTGGGAGGAAGTGACGTCATCGAGGGAGATGGCTGCTTGAGAAACGAGCTCTCGCTCCCCTGTTGGCAAAAGTGCTTTAATACGATAGCGACCTCAGCCTTTTTGGTATACTCGTATAGCCAGAGATCGGCTGGCTGTGCTTTTGAGATTCCTTGGCTTTGAAGATGAACCGTCAGACGGAGCTATTCCAGTATGGATTTTCAGGCGCCATGACAGATCATGCGGAGAGCCCAATGGTAGAGGCCCTGCGGGTCTCTCAACAGTCGGGGCGATCCTCACCGAGGGATATGTTTCAAGCATCGGGCGAGCCATTGATCCCAGACACGACCTTGCTTTCCGAACTTAAAGACTGGCTACAAGAGATCAAAATCGATCTCAAAGCGGTTCGTACAGATCTAGTGGCTCTCGGTGCAGATCTACTTGGCGAGATTCGTGATCTGGGCACGCGGCTGGAAGATGTAGAAGGCCGGGTAGACGAGCATGCGGAGCTAATCAGTTCGATGGATCAGAGGTTCACTGATTCACAGACGGTTTATCGGATGCTTAATGAAAAGCTTGAAGATCTTGAAAATCGAAGCCGTCAAAGTAATCTTAGATTTAGAGGGCTGCCGGAGGTCCCGACCTATCAGGCTTGTGAAAGTGTGGTACAGCAGATTGCTAGCTCGCTGTTAGCAGAGGCGAGATCGGCGGTTGATCCAGCAGCGATACGGCTGGAGCGCTCACACAGAGCTCTTGGCCCCACGCGAGGAAATCTGTCTAACGATATAATTGCCTGCTTCCAGGACTTCAAAATGAAAGAGCAGGTAATGCAGGCAGCACAGAAGGCTCAGAATTTTAAATGGAATTCTTGTCACATTGAAGTCTACCAGGACTTGGCTTCGGCCACCCTAAAGCGCAGAGCCGAGTTGAAACCGGTTACTCTGAAGTTGTGAGAGCTGGGCATCAAGTACAAATGGAGGCACCCTTTGCCCTAGTTTTCTACAAAGATGGCCGTCTACATCAGGTTAAATCCATAGAGGAGGCGCGGGTGTTATTGCCTGAAGAAAATCACATGGACACTCCAGTGGCCCCAGGTAACCTTAGGGCGGCCTCTCTGCTTGTGCGCCCTCAGTGGCAGCGTGTGGGGAAGGAGCATAAGCACCTGCAGAGACAAAAATCAGATGGGCAACCTATCTGAGCGTGACTGAGCTGTTTGTATTGGAGAGTAAATAGTATGTCTGAGACCAAAAATTATATGTTGCTTAACTCTGTACTAGAAATATCGTAGATTGTTAAATGTTGACTAGAATGTTCTGGTTGCACTTTTATTTGTTTGGCCATGGGGGAGTGAGGAGAGCGCTTCAACTTCCTTCATGGATACCTCTCTGCTATTTTGGGAGAGGATCTCAATGTTGGGGTTATGGGTGGGGGGGAACGGAAGGGAGGGGAAGGGGGTTGTCCAGAGTCTTAAAAGAGCATTAGGCCAAGTTAATGCCCTAAGGGGTGACAGACCTGACAATGGAGGGATGCCCCGGCTGGTAATAGGGATTTCAATTTACCTTTCTTTTTGTCTACTACTACTACTACTACTAACAAACATTTCTAACGCGCTACTAGGGTTACGCAGCGCTGTACAATTTAAACATAGAAGGACAGTCCCTGCTCAAAGAGCTTACAATCTAAAAGACAAGAGAACAATCTAAAGACAAGTGAACAATCTAGAGGACGAGTGAACAGTTAATCTGATAGGGTGGATAGATTGGGGCATTTTATATTTCTCGAGCGGTTAGGCGCCGAAGGCAGCATTGAAGAGGTGAGTTTTAAGCAGAGATTTGAAGATGGGTAGGGAGGGGGCATGGCGTATGGGTAAAGGAAGATTGTTCCAGGCATAGGGTGAGGCAAGGCAGAATGAGCGGAGCCTGGAGTTGGCAGTGGTGGAGAAGGGTACTGAGAGAAGGGCTTTGTCCTGTGAGCGGAGGTTGCGAGCGGGAACATAGGGGGAGATGAGGGTGGAGAGGTAGTGAGGAGCCGCAGACTAAGTGCATTTGTAGGTAAGGAGGAGGAGCTTGAATTGTATGCGATATCTGATCGGAAGCCAATGAAGTGATTTAAGGAGAGGGGTGATATGAGTATATCGGTTTTGGCGGAATATAAGACGTGCAGCAGCGTTCTGAACGGATTGAAGGGGGGATAGATGGCCGAGTGGGAGGCCGGTGAGGAGTAAGTTGCAATAATCAAGGCGAGAGGTAATGAGAGCGTGGACGAGAGTTCTGGTGGTATGCTCAGAGAGGAAAGGGCGAATTTTGCTGATGTTGAAGAGGAAGAAGCGACAGGTCTTGGCAGTCTGTTGGATATGCGCAGAGAAGGAGAGGGAGGAGTCGAAGATGACTCCGAGGTTGCGGGCAGATGGGACGGGGAGGATGAGGGTGTTATCAACAGAGATAGAGAGTGGAGGAAGAGGAGAAGTGGGTTTAGGAGGAAAGACGAGGAGCTCGGTCTTGGACATGTTCAGCTTCAGGTGGTGGTTGGACATCCATGCCGCAATGTCGGATAAACAGGCCGATACCTTGGCCTGAGTCTCCGCGGTGATGTCAGGTGTGGAGAGGTATAGCTGGGTGTCATCAGCATAAAGATGATACTGAAAACCATGAGACGAGATCAGCGAGCCCAGGGAAGAGGTGTAGATTGAGAAAAGAAGGGGTCCAAGGACAGATCCCTGGGGAACTCCAACAGATAGTGGGATGGGAGTGGAGGAAGATCCATGGGAGTGTACCCTGAAGGTGCGGTGGGAGACATAAGAGGAGAACCAAGAGAGGATAGGGCCTTGGAACCCAAAAGAGGACAGCGTGGCAAGAAGTAAATCATGATTGACAGTGTCAAACGCAGCGGAAAGATCGAGGAGGATGAGGATGGAGTAGTGACCTCTGGATTTGGCCAGGAGCAGGTCATTGGAAACTTTAGAGAGTGCCGTTTCAGTCGAGTGCAGAGGGCGAAAACCGGATTGAAGTGGATCGAGGATGGCATGAGAGGAGAGAAAATCAAGGCAGCGGCTATGAACGGCGCGCTCAAGTATTTTGGAAAGGAAGGGTAGGAGAGAGATGGGGCGGTAGTTGGAAGGGCAGGTAGGGTCAAGTGAAGGTTTTTTGAGGAGAGGTGTGACAACGGCGTGCTTGAAGGTGTCAGGGACAGTTGCAGTGGAGAGAGAGAGGTTGAGGATGCGACAAATGGCGGGGGTGACAGTATAGGAGATGGTGTTGAGTAGGTTGGTGGGGATGAGATCAGAGGAACAGGTGGTGCATTTCGAGGAGGAAAGAAGGCGGGAAGTTTCATCCTCGGTGATCTCAGGAAAAGAGGAGAAGGAGACCTGGGTAGGTTGGATGAGGGAGAGGATTAAAGGGTGAAGAGGAGGTGGTGGCTTGGTCGTGAACTCAAGGTTGATCTTTTGCACTTTGTCGCGGAAATAGTCGGCCAGTGATTGAGGAGAGAGAGAAGGGGGAGTAGGAGCAGGGGGCACTTTTAGGAGGGAGTTAAGGGTGGTGAAGAGATGACGAGGGTTGGAGCTGAGAGAATTGGTCAATTGGGTGTAATAGTCCTGTTTTGCACGGAATAGGGAGGAGTGGAGGGAGGATAGCATGAATTTGTAGTGGAGGAAGTCTGAAATGGTACGCGATTTCCTCCAGAGGCGCTCAGCGGATCGGGTGCAGGAGCGAAGGTAACGGATGCAAGGAGTCAGCCAGGGCTGGGGATTGGTGCGTTTTGTGGGACGGGAGATGGATGGTGCGAGGGTATCCAAAGCAGAGGAGAGAGCGGTATTGTAAGCGGAGACCGCTTTGTCGACAGTTGCGGAGGACGTGATGGAGGGGAGGAGATTAGAGATAGTAGATGATAAGGTGGAGGGGTCAATAGCCTGGAGGTTCCTGGAGGTGGTGGTTAAAGTTGGACGGGGTGGAGGGGGGGGTGGAAGAAGTGTGAATGTGATCAGGTGATGGAGAGAGGAAGAGCTGAGACGTGGAAATTGGAGGGTGAGCCGGAGGAGGAGAGGACGAGGTCAAGACAATGGCCGTCACGTTGAGTAGGGGTGGTGGAGCACAGCTGGAGGTTGAAGGAGGATGTTAGGGTGAGGAACTTAGAAGCATGGGGGTCGGATAGGTCATCAGCATGTACGTTAAAGTCTCCGAGAATGAGGGACGGAGATGAGGGGTCAAGAAAGACAGAGAGCCAAGCATCAAAGTCGGTAAGGAAGGAAGGGAAGGATTTATCAGGGGGGCGGTAAATGACTGCCACTCTGAGTGGTAGTGGGTAGAATAGCCGGATGGAATGGGCTTCAAAGGATGAGAAGCAGTGAGACTGCGGAAGGTGGAGGGGTTGGAAACTACAGGAGGGTGAGAGTAGTAGCCCAACGCCTCCGCCGCGGCCAACTGGGCGGGGCGTGTGGGAGAAGAGAGAGCCTCCATGGCAGAGGGCTGCAACTGAGGCAGAGTCTTCCAGGGAGATCCAGGTTTCGGTTAGGGCGAGCAGTTGAAGGGAGCGAGAGATACAGAGATCGTGGGTGAGACAGTTTGTTGCAGACTGAGTGGGCATTCTACAAAGCGCATGAGAAGGGGAGGGAGGAGGGGGGAAAGAGGGGAATAGAGACGAGATTGGAGACATCCCGGGATCGTTCGCAGGGATAGGACGGGGACAGGTGAGGGGGACCTGGATTAGGGTTAATGTCTCCCGCGGATAGCAGGAGGAGGAGCAAGAGAGTGCGGAGGAGGGTGGGGGAGGTCGGGCGACGAAGACGGGGTGTACTTAGGAGGAAAGGAGATGGGTTAATGGCAGGAAGGAAGTGCCGAAGGTTGAGAGCTAGGAAGGAGGAGAGGGACAAGAGGGATGGTGAGGTGAGGGATGGAGGTGAATAGGTTATTGCGGTGGTGGGCAGGGTGGGAGGGCAGCGGGTAGTTCTAATGGTAGACAGTGGGAGTGGGGGGGAAAGAAAATTAGGAAGGGACAGGGCAAGGAAGAGAACATGGACAGGGGCCATAGGTGGTGACTGAGGTGTAACAGGTGACTGTATAGTGACTGAGGTGTTAAGCAGTTAACAGGTGTTAATGGGTGACTATGTAATGATTGAGGTGTTAAGCAGATAAATAGGGCTTGACGCTAGGTTTTGGGTTGGCGATTAGGTAAGTCAATGGCTGATAAGCTAGCAGGCAGGTAGGTAAGTCAATGGCTGAGAGGCTCGCAAGCAGGCAGGCAGGTTACTCGATTTGTTAACAGGCAGATGGATTGGAGCAAGCCGGAACAAGCTGAAGCAAGCAGGAACAAGCCGGAACAGGCAGGAACAGATGAACTGTGTCAGGATGAGCAGACGGACAAGCTGGGATCAGGAAGACTGGAACGAGCTGTGATCAGGAAGACTGGAACGAGCTGGAACACGCTGGAGCAGAAGAATCGGAATAAGCAAGGAGAGGCTGGGTCAGGCAGGCTGGAACACACTGGAGCCGATAGACAGCAGGGGGAAGGCTGGATCGGCGGCTGGAACTAGCTGGACACGCTGGATCCGGTGGACTGGGGCAAGCCGGAAGAAGCTGAATCAGGCGGACTGGAACACACTGGAGCCGATAAACTGGAAGGATCAGGCGGGCTGGAACGAGCTGGAACAAGCTGGCTGGATCAGGCGGGCTGGAACACTTTGGAGCCGATGAACTGGAACAAGCGGGCTGGAACACGCTGGAGCCAATGGACTGGAACAAGCGGGGGAAGCTGGGTCAGGCGAACTGGAACAAACTGGGATCAGGAGGACTGGAACAAGCTTGAACACGCTGGAGCGGATTGACTGGAGCAAGCAGGGAGAAGCTGGCTCAGGCGGACCGGGACACACTGGAGCCGATGGACTGGAACAGGCAGGGGGAAGGCTGGAACGGCGGACTGGAACAAGGTGGATCAGGAGCACTGGAACGAGCTGGATCCTGCTGGAGCCAGTGGACTGGAGCAAACACGGAGAAGCTGGATCAGGCGGGCTGGAACGAGCTGGAACATGCTGGAGCCAGTGGACTGGAGCAAGCAGTGAGAAGCTGGATCAGGCGGACTGGAACACAGTGGAGCCGATAGACTGGAACAAGCAGGGGGAAAACTGGATCAGGCGGACTGGAACAAGCTGGAACACGTTGGAGCCGATGGACTGGAGCAAGCAGGGAGACGCTGGATCAGCGGTCTGGAGCAAGCAGGGAGAAGCTGAATCAGCGGACTGGGGCAAGCAGGGAGAAGCTGGATCAGCGGACTGCTTGCCTGGGATCAGGAGGACTGGAACACACAGGAGCCTATAGACTGGAACAAGCAGGTGGGAAGCTGGATAAGGCGGACTGGAACAAGCAGGGATCTGGAGAGCTGGAACGACTGGAACAGGCTGGAGCAGGCAAGCAGGGAGAAGCTGGAGCGAGGGAGAGGCTGGAGCGAGTGGACTGTGCATGCTGGAATAGTTGGGCAGCTACACACTGCCTTCAGAGCAGCGAAAGCGCAGAAGTCTGCCCCGCTGGGATCCACAATGCCCCACTACGACTGGCCTGATCCCGAGGACTCAGCCATACGATGGGGGGCAGGCCGCAGCAGGATGAGCTGACATAACATTGGGTCTGCTTAATGTTCGGGGCCTTAATATATCTATGAAGCGGCAGTTGTTATTTAGAGAGCTAACGTGCTTGAAAATAGACATCACGTTTGTACAAGAAACGCACTTAAAGCCCGCCCATGAGCATTATTGCAGGCATCGTAAATACCCACATCAATTCTTTGCTTCTAACAGGGAGGATACTAAAACTAGAGGAGTTCTTATTATCTTTAATGATTCCCGTCCTTGGGTAGTAGATAAAGTTATTAGAGATCCAGAGGGGCGATTTTTGTTATTAATCATCTCTTTAGGTGGTCAGCAATTTACTCTTTTAAATGTATATCTCCCCAATTCTGATCATAGAGCTTTTTTTTCCAGGCTAGACCAGATGCTACTAAAACATAAATTCGTTTTTTTATTAATTGGGGGAGACTTTAATTTAACTCTTATCCCTTATCTTGATAACTCTACTAAGAAGGTGGTTTATGCACAACGTGACCGTGAGCTGTTTCGGGCATTTCTGGCACGCTGGCAGTTATCCGATTTCTGGCAGCAGGCAAATCCAGTAGCTCGAGAATATAATTGATTTTCAAAGGTGCATCAATCATTTTCACGTATTGACCTTTGGGTGGGAGATGTGGATCTTGCTCATGTGATTCTGGAACATCGGATTGCAGGCCGTACTTGGTCAGATCACAGCCCTGTACTTCTTAAACTGAATCTCCCGTCAGTGGAGAGAGTCAGACCCGAGTGGCGTCTTGATGACTTTATTTTATCAGATCTGTCATATGTGTTTCAAATAGAGAACCACATTAAAGAATACATACAGTTTAATGATACTGGGGATGTTTCGTTGGGAGTCTTATGGGATGGGTTGAAGGCAGTGTTGCGTGGCCATCTTATAGCTCTGCGAGCCCATATACGTAGAGAACGTTGGAAGTCAGAAGATATTTTGCTGAAACAGCTGCTAGCAGTGGAGAGGTCGCTCCAACAGCAAGCCCCACAGCATTCGTTGGTGCTATTAGGTAGATTGAATAAAGTGCGCCATGAGCTGCATGAACTTCAGTTAGCGGACATTGCAGAGCAATTACAACAGATACGCCAGAGCCATTTTGAATTTGGTAACAAGTCTAGTAAATTATTGGCTCACAAACGTAAAAAAACAGGCTTTGCGCAACCATGTTTCTAGCCTTAGGAATGTTGAGGGCATAATAACTTCAGAAGAAGGGCAGTTGTGAACCTTATTTCAACAATTCTATGAAACTCTCTATTCCTCTGATAAAGATCCTTTAGATGAAGATGTTACTGAGTTCTTGAATCGAGTCACGCTGCCGGTATTATCAGTTAGTGCTCAGCATCAGCTATCCCGACCCATTGAACTGGATGAGATCCTCCAGGCAATTCACACTTTGTCTCCAGGCAAGGCCCCGGGGCCGGATGGTTTTTCAAATAAGTTTTATAAGATCTTTGCTAAGCTTTTGAGCCCACTATTATTGCGCCTATTTAATTCCTTCAGTGAGGGTCATCCGATTCCTAAAACATGGAATAGAGCCACTATCTCAGTGATCCTGAAACCGGGCAAGGATCCATTGAAATGTGGGTCATATCGTCCTATTTCATTGCTGGGAGTTGATTATAAGATCTTCACCAAGATACTAGCTACCAGGTTGCAGCACTATCTTCCTTCTTTGATTCATGAGGACCAGGCAGGATTTATTAGTGAGCACCAAGCATTTGATAATATCAGACGGGTGCTCCATCTTATTGACTATGCTAAATCAGCTGATGTTCCCCTAGGTCTGCTCTCCTTAGATGCCGAAAAAGCATTCGACAGAGTGCATTGGCCTTACATGTTCGCAGTGCTAGATAAAGTGGGTATTAGGGGTCACTATCTCTCTTGGCTACATGTTCTCTATGAGTCTCCTTGTGATTCAGTAAGGGTTAATGGGCAGAGTTCGGAGGTATTTTCTCTGGCCAGAGGCACTAGACAGGGCTGTGCTCTATCACCTTTGCTCTTTGCTTTAGTGATAGAGCTCTTGGCTTGTCATCTTAGAGAACATCCAGACATTAGAGGAGTTTCGGTTGGGGGGTTGGAAACCCGAGCCTTACCCTTTGTTGATGATATCTTGTTAACTTTGACTAGCCCAGAAGTTTCTTTTCCCGCGATGTCGTCTCTGTTACTACAATTCAAACAATTGTCTGGGTTTAAAATTAATCTGGAAAAATCGGAAGCTTTGAGTGTTAATCTACCTGGAGATCTGGTAGAAGAACTGAAACTAAAATATCCTTTTCGCTGGGCGGCCCATTCTATTAAATATCTCGGAGTATATTTGACGCCGATATCTTCTGATCTCTATGAGGCTAATTTCCCGGGAAAGCTGCGAGAGCTTTTTTCTGAATTAGATAAGTACATAAGTAATGCCATATTGGGAAAAGACCAAGGGTCCATCGAGCCCAGCATCTTGTCCACGACAGCGGCCAATCCAGGCCAAGGGCACCTGGCAAGCTTCCCAACGTACAAACATTCTATACATGTTATTCCTGGGATTTTGGATTTTTCCAAGTCCGTTTAGTAGCGGTTTATGGACTTGTCCTTTAGGAAACCGTCCAACCCCTTTTTAAACTCTGCTAAGCTAACCGCCTTCACCACATTTTCCGGCAATGAATTCCAGAGTTTAATTACACGTTGGGTGAAGAAACATTTTCTCCGATTTGTTTTAAATTTACTACACTGTAGTTTAATCGCATGCCCCTAGTCCTAGTATTTTGGAAAGCGTGAACAGACGCTTCACATCCACCAGTTCCACTCCACTCATTATTTTATATACCTCTATCATGTCTCCCCTCAGCCGTCTCTTCTCCAAGCTGAATAGCCCTAGCCTCCTTAGTCTTTCTTCATAGGGAAGTCGTCCCATCCCCGCTATCATTTTAGTCGCCCTTCGCTGCACCTTTTCCAATTCTACTATATCTTTCTTGAGATGCGGCGACCAGAATTGAACACAATACTCAAGGTGCGGTCGCACCATGGAGCGATACAACGGCATTATAACATCCTCACACCGGTGCCGGAAAAAATATTTGAAGCGGGGGAGTCGGAGAAACTAAACAAATTCTCTGTAACCTTGGAGGATGTAATGGGTCAGTTCAGCAAGCTGAAGAGTAGTAAATCACCGGGACCTGATGGTATTCATCCCAGAGTATTAATAGAACTAAAAAATGAACTTGCGGAGCTACTGTTAGAAATATGCAATCTGTCCCTAAAATCGAGTGTAATACCGGAAGACTGGAGGGTAGCCAATGTTACTCCGATTTTTAAGAAAGGTTCCAGAGGAGATCCGGGAATTATAGACCGGTGAGTCTGACGTCGGTGCCGGGCAAGATGGTGGAGGCTATTATTAAGAATAAAATTGCAGAGCATATACAAAAACATGGACTGATGAGACAAAGTCAGCACGGATTTAGTGAAGGGAAGTCTTGCCTCACCAATCTAATGCATTTTTTTGAGGGGGTAAGCAAACATGTGGACAATGGGGAGCCGGTTGATATTGTATATCTGGATTTTCAGAAGGCGTTTGACAAAGTGCCGCACGAAAGACTCCTGAAGAAATTGCAGAGTCATGGAATCGGAGGTAGGGTATTATATGGATTAAGAACTGGTTGAAAGATAGGAAGCAGAGAGTAGGATTGCGTGGCCAGTATTCTCAGTGGAGGAGGGTAGTTAGTGGGGTCCCGCAGGGGTCTGTGCTGGGTCCGTTGCTTTTTAATGTATTTATAAATGACCTAGAGATGGGAATAACTAGTGAGGTAATTAAATTCGCCGATGACACGAAATTATTCAGGGTCGTCAAGTCGCAGGAGGAATGTGAACGATTACAGGAGGACCTTGCGAGACTGGGAGAATGGGCGTGCAAGTGGCAGATGAAGTTCAATGTTGACAAGTGCAAAGTGATGCATGTGGGTAAGAGGAACCCGAATTATAGCTACGTCTTGCAAGGTTCCGCGTTAGGAGTTACGGATCAAGAAAGGGATCTGGGTGTCGTCGTCGATGATACGCTGAAACCTTCTGCTCAGTGTGCTGCTGCGGCTAGGAAAGCGAATAGAATGTTGGGTGTTATTAGGAAGGGTATGGAGTCCAGGTGTGCGGATGTTATAATGCCGTTGTATCGCTCCATGGTGCGACCGCACCTGGAGTATTGTGTTCAGTACTGGTCTCCGTATCTCAAAAAAGATATAGTAGAATTGGAAAAGGTACAGCGAAGGGCGACGAAAATGATAGTGGGGATGGGACGACTTTCCTATGAAGAGAGGCTGAGAAGGCTAGGGCTTTTCAGCTTGGAGAAGAGACGGCTGAGGGGAGATATGATAGAAGTGTATAAATAATGAGTGGAATGGATCGGGTGGATGTGAAGCGACTGTTCACGCTATCCAAAATACTAGGACTAGAGGGCATGAGTTGAAGCTACAGTGTGGTAAATTTAAAACGAATCGGAGAAAATTTTTCTTCACCCAACGTGTAATTAGACTCTGGAATTCATTGCCGGAGAACGTGGTACGGGCGGTTAGCTTGACGGAGTTTAAAAAGGGGTTAGATAGATTCCTAAAGGACAAGTCCATAGACCGCTATTAAATGGACTGGAAAAATTCCTCATTTTTAGGTATAACTTGTCTGGAATGTTTTTACGTTGGGGAGCGTGCCAGGTGCCCTTGACCTGGATTGGCCACTGTCGGTGACAGGATGCTGGGCTAGATGGACCTTTGGTCTTTCCCAGTATGGCACTACTTATGTACTTATGTACTTATGTACTAATAATACCCAACATTCTATTCGCTTTCCTAGTCGCAGCAGCACACTGAGCAGAAGGTTTCAGTGTGTTATCAACGACGACACCCAGATCCCTTTCTTGGTCCGTAACTCCTAACGTGGAACCTTGCATGACGTAGCTATAATTCGGGTTCTTTTTTCCCACATGCATCACCTTGCACTTGCTCACATTAAACGTCATCTGCCATTTAGCCGCCCAGTCTCCCAGTCTCGTAAGGTCCTCTTGTAATTTTTCACAATCCTGTCGCGAGTTAACGACTGAATAACTTTGTGTCATCAGCAAATTTAATTACCTCACTAGTTACTCCCATCTCTAAATCATTTATAAATATATTAAAAAGCAGCGGTCCTAGCACAGACCCCTGAGGAACCCCACTAACTACCCTTCTCCATTGTGAATACTGCCCATTTAACCCCCACTCTCTGTTTCCTATCCTTCAACCAGTTTTTAATCCACAATAGGACATTTCCTCCTATCCCATGACCCTCCAATTTCCTCTGTAGCCTTTCATGAGGAACCTTGTCAAACGCCTTTTGAAAATCCAGATACACAATATCAACCGGTTCCCCTTTGTCCACATGTTTGTTCACTCCTTCAAAGAATTGAAGTAAATTGGTCAGGCAAGATTTCCCCACACAAAAGCCATGCTGACTTGGTCTCAGTAATTCATGTCCTCGGATGTGCTCTGTAATTTTGTTTTTGATAATAGCCTCTACCATTTTCCCCTGCACCGACGTCAGACTCACCGGTCTATAATTTCCCGGATCTCCCCTGGAGCCTTTTTTAAAAATGGGTGTTACATTGGCCACCCTCCAATCTTCCGGTACCACGCTCGATTTTAAGGATAAGTTGCATATCACTAGCAGTAGCTCCGCAAGCTCGTTTTTCAGTTCTATCAGTACTCTAGGATGAATACCATCCGGTCCAGGAGATTTGCTACTCTTCAGTTTGCCGAACTGCCCCATTACGTCCTCCAGGTTTACCGTGAAGTCAGTAAGTTTCTCCGACTCGTCCGCTTGAAATACCATTTCCGACACCGGTATCCCACCCACATCTTCCTCGGTGAAGACCGAAGCAAAGAATTCATTCAGTCTCTCCGCTACGTCTTGTCTCCTTGATCGCCCCTTTTACCCCCTCGGTCATCCAGCGGCCCAACCGATTCTTTTGCCGGCTTCCTGCTTTTAATATACCGAAAAAAATTTTTACTATGTTTTTTTGCCTCTAATGCTATCTTTTTTTCGTAATCCCTCTTGGCCTTCTTTATCTGCGCCTTGCATTTGCTTTGACACTCCTTATGCTGCTGCTTGTTATTTTCAGATGGTTCCTTCTTCCATTTTCTGAAGGCGTTTCTTTTAGCCCTAATAGCTTCCTTCACCTCACTTTTCAACCAGGCCGGGTGTCTTTTGGAGTTCCGTCTTTCTTTTCTAATTCGCGGAATATGTATGGCCTGGGCCTCCAGGATGGTATTTTTGAACAGCGTCCACGCCTGTTGTACAGTTTTTACTCTCTCAGTTGCCCCCCTAAGTTTTTTTTTTTACCGTTCTTCTCATTTTATCATAGTCTCCTTTTTTAAAGTTAAACGCTAACGTATTTGACTTTCTGTGTACAGTTACTTCAAGGTCGATATCACAACTGATCATATTATGGTCACTGTTATCAAGCGGCCCCAGTACCATAACATCCCTCACCAGATCATGCGCTCCACTAAGGACCAAGTCTAGAATTTTTCCTTCTCTCGTCGGCTCCTGCACCAGTTGCTCCATAAAGCTGTCCTTGATTTCATCAAGGAATTGTATCTCTGTAGCGTGTCCCGATGTTACATTTACCCAGTCTATATTTGGATAATTGAAGTCACCCATTATTATCACATTGCCCATTTTGTTCGCGTCTCTGATTTCTTTTATAATTTCTGTGTCTACCTGCTCATCCTGGCGAGGCGAACGGTAGTACACTCCTATCTCCGTTTTTTTTCCTTTTATACATGGAATTTCAACCCACAATGATTCAAAGGTGTGATTTGTGTCCTGCTGAATTTGTAATCTATCTTAGTCAAGGCTCTCGTTAATATACAATGCTACCCCTCCACCAGTCCGGTCCACCCTATCACTATGATAAACTTTGTACCCCGGTATGACAGTGTCCCACTGGTTATCCTCCTTCCACCAGGTCTCAGTAATGCCTATTATATCCAATTTTTCATTTAGTGCAATATATTCCAACTCTCCCATCTTATTTCTTAGACTCCTAGCATTTGCATATAGACATTTCAGAGTATGTTTGTTGTTCTTATTTGCATGATGCTTAGTACCTGACACTATTGATTTGACATCTTTTGTCTGATCTTTAGTTGTATTTAAGGGCACCTGGTCTACCACGGTCTGTTGTGCAACCTCACTATCCAGAAACCCTATCTTCCCTGTTTGTGAGGTATCTTTGCAAGATACCTTTTTCCGAACCATGCGGGATAGGTGGGACGGTTTAACGTTGTCCTGGATGGGTCGCGTCAGCGCGGTTAGGATGATATTACTTCCCAAATTACTTTATATGTTTATGGCTTTCCCTATTTCTTTGCCGGACCAGTTTTTTTCGGGGCCTCCTCGAGTGTGGGCAGAGGTGATGTTCCAGAGGCGTGAGCAAGGGGGAATGGGTGTTCCTTCTTTTATAGCATATTATCAGGCATCACATCTTCGCATTTTAGCTGAGTGGCTCCATGGCTCGATTAAAATTTGTCAGTCCCTTGAACAATCTTGGCTAGCCCCATATCCATTGAGAGCCATCCCGTGGTTACCAGATCAGCGCCTGAATGGGTTAGCTCATCGGGCCCCTCCCCTCCTTCGTTGGCCTCTGTTGATGTGGATTAAGATTAGGAGAAAGTACTTCTCTGGGCGCAAGTATTTTTGGAATATGTACATTTACTTTGCTGAGAAGTTTGGCCCAGGGGGTGTAGATCCTTGCTTCCGGGTTTGGTAGGGACAGGGTCTGTATACTTTGGGGCAGCTGTGGGAGGAGGGAGAGTTTGTAACCTTTCAGGACCTGCAAGAGGAGTTTGGACTTCCAGCTTCTCATGTGTTTCAATATCAGCAGGTGCGGGATTATATTCTTCGATGAGCTAAGGGGGAGTTGAATTTAGCCGATTCGTCCTTGGAACGGGCAATGGTGCGTGGAGCCAGTAAGGGGTGTGTCTCTCGCCTATATAGGACCCTGTTATCTTTGCATAATCCGGTTACATATTTGTCAAAATGGGAAACTGCATTGGGGACATCTTATGACTCTGGGCAATGGGAATGTATCTTTAAATATTTGCTTAAAGTGTCAATATTTACATAACATAAGTACATAAGCACTGCTACGCTGGGAAAAGACCAAAGGTCCATCAAGCCCAGCACTCTGTCTCTGACAGCGGCCAATCCAGGCCCCAAGAACCTGGCAAAACCCCCAAAATTAATAATGATCAATGGACTTTTCCTTCAGGAATCTGTCCAGACCCCCTTTAAACTCAGCAAGGCCATGAGTTCCAGAGTCTAACCACGCGCTGAGTAAAGAAAAACTTTCTCCGATTTGTTTTAAGCCCTACCACATTCTAATTTCATCTTGTGTCCCCTGGTTCTATTATTGTTAGAAAGCGTAAACAAACGCTTCACATCTGTCCGCTTTACCCCACTCATTATTTTGTAGACCTCTATCATATCACCCCTCAGCCGCCTTTTCTCCAGGCTAAAGAATCCTAGCCTTCTTAACCTCTCCTCATAAGGTAGTCGTCCCATCCCTTTTATCATTTTCGTCGCCCTTCTCTGCATCTTCTGCAATTCCTTTATATCTTTTTTGAGATGAGGCGACCAGAGGTTTGGTCGCACCATGGAGCGATATAACGGCATTATAACATCCTCATGCTTGTTTTCCATCCCTTTTCTAATAATACTCAACATTCTGTTCGCCTTCTTAGCTGCCGCAGCACATTGAGCTGAAGATTTCAACGTTCTATCCACGATGACTCCCAGAACCCTTTCTCGGTCCATAACTCCTAAAGCGGAACCTTGCATGACATAGCTGTAATTCGGGTTCCTCCTTCCCACGTGCATCACTTTGCACTTGTCAACGTTGCACTTCATCTGTCATTTGGACGCCCAATCCCCCAGTCTCTCGATGTCCTCTTGTAATCTTTCACACTCCTTCTGCAACGAGACGACCCTGGATAACTTTGTGTCATCTGCGAATTTAATTGCCTCACTAGTTACTCCCATCTCAAGGTCATTTATAAATATGTTAAAAAGCAGCGGTCCCAGCACAGACCCCAGAGGGACCCCACTAACTACCCTTCTCCATCAAGAATAATGACCATTCAACCCTAGTTTCTGCTTCCTATCTTTTAACCAGCTCTTAATCCATAATAATACACTGCCTCCGATCCCATGACTCTCCAGTTTCCTTTGAAGTCTTTCATGAGGCACTTTGTTAAACGCCTTCTGAAAATCTAGATATACAATATCCACCGGCTGTCCTTTGTCCACATGTTTGTTCACCCCCTTAAAAAAATACAGTAGATTTGTGAGGCAAGACTTCCCTTCACTAAATTCGTGCTGACTTTGTCTCAGTAGCCCATGTTTTTGTATGTGCTCTGTAATTTTATTCTTAATAATAGCCTCCACCATTTTTCCTGGCACCGACATCAGACTCACTGGTCTATAATTTCCCGGATCTCCTCTGGAACCCTTTTTAAAAATCGGTGTTACATTGGCCACCCTCCAATCTTCCGGTACCACACCTGATTTTAGGGATAAATTGCATATTACTAACAGTAGCTCCACAAGTTCATTTTTTAGCTCTATTAATACTCTGGGATGAATACCATCCAGTCTCGGTGATTTACTACTTTTCAGTTTGCAGAACTGCCCCATTACATCCTCCAAGTTTACAGAGAAATCATTTAGTCTTTCTGACTCGTCCGCTTCAAATACCTTTTCCGGCACCGGTATCCCTCCCAAATCCTCCTCGGTGAAGACCGAAGCAAAGAATTCATTCAATTTCTCCGCTACAGCTTTGTCTTCCCTGATCGCCCCTTTAACACAACAGTCGTCCAGCAGCCCTACCGATTCTTTAGAACCCTTATGAGTATGCACTATACAATCTTTACAGAGTTGCCATTCGTTCCCCTTGTCCATTTTGGGCAGAATAGCTCTTTATAATATGATACTGGTACCTAGGTGGACTTATGTGTTACAAATGTTACCCATATTTCTTAAACATAGAGATGATCGATTGGTGACGCATCTAGTTACACGTTTTCTATGGCAGGGCAAGAGACCTAGGTTGCCTGCGTCTCAACTCTTTCTCCCTCGCCTTCAGGGGGGAATGGGGCTACTAAGTGTCAAGTTATATTTGGTGGCAAGCAATATGCAACACCTTACTGATTGGTTTCGGAATACCTCTTACTTTTCATGTATCACAACAGAAACGGGTTTGTTTTCCCCTCTTAATTTCAGTGCCTGGTTACATGCATCGCTGGGGCGTCTGTGTACGCCTGCGGCATTTGCGCCACTTCTACTACCTCTGAGGAGAGCGTGGCGTTGGATTTGCCGCTTTAAAGGTCTTTCAGCGGAGTCCTCTCCACTGTTGCCCGCTACAGGGTAATGCGGATTTCACACCAGGATCCACCTCAGTGAATTTTGCTATTTGGGCGTCTAGAGGAGTAAAATACCTGCATCAGTTATACACAGAGCTCTTAAGTCTCTAGAGGACATGCAATCAGAGTATGGTTTGGAGGGGGTGAATCTTCTCTCTTTGTTTCAGCTACACCACTATATAAGGTCTCTCCCTCCTGCTTCTCTAACTCCGAAGGTATGGGAAAATTTCTCGCTATTTTTGGGCTAGATGCCCAACTGTCAATCCCTCTCAAATATTATCATTCTGTCCTGCGGGAACAGTTGGAGGAATTTGATTATGGTAAATTAGTGTGCAGCTGGAATAGAGAATTACTAGTGAATATTGTCAGGCTTTCAAGGCAGGAACTAGGTTTGTGAGCCCTTGGGCCACTGCCGAGGAGCGGCAGCGGCAGGCAAAACCACCCCACACATGGATAAGACAGAACTCTGACAGGGACAGCTAGACTTCACTTGCACTTGACCACCGTTCCTCAGGAGTTTAGCCCCCTGGGTGCATGTGGCCAGCAGGACTTACCGGACAGTGCAGGAACTGGGTACCCACTAGGCAGGAAGTAGACAGGCCAAAAGAGAAGGAATTTAAAGCTGCAGAGCAGCCACTAAAACAGGGTACAAATACTGACAGACAAGAGACAGGACTGAAAACTGCCAGGCAGCCTCTAGCAAGAAACACAGACAGAAATTAATCAGGACTGAAAGCTGCCAGGCAGCCACTAGCAAGAGACAGTCAACCAAGAACTAGACACAGAAATACAAACAAGACTGGGAACAAGCAATACAGTACAAGATAAATACACAAAGACTATACTAGAAATAGGCAAGAATCTCAGACAATAAACAGCGCACACCAGCATACCAGGGACCTTAGGCGATGCAAAGGCAAACACAGAAGTTTCCAAATGGCTAATAAGCCCAGCAGCAGCTGAGACTCAGCTGCAGCAATCACAAGGCAGCTACGGGTGCTGTGCAGGCACAAACAAGAAAGACAAGTCTGGCAGCCTGGAAGATCCGGACCGGACTGAGCTGAAGCCTGGAACGGATAGGGACAGCAAGACAGTATACGGCAGCCACCGGTTCTGGCCACCAGAGGGCGAGGGAAGCACAAACCAAGACACAGGCAGAAAGCATACTGAAGCACATAGAGGCTTAACACACACAGGTGCAGTGTAGTGGAGAAATCAGAGCCATGCTGGAAGCAGCCAGCACACAGAGACAGAGCTAACTTAGAAAGACCAGACAGAAGCCAGCTTAGAAGCTGACCACAAGAAATAATGTAAGCCTGAGAGAGGTCACGACCACAGACGTGACAAATATTTAGGGCATAAGCTGAAGACATGTCTCTTGGGCATTCAAAAGTTAACTGAAAATGTGACATTGCGGGAAACGCATTATAAATTTTTGATGCGTATGTATATATCCCCGCATGGGGCTTATCGGGCAGCCATGAGGGCGGATGATGTTTGTGCGAATTGCGCTCACTCTCCAGCAGTCTTGGGACATATGTTTTGGACTTGCCTGCCGGTTTTAGAGTTTTGGAGGCATGTGTGTCAACATGTCTCTCATCTTTGGGGAATTACTTGGCAACCGAATCCATCCCAATTGTTTGATATCTTTAGGGTTTCCCCGTTTTTGCCCAAGGGGTTGAAACCATTTTTAAAAAGGACAATTAATATTGGCAAGAAGTCCATTCTTTAGCATTGGATAACAGCGGAGCCTCCAATTTTACAGCAGTGGTGATCCAAGATGATTTTTCTTTGTGCATTAGAGCGCAGAGGCATAGGTGACTTGTCCTACAGTGTAGTAAATTTAAAACAAATAGGAGAAAATGTTTCTTCACCCAACGCATAATTAAACTGTGGAATTCGTTGCCGGAGAACGTAGCTTGGCAGAGTTTAAAAAGGGGTTGGACGGTTTCCTAAAGGACAAGTCCATAGACCGCTACTAAATGAACTTAAGAAAAATCCACAATTTCGGGAATAACTTGTATAAAATGTTTGTACGTTTGGGTAGCTTGCCAGGTGTCCTTGACCTGGATTGGCCACTGTCGGGGACAGGATGCTGGGCTCGATGGACCTTTGGTCTTTTCCCAGTATGGCATTCCTTATGTACTTATGTCCTCCTCCAGGGGAGGTCATTTTTGTCAGAGGTGGTCCCCGTTTTGGGAATCATTGACCACAGTGGCATATACTAGAATATTGAATGCTTAAAATGGTGTAGTGTGGCAAGTTGTTGGTGAAGGGGGGTGGGTGGGTGAGAGTAAGCTTTTCTATAGTTAGACAACACCATTGTGTCAGTATCACGAAGTCAATCAAGATTTTGTTATTGGAATGTCTTTAACAAATATTGTTACACGCCAATATGGATGGGTGTTTTCACTGAAGTGGTGTTTATAAATGAGAACTTTTTGTGTATTTGCTATGTTTTATATATATAATAAAAAGATTTAAACATAAATATTGGATGACCAGAAAAAAAAAACACAAAAAAGCAATAAATAAGCAAATAAAGATTCCATGTAATAATCTATGATGTCCTGATTTGTTATAAGAATATCACATATGTAAAACAATCCAAAAATATAATAAATAGTAATAATAAAACAATTAAAGATGTACAAAAAAATTATGTGTGTGTGTGTGTGCGCGCCCGTGCTGAAAGTTATATATATATATGTGTGTATATATAAAACAGCATTCCTTGGAAAAAAACATTCCATTGGGGAAAAAAAAAGCAGAGACTAGCATGGGATACCATCAATGACAATCCTGTACACAGGGTCACTGAGAAATATAGGAATCTCTGGATAACAGTCTGTTAACAAAATACAAAGCATGTTGTAAAATAATAAGTGAATGAAAGAAGGGGAGCATGTATCAACTTGTAATAGAGTGAGGCCTTGTGTAAGTGAGAAAACCAGGTTACAGAGTGCAGATGGGATAATCTAGGCAAAAGAGGAGCCGAAAGTGAAATGGGGAAATATAATAGTAAATCCAAAAAGGGTACGGAGTGAGTATGGAGCATGAACCAAAAAATATATATGAGAGGTGCTGAAGAGTAAACGAAATTCTCCAAGGACAAGCAGGCTGCTTGTTCGCACTTGTGGGTCAATGTTTGCGGCGGCCCAAGAATCGGCAAAACATTTTGCAAGCAAAATAAAATCAGTCTTTCCAGAGAGTTCTGTCACGTGAGCAGTGCGAACGTGCCTCTTTAGTTCTTTTTTCTCTGCGCTCCATCAGGCCCAGGAAGAGAACCACTCTTCGTGACTAAGTTTCGTTTTATTTTTGCTTTTCTTTTTTAAAAGAATGAAAAAAAAAGTAGTAGTTTTCCCGTAGTTTTCTTATTTTTTGTCCACCTTTAAAGTTTCCTTTCTTTTTCGACACGACCGGCCTTTGGACCACATGGTCGGGTTTTTTTTCCCTTTTTTGTGCTTTTCCTTTCTTGGCACAATCGCGTCATTTGATTTCATCGAAGCCATTTTTTTCTTCCACGTCATTGAAGACATCCAGTGGCTTCAAACGTTGTACTCGGTGCAACCGGACCATCTCAGGTACAGATACCCACACCTGGTGTATCCAGTCCCTTGGACCCGACCATAGCCCAGCCACTTGTATTCTGTGTCTTCGTATGAAGAAATGGACCCATCCGTAAAATCCGCCCCTTTCTTTCCGAGCACTCTACAAAAACCCTCATCCACACCCTTGTCACCTCTCGTTTAGACTACTGCAATCTGCTTCTTGCTGGCCTCCCACTTAGTCACCTCTCCCCTCTCCAGTCGGTTCAAAACTCTGCTGCCCATCTCATCTTCCGCCAGGGTCGCTTTACTCATACTACCCCTCTCCTCAAGACCCTTCACTGGCTCCCTATCCGTTTTCGCATCCTGTTCAAACTTCTTCTACTAACCTATAAATGTATTCACTCTGCTGCTCCCCAGTATCTCTCCACACTCGTCCTTCCCTACACCCCTTCCCGTGCACTCCGCTCCATGGATAAATCCTTCTAATCTGTTCCCTTCTCCACTACTGCCAACTCCAGACTTCTCGCCTTCTGTCTCGCTGCACCCTACGCCTGGAATAAACTTCCTGAGCCCCTACGTCTTGCCCCATCCTTGGCCACCTTTAAATCTAGACTGAAAGCCCACCTCTTTAACATTGCTTTTGACTCGTAACCACTTGTAACCACTCGCCTCCACCTACCCTCCTCTCTTCCTTCCCGTTCACATTAATTGATTTGATTTGCTTACTTTATTTATTTTTTGTCTATTAGATTGTAAGCTCTTTGAGCAGGGACTGTCTTTCTTCTATGTTTGTGCAGCGCTGCGTATGCCTTGTAGCGCTATAAGTACATAAGTACATAAGTAGTGCCATACTGGGAAAGACCAAAGGTCCATCTAGCCCAGCATCCTGTCACCGACAGTGGCCAATCCAGGTCAAGGGCACCTGGCACGCTCCCCAAACGTAAAAACATTCCAGACAAGTTATACCTAAAAATGCGGAATACCTAGAAATGCTAAATAGTAGTAGTAGTAGGCCCAGCGAGAGAAGCTTCGACATCAGTACCGAGGGCGTCAACATCGACAGGAGCATCGACGTCGAGGAGAGAGGTAATGGCTGCTGAGACCAACTCGTGCTGGGAGCCATGAGGCGTTGAGTGGGTCTCCACCTGCCTTGAGGCCTCCTGTTATGCAGGCCCCCCTGGGACCAACTTCATCGAGCCCTGCCCCGAGGAGACGTGAGCATTCCATGTCCTCCTCATCGGTACCGAGGAGTCTCGATAGGCATCGAGCGAAGGCTAAGCACCGTCATCGTTCTCCTTCGACGCACGGTACCGGGAGCTCCGGGGCGTCGAGAAGTGTCGGCACTGAGAGGACCGCTCCCCCTCAGTACAGGAAGGTCCAATGCGTCAGTCTCTTGGCAGCTCGGTACCTGCTCTCGAGCCTCCACGGATTCTGACACCGCCTGTTCCTCCGGCCCTGCAGCCTTCTCCGATGGCGGCTCTCGACGAGCGTATCCGGGCCTTGTTTCCAGAACTTGTGGAAGGCTTACTGTAACAATTAGCTTCGGTGTCAGGGGTGCTTGCGCCTACTGTACCATCTGCTGCAGCAGTGTCTGGCCCTTCTCCTGTGGTGAGGTATCAGACTGGCATCGGCGTCGGCTGCCACCCAAGTCGACTCCTCTTCGACATCGGTGGAGGGAGCTTCGCTGCAGTCGGATCGGGCATCAACTTATCAACATCGCCACAGAGGACATGGTTCCTCGGCGTCAAGGCAGGTCCAGTGTCAGAGTACCTTGACACAGGTTGTATCCGATACTTCGATTTCCTCTAGGAATGCAGCACTGTGTACTGCCCTTTGGTTTGGCATCTGTGCCCATGGTGTTCACAAAGTGCATGGCCATAGTTGCAGTGTCGCTATGCAGACTGGGAGTGCATATGTTCCCTTATCTCGACGATTGGCTGTTGAAGAGCAGCTAGGAGGCAGGCGCTCTACAGTCCATGCGAATGATTATTCAGGTGCTAGAACTACTGGGGTTTGTGATCAATTACTCCGTCCCATCTCACCCCAGGTCAAAAATTGGAATTCATTGGAGCACTGTTGATCACAGAGACATCTTGAGCTTATCTCCCCGAAGCGAGGGCAGAGAACCTTCTGTCCCTAGTGTCCATGGTTCGAGTGTCTCAACAGATCACGGCTCGGCAGATGTTGAGACTTCTGGGGCACATGGCCTCCACGGGTCATGTGACTCCCATGGCACACCAACACATGAGATCAGCTCAATGGACCCTAGCTTCCCAGTGGTATCAAGCTGCGGGAAGTCTAGAGGATGTGATCCAACTGTCCACCGTTGAATTTCAGAATATACATGCAGAAAAAGGTGTTTAAATCTATCTCCTAGAATTGCGAGTGATCTGGAACGCTCTAAAGGCTTTCAGAGACCAGCTGTCCAACCAAGTCATATTGATTCAGACAGACAATCAGGTTGCCAAGCAGGGGGGCACCAGATCTCGCCCTCTGTGTCAGGAAGCCGTCCAGATGTGGCTTTGGACACACCGTCACGGCAAGCCACTTATCTGGCAGGCGTAAACAACAGTCTGGCCGACAGACTGAGCAGGGTAATGCAACCTCACGAGTGGTCACTGAACATGGGAGTAGTCCGCAAGATCTTCCGAGCTTTGGGCACTCCCTCGGTGGATCTTTTTGCCACTCAGATCAATCAGAAGGTCCCTCAGTTCTGTTCCAGGCATCAGGCCCACGACCGACTAGCGTCAGATACCTTTCTCCTACATTGGGGAACAGGCCTTCTGTATTCGTATCCTTCCATACCTCTAATAGGGAAGTCTTTACTGAAACTCAGGCAAGACTGCGGAACCATGATTCTGATAGCTCCCTTCTGGCTGCGTCAGATTTGGTTCCCTCTTCTTCTGGAGTTGTCCGAGGAACCGTGGAGATTGGAGTGTTTTCTAAACCTCATGGCCCAGAACGAGGGGTCGCTTCTACATCCCCTCCAGTCTTTGGCTCTCATGGCCTGGATGTTGAGAGCTTAGAATTCGCCTCCTTGGGTCTTTCAGAGGATGTCTCCCGAGTCTTGCTTCCTTCCAGAAAAGATTCCATGAAGAGGTGTTATTCTTTCAAATGGAAGAGGTTTGCCGTCTGGTGTTGACAGCAAGGCCCTAGATCCTCTTTGTTGTCCTACACAGACCCTACTTGAATACCTTCTACACTTGTCAGAGTCTGGTCTCAAGACCAACTCCGTAAGAGTTCACCTTAGTGCGGTTAGTGCTTATCATCGCCTTGTAGAGGGTAAGCCTATCTCTGGACAGCCTTTAGTTCACTTCATGAGAGGTTTGCTTTTGTCAAAGCCCCCAGTCAAACCCTCACCAGTGTCATTGGATCTCAACGTCGTTCTCACCCAGCTGATGAAAGCTCCTTTTGAGCCACTGAATTCTTGCCATCTGAAGTATTTGACTTGAAAGGTCATTTTCTTGGTGGCTGTTACTTCAGCTTGTAGCATCAGGCCTTAGTGGTGCATGCACCTTATATCAAGTTTCATCATAATAGAGTAGTCCTCCGCACTCTCCCTAAGTTCCTGCCTAAGGTGGTATTGGAGTTCCATCTGAACCAGTCAATTGTCTTGCCGTCATTCTTTCCCCGTCCTCATACCCGCCCTGGCGAAAGCAGTTTGAATACCTTGGACTGCAAGAGAGCATTGGCTTTTTACGTGGAAAGGACATAGCCCTTCAGACAGTCCGCCCTGTTGTTTGTATCTTTCGATCCCAACAGGAGGGGAGTCGCCATTGGAAAACGCACAATCTCCAATTGGCTAGCAGATTACGTTTCCTTCACTTATGCCCAAGCTGGGCTGACTATACAGGGTCATGTCACGGCTCATAATGTTAGAGCCATGGTTGCGTCAGTGGCCCACTTAAAGTCAGTCTCTATTGAAGAGATTTGCAAGGCTGCAACGTGGTCATCTGTCCACACATTCACATCTTACTACTGCCTTCAGCAGGATACCCGACGCAACAGTCGGTTTGATCAGGCTGTGCTGCAGAATCTGTTTGGGGTTTAGAATCCAGGCTGCACTCTCAGTTAGTTGTTTATGGTTTCAGGTCAATCTATGTTGCCCTCGCCGTTGCAAGGCCCAATTGACCAATGTTCATTGTTTTGAGTGAGTCTTGTTGCTAGGGATACCCCACTTGTGAGAACAAGCAGCCTGCTTGTCCTCGGAGAAAGCGAAGATACTTACCTGTAGCAGGTATTCTCCGAGGACAGCAGGCTGATTGTTCTCACAACTCCGCCCTCCTCCCCTTTGGAGTTGTTGTTTAGTTTAATCCTGTGGCGTAGCCAGACAACCAATTTTGGGTGGGCCTGTGCACAAAGTGGGTGGGCACAAAATGTTCTCTCTCCCCCCTCTCCCCAACTCAAAATATAAATACTTTAGCAGACCCCAATCTCTGTCAGCTGAAGGCCTCCACCAAGCCCAGCAGGCAGCAGCAACTCCTTGAGCCACTCATGCCAGCACCCCATATGTGCTTAGTTGTCAGTGGCTCCAGGATGCTGCCCCCTTCTGCCAAGCTCAGTAGAAGACAGCTCTGGCCAGCTTCAGAAGACACCCCAGCTAGTAGGTCTTGGGAATCCCCACTAGCTACTTTAGGCTGCCGTTAGCTATGCTGGTGACCAGGGCAGAAAATAAAGCCCCTCCCCAATTCTCTCCAGTCTCCTCATCTGCCGTTACAGTCACACTGACAGACCCTCACAAATTACAGAACAAGGGATCACAAATTAGAAATAAAAATATATAGACAAAATTGAACTGGGAACCTCAGCATGCACTGCAACACTGGAGAAAAAAACCCCCAAAACAAAAGTGCATTTCTTTTTCTACTTAACACAATAAAAAGACATCCGCTATGCACATTTCCCAAAGCTAGCATATTCCATTTAAAAGATTCAAAGTAAAATGATTTTCCTACCTTTATTGTCTGGACATTTTATTTTTCCATCATGTTGGTTCCAATTTCTCTTTCCCGTTTTCCTGTCTGTTTTCTGCTAATTGTCTTTTTTTTTTATGTTTAAACTGCTTTTTATTAACATCACACTGTGGTACAAATAATTGCATTCTCAATACCAGTATTAGATGTGATCAACCACAAAGCCAATAAACTTCATACAATGATATCAAACATTGTCTTAATCCGCAATACACTCCACCCCAACCTGTTCAACTTCCAACTTGTACCTAAGTATAACACCCAGTCCCCCCCCCCCCCCCCCCCCCCCCCCCCGCTTTCCCCAGGAATCTCCTTATTTTAAAACCACTATAACATAAAATATTGACAGCCTTTTAACCTTGGCTCAACCATATCTTCTATGCCAGTACCTAAAATGCCCTCCCTCCATCCCCCTCCCCCAGCCTTCCCCCCTTCAGCATTGGCTTTCACAACCCAGGAGCTGACACTGTCTCCTTCACGTTCACCTTTGGGACCACTTTCCATAAACCATTCGCATTCAAAGTTTAACCCAATACATTCAGAACCTGACTCCTTGATCGTTGAGATATTCTATTCAAGTAGGTCCCCCCATACCCTTATAAATCTTTGCTTTCTCTTCAGTGTGTACCTAGCATCCCGCAATTCCCATAACATAAGTTCATGAAGTTTATTTCTCCAGTTCCAATATGAGGGTGCCTTATCTGAGACCCAGTGGTTGAGAATACATTTTTCCCCAATATACAGGCCTTACTTAAAAAGGATTTTTCTTCCCGAGACCCCTGCTCCCACATTACGATCGAGCTAAAGATCACCCGCTCAAAAGAAAAATTCACCTGATGCCGCAGGACCCAAGTCACAAACCGGGAGAGAGCTGCCCAAAACACCTGAATGTCCCTGCATTGCCACATGCCATGAAAGAGAGATGCATTCCCCCTTGCACATTTTAGACACACATCTGCATGCCATGCCTGCTTGGCAGAAAAATAGGCTCTATGTATAGTTCTAAAGTGGCATTCCTGCAACTCCGCACTATGAACCACCTGTGAGTGTCCTTTCAATGCTGCCAGGATTCTCCCCTCAGTTATTCTCCCTCCCGATTCCCGGTTCCACCACTCTGAAACCTCTTTAATTTCCCATTTGGGTCTATACCCCCCCCCCCCCCCCCCCCCCAAAGCCTTATGGAACCATGACACCGAGACTTGCCCAGCTGCATCCCCTGCTAGGAACTCTCTTATTTGTGCCCCAAACGTCAATGATAAACTCGTCCTAGGAAGCCCATGAATGTAGTGAGTCAACTGGCAGTAAGCAAACCTCGACATCGGTCCTCCAGCACACCGCCCCGCAAAGTCTGAATACGGGAGTATGCTTCCATCCTCCCGTAAAATGTTCTCCAAGAGAGTAGCTCCAGTTTGTTCTAGATCTCTAAATATTTTATTTTCTCTTCCAGGCTGGAAGTCAACATTACCAGTCACTGGCAAAAGTATACTACTCTCTGGATTTTGCCCCCAAAATCTCAAGATATCACTCCACAAAAGCCTCAGAGGCTTTAAAAGAATACTATCTTTTATCTGTGCTGGGATGGAACTTGATTTAGCATGTAGTAAATAATTGAGGTGCCAGGGATCAAAGTGGGCTCTCTCCAAGGCCATATCAGTATATGTTGTTGTGCCCAACACCCAATCTCATAGGTCGCGCAGCAAGCAAGCCTGGTTGTATTCCCGCATCTCAGGCATACCCAACCCCCCATCTACCTGGGCCCCACAAACGTAACTCCATTTCATTTTTGGCTTCTTACCCGCCCAACAGAACCGGGTTACCAACCCCTGAAGCTTCCTCAGATCTTTTTTCAGCAGGCGGATTGGAATAGATTGCAGTACATATAGCCATTTCGGGAACATTATCATACGGTACAAATGCACCCGGCCCATAAAAGAGGCAGAGGCATCCAGGAGACCAACTGCTCCTTAGTGTCTCTCAACAACCGTGGAACATTCCCCTCATATAGATGTGCCGGATTCAATGGCAGCTGCATGTCTAGATACTTAAAGGCCCCAGTCACCCAACGCAAAGGGAACTGATCCCAATCCTCCCTTCTAATATCTGGGCTCGCCATAGCTTCTGACTTTACTAAGTTCAACTTAAGGGCAGCAAAGTCACCATATTCCCTTATGCTTTCCATAAGATACCCCAAGGATCTCCGCGGGTCTTGTATTAACACCAGCAGGCCGTCTGGAAACGCTGCCGTCTTAAACACCTTATTTCGAATTTGCACCCCTTTTATATCTCCATTGTCGCTGATCTCCCTTAGCAATGGGTCCAGCGTCAAAACAAACAAGAGGGGGGATAGGGGACAGCCCTGCCTAGTTCCTCTATCGATAGAAAACCACTCAGAGAACCCACCATTAACGCTAACCTGCGCCCTAGGATTATTATATAAGGCTTTAATCGCCTGTACAAAAACCCCTGTCAAACCATATGCCCCCAATGTTGCAATTAAAAAACCCCAGTCCACTCTATCAAAAGCCTTTTTGGCATCGAAGCTGATTAACATTGCTGACCTGCCCTCCCTTCGCACTGTTTCTAATGCTGCCAATATTCTCCTCATATTCTTCGCTATCTTTCTCCCCCTTACAAATCCCCCTTGAGACTCCTCCACTAAAAAGGGAAGAAATCTAGCAAGCCGATTTGCCAGAATTTTTGCCAAGAATATCGTTTCAAAGTTTCGCATTGAGATGGGGCAATACGATTCTGGTTGCTGTGCCCCCTTACCCTGCTTCAACAGGACCAATATATGGGCTTGGTTCAAATGGACCGGCAAACGACCCCGCTGAACAGCAGTGTTAAAGACCTCAGCCAACACCACGCTGATGTCTGTCTGTAACAGCTTATAAAATTCATTGCTCAAACCATCAGGCCCGGGAGTTTTCCCCAGAGAACTGTGTTTAATCACCCAGGCCACCTCATCTACTGAGATATTTGCATTCAGTACCCACAGTTCCTCAGCTGACACCTAAGGCAAATTTACACTGGAAAGGTACGCTTCACTAGGAGTGACGATGTCTTCCTGCGGAGTGTGTAACGTTTTGAAAAAATCTTTAAATATTTTGGAAATTCCACTGTCCGTGTGGGTTACTACTCCTTGCACATCTACCAAGGTCAAAACGTTACGGGACCCCACCTTCCTATTTATTAGCCTTGCCAGAAATCTCCCTCCCCTGTTAGCGAACTTATATAGCTGGTACTTATAGTATATTTTAGAGGACTGTGTTTGTTGATGCAGCAGCTCGTTAAGAGCCTGCTGCGTCTCTAGGAGTTGGGCCCGAATGCTCTGAAGATGGTCACGACTATATTTTCTCCTCAGCAACGTCACTGGCTTCTCCAGCCTGAGCAATTCCAAACACCTCGCCTTTCTCTTAAAGCTGGCATATGCTATGATTTCACCCCTGAGAACAGCTTTTGCTGTTTCCCAAAAAAGCACCGGGTCTTCCCTATGACTCTCGTTATGACTTTTGTATGTTTTCCAACTATTCACTAAGTGGGGCAAAAATTGACTGTCTCAATAGAGCCAGGTTGGGAAGCGCCACGAATAATCCCCCCTGGGTCCCCTCCCCTTTCAACCTCATCCCTACCCAAGCATGATCTGATACCACTATAGGGCCTATTTTAGTAGATTCCACCTGCGCAAACAGCTCCCTAGATATGAATATATAATCAATGCGAGACAGTGTGACATGGGCCCTCGAGAGATGTGTATAATCCCTGTCCAGTGGGTTGAGGGTTCTCCACACATCCACAACATCCAGAGCCTCCTCCAAGGCTGCAATGCCACTCCTGGTCCTAGACAGCTCTCTTCCCGTCGGCCTAGATCTATCCAAGGCCTGGTCCGCTACCTCATTCAAATCACCTCCCACTATTATAGGAATCTCTCCCAAGCCCTGTATCCTTTGAAGAGCCTGCAAAAAGAACTGCTTCTCGTACGTATTTGGGGCATATAAATTACATAGAATCACTGGTTGCCTTTCCAACACCACAGATGCTAGGGTCCCTTACTTCTTTCTTTATCTTCACATGCAATCCTTTTCGAATCAGTTATCACTCCTCCTTTCCCACTCACTGCCAGGGCCTCAAAGATCTCCCCCACCCACCTTAATTTTTCATGTTCTGTTTGTGTTAAGTGAGTCTCCTGCAAAAATGCTATAGAGGCTTTCTGAAGAAATTCTGATCATTATAGGACTTACATAAGTACATAAGTAGTGCCATACTGGGAAAGACCAAAGGTCCATCTAGCCCAGCATCCTGTCACCGACAGTGGCCAATCCAGGTCAAGGGCACCTGGCACGCTCCCCAAACGTAAAAACATTCCAGACAAGTTATACCTAAAAATGCGGAATTTTTCCAAGTCCATTTAATAGCGGTCTATGGACTTGTCCTTTAGGAATCTATCTAACCCCTTTTTAAACTCCGTCAAGCTAACCGCCCGTACCACGTTCTCCGGCAACGAATTCCAGAGTCTAATTACACGTTGGGTGAAGAAAAATTTTCTCCGATTCGTTTTAAATTACCACACTGTAGCTTCAACTCATGCCCTCTAGTCCTAGTATTTTTGGATAGCGTGAACAGTCGCTTCACATCCACCCGATCCATTCCACTCATTATTTTATACACTTCTATCATATCTCCCCTCAGCCGTCTCTTCTCCAAGCTGAAAAGCCCTAGCCTTCTCAGCCTCTCTTCATAGGAAAGTCGTCCCATCCCCACTATCATTTTCGTCACCCTTCGCTGTACCTTTTCCAATTCTACTATATCTTTTTTGAGATACGGAGACCAGTACTGAACACAATACTCCAGGTGCGGTCGCACCATGGAGCGATACAACGGCATTATAACATCCGCACACCTGGACTCCATACCCTTCCTAATAACACCCAACATTCTATTCGCTTTCCTAGCCGCAGCAGCACACTGAGCAGAAGGTTTCAGCGTATCATCGACGACGACACCCAGATCCCTTTCTTGATCCGTAACTCCTAACGCGGAACCTTGCAAGACGTAGCTATAATTCGGGTTCCTCTTACCCACATGCATCACTTTGCACTTGTCAACATTGAACTTCATCTGCCACTTGCACGCCCATTCTCCCAGTCTCGCAAGGTCCTCCTGTAATCGTTCACATTCCTCCTGCGACTTGACGACCCTGAATAATTTTGTGTCATCGGCGAATTTAATTACCTCACTAGTTATTCCCATCTCTAGGTCATTTATAAATACATTAAAGTATTTTTTTTTTTATTTGTACCCTGCGCTTTCCGACTCATGGCATGCTCAATGCGGCTTACATGGGGCAATGGAGGGTTAAGTGACTTGCCCAGAGTCACAAGGAGCTGCCTGTGCCTGAAGTGAGAATCGAACTCAGTTCCTCAGTACCCCAGGACCAAAGTCCACCACCCTAACCACTAGGCCACTCCTCCACTCCTCTTTTCTGCCTCTTAATTGGTGAATGTATTCCCCCCATGTTCCAGGTTACTATTTGCAATGTTGTCATATCTCCCCAATTCGGCCCGTGTTTCTCTCCTACAGCATACCTCCATTTACACCCGGGCAGCGTCCCAGCCACCGCCCCCCTGGTCCACCTGTCAGCACAAATTCCTATGCAGTAGGAATGGATCCTCAGAAGCTTAGCTGAAATTGGGTGGCGGAGCAGGTGGGGGGTTGGTGGTTGGGAGACGAGGATAGTGGAGGGCAGACTTGTACGGTCTGTGCCCTGAAAAAGGCAGGTACAAATCAAGGTAAGGTATACACATATGAGTTTATCTTGTTGGGCAGACTGGATGGACCATGCAGGTCTTTTTCTGCTGTCATCTACTATGTTACTATGTTCTTGTGTCCCACCTCTTTGAACATTCAAAATCCCACAACATTCACACAGTCTCAGCTCGCAAACTCTCAGTCCCTCTCCCCCCCCCCCTTCTACCCCTCCCCCTCCTACCCAACCTTCCCTCTCCTCCCCCCAAACTCCTCCCTCCCCCTCCTCATCCCCCATACATTACCCCTCTCATGCCATTTGGCATTGAACCCCCACATGCAGGGCACAATACACCCAAACATTGTGTAGAGGGATCAGACCCTCTCTCTGTCCCTCCAAGCAATTATTTTCAGTCTGTGCTGTTTGCCTCCTTTTTTGGCACTCCAGTTCCTGGTGTAACAACACCGCAGGTTGCCTGAAAGATGGCGTTCGTTCCCTATGATGTCCTCCGACAAATACCTGGGCCTTCTCTTGTGCAGGCTCCGCGTTTAGAGATCTGCTAAATCTTCTCCACTTCCCCAAGGCTCACTTAAGACGCCAAAAGTCCACCACTATTCCTTTAATCATTGTTTAATGACCTTGATAGCTTTTCCACATAGGCACTGGCCTCCTGAACTTTTTCAAAGAAAAGAGTTTGTCCATTGTTGATCACCTTCAAGCTCGCAGGGTACAGCAGACTGAATTTATACTTCATTCCAAATAGTTTGGAGCACAGCGGTGCAAATTCTTTCTGTGCTGCTGAGACCTTGAACGAATAGTCTTGAAAATATAAGATTTTAGCGCCCTGATGCTCCAAAGTTTTCCCCGCTCTCAGTGACTGCAAGATTTCCATCTTTTGGGCAGAGGAGTGTGGTAGCCGGGTTAGTCCACTCTTAAGGTTATCAGTAGAAATCAAACAAAATAAAACATGGAAAAGAAAATAAGATGATACCTTTTTTATTAGACATAACTTAATACATTTCTTGATTAGCTTTCGAAGGTTGCCCTTCTTCGTCAGATCGGAAATAAGCAAATGTGCTAGCTGACAGTGTATATACAGTGGTGGAAATAAGTATTTGATCCCTTGCTGATTTTGTATGTCTTTGTCAGTGGGCAAACTTACAAAATCAGCAAGGGATCAAATACTTATTTCCACCACTGTAAGTGAAAACATTCAAGCATTACTATGACAGTCTGACAGGGTGGGAGGATGGGGTGGGTAGGAGGTATGCATGGGGACATCAAAGCATATCATTGATATTCTAACAGGATAGGTGTGGATAGGTGAGGGGTGGGGTGATCAACAGAGAAATACATCTTTTGGGCATAATTTAAGATCTTTAAGATGACCACTCTAGGCCGCTCTGCGTTCTCTCTTCTGGGTCCCATCCGATGGGCCCTCTCTATTTTCAACCCCTCTGCTAGGCTCACGTTTAGCTGTTGTCCTGCAAGCCATTGTTCCAGGAGTTTACAAAGGTTTTATTCCGGTAGGATTTCAGGAAGCCCCACCAACCTGAGATTGTTTCTCCTAGAGCGGTTCTCTGGGTCTTCCACCTTGGCTTCTAATTCCAGCAGCCGAGCATCCATTTTGGGCTGTTCCTCCACCACCTTCCGAATATCCTCCTCTGCCTTCCCCAGCTGTTGTGCCTCGTGTAGATCTGTCACCAGAGCCATTTGTTTCGCTTCTATGCCATCCAGTTTGGCCAATATAAGCTGCAATTTTTCCCCACCGCCTGCTCTACTGCTGCTTTGACTTCTTACGTGATTTCTGCAGCCCACAGTGAGCTAGGCATGGGGGAGGATGGCGCTCCCCTGTCCGCCATCTTGGCCTCTCCGACCCGCGTTTTCTCTTTTACCTCTTTTTGAGCAGATTTCGACACCATTAACCACCGTGCAGGTCACTCGTAACGAGCCTTCGGCGTAAGTGTATATTCACTTATTTTTATTCGCCGTTTTGAGCTGGAGGGAAGGTATTATGAAGCGCAGGTGTTTCGGGTGTACCAGAGCAGCTACTTCTTGTGACCTCGCTACTCCATTCCCCAACCGGAAGTCTTCCATTTGTCTTTTTTCTCCTGTCGTTTCATTTCCTCACTACACCTGCCTCTGAAATATTGATCCTTCCATTTTAGGTCTTTCCTTTCTTTTTCTTTTTTTTCTTTTTCTTTTCTGCCTCTGTACACTCAAATTTCATCCTCTTTCTAAATCTTTTCCTTCTTTTTACTTTTCAGATACCTATCACATTTCTATCACCTTTCACCCACTAGCTCTCCCATTCCCCATCTCTCTCCTTCCCAGCCTTCCATTCCCTTCCATCTTCGATCTACGCGCCATTACCATATTTCTACCCCCTGTAATCATTTATTTCCTTGCCATCTCCACTCCCTGGGCCTCTCCCCCATGCTTTCCCCCATTCCTAGTGTCTCCCTCCCTCCACCCTTCCAGCCCAGCATCTGTTCCCTCTTTCTACCCTCCTCACCCTCGTAGCCAGATATTTCCCTATCCCTTTTACCTCCCACCACCAGCATCTTCCTGTCCCATCTCTCTCCCCTCCCCCATTGTCCAGCATTTTCCCTTTCTCTTCCCTACCATCCATTGTCCATCTTCTCACCCTGGATCCATCTTCCCTCTTTCTCCCCTCCCCCACTTGTGCATCTCTCCTTTCCTCTCCTCTTCTCCACCTTCATGTCCAACTTTTCTCCCTCTCCCTGCCTTGAGCCCCTGGTTTAACATCTCTCTCTACCCCCCCCCCCCCCCCCCCCCCCCCCCCACCAAGCAGCATCTCTCCATCCTTTCTTTCCCTCACCTCAATGCCATGTTCAACATTTCCCCTCTCATCTCTCCCTCCCTTCCACTTCCATGTCCAACACGTTTTTTTCTCTCTTGTCCTTTACCTCTCCTATGCAACCTTTCCCTCCCTCTCCCCATCCCACCCCACCCATATCCAACAATTCTCTCTCTCTTTCCCCTTGCAGCATCTCTCCGTCCCTCCCCCCATCTAACAATTATTCCTCCACCCCACCTAGCTCTACCCTGTCTCACTCCCTCATCCCAACAGTGCTCCTGTCTCTCCCCGACCCCCCCAAACCACCCGCCAGCATGTTGCAGGTTTTTTCCCCTCCCTTTCCCCAGCCACCACTGGCATGGTGCAGATATTTCTCTTCCCTCCCCCCACCAGCCACCTGATGCAGGTTTTTGATTCCTCCCTTCCCCCAGCCACCACCTACCGGCATGCTGCAAAGTTTTTTTCTCTCCCTCCCTCCCCCCCAGCCACCCGCTGCAGTTTTTTTTTTCTCTCCCACCTCCCAGCCACCCGCCAGCACGCTGCAGGCCTTCTTTCCCCTCCATCCCCTTCCATCTCCGTCGGGCACCACCGCAGTCACCTTCAGCACCTAACCATTTCACCTCTACCCAGGAATCTAGACTGCCCCAATTTGACTGTCCGTACATACTGTCCATTAGATTGTAAGCTGACTTCACATGTTGTCCATTAGATTGTAAGCTCCTTTGAGCAGGGACTGTCCTTCTTTGTTAACTGTACAGCGCTGCGTAACCCTAGTAGCGCTTTAGAAATGTTAAATAGTAGTAGTAGTAGTCTAACTCAACAGCAAAGCTGCACGGCACCAGGTCCGTCAGCGTGCTGCCACTACGCTGCTGCCCTCCCTGCTCCCTCCCTTGTCATCTTTGGCAGAGGTGTTAGTTCTGCTGCTTCTGCAGCGGATCCGCACGGTGCCAGGGCTGTCTGAATGCTGCTGCGACTGCTTCCTTCCGGCCGGCCTCACCTTCTCCGATACTCTTTCTGAAGAGGCGGGGCCAGCGCAGAGGAAGCAGTTGCAGCAGCATACAGACAGCCCTTGCATCGCGCGGATCCACTGCAGAAGCAGCAGAACTAACACCTCTGCCAGACAAAAGATGACAAGGGCGGGAACAAAACCTGCAGCATGCCGGCGGGTGGCTGGGAGGAGGAAAAGCTGAAGTGGCGTCTATGAGGTGCACCGTTGCTGGGTGGGCCTGAGCACAAAGTGGGTGGGCCCAGGCCCACCCGTGGCTACGCCCCTGGTTTAATCAAAAAGCATAAAAACAAATAAAGAGGCACGCTTGCGCGGCGGGCTGAAAGTCGTTCACATTACCCGCGTGACGGAACTCTCTGGAAAGACTTTGATTTTATTTTGCTTGCAAAATTTTTTGCCGATTCCTGGGCCACCGTGGACGTCGACCCACTTGTGAGAACAATCAGCCTGCTGTCCTCTGAGAATACCTGCTACAGGGAAGTATCTTCGCTATATAGTGCATAAACATGATGATGAAATGTGCTTGATATTTTAGCCTAATTCATATTTAAGACACTTAAGTAAGCCAATAGCTGAGATGAAACTATATATATATATATAAAAAGAAATAGCGTAAGACAAGACCGCAGGAGAGGCCACGCGCTAGTGGAACCTGTCAAGAGACGGGGGATGACCCATGCACAGATTGCTGCTAGAAAAGCATGTGCTTACAAAGAAAGGACAAAGGTCCGTGGCTAAAAAAAAAAAAAAAAGCGTAGTGCAGATAAAAAGAAGGACTATGGCTGGAAAAAAGGGTATGGTGCTGCAGAGACCCGACAAAAGCTAAAACTAAACAATAAGAGGGCTAGAGTGTAATAAGGATCACCATTATCACAGATCTTTTTCAACCTTATGATGACCCCACTATCCGACGTCACAATATACATCCCTTACAAACACGATCTGGCAGAAATCACCAACGAAATGAAGCTCAGCTTGAACATCATGGTCAAATGCATTCCAACTAAAACTCAACACAGAAAAAACACACTGTCTCACCATCTCATCCCAATACAACATGTATAAGCCCACAAACATAAACACCCCAGGATACACCCTTTCTATCTCAGACAGCCTGAAAATTCTCGGCGTTACAATCGACCGGAACCTCTCACTAGAGAACCAAGCAAAATCCACAATAAAGAAAATATTTCACTCAATGTGGAAACTCAGACGTGTGAAACCATTCTTCCCGAGGGAAATATTCCGCAACTTGATACAATCAGTGGTACTAAACCACGCAGACTACTGCAATGGAATTTATGCGGGATGCAAAGAACAAATCATAAACGTCAGACCGTTGAAAACACAGCAGCCAGGCTTATATTTGGAAAAACGCGGTTGGAAAGCGCCAAACCCCTCCGAGAAAAACTGCACTGGCTCCCAATCAAAGAACTTATTGCTTTCAAAATCTGTACCCTGGTTCATAAAATTATTTACAGCGAAGCCCCGGGATACATGACAGACCTCATAGACCTGCCAACCAGAAACACAATAGGATCAGCTCGAACATACCTAAATCTCCACTACCCAAGCTGCAAAGGAATCAAATACAAATCAACTTATGCATCCAGCTTTTCCTATTTAAGCGCACAACTATGGAATTCACTGCCATAAGTCGTAAAAACAACGTGTGACCACCTAAGTTAATATTACGTTTACTACAAATTGTATATTCTTATGACTTGTAATTCTTTTTATTTTTACTACTAGTAAAAAAGGCCCGTTTCTGACACAAATGAAACAGGCGCTAGCAAGGTTTTCCTCGGAGTGTGTATGTTTGAGAGAGTGTATGTGAGAGTGACTGTGTGAGAGAGAGAATGAATGTGCGAGTGTGTGTGTGTGTGAGAGAGAGAGAGAGAGTGAGTCTGGGTGCGAGTGTGTCTGTGAGAGAGAGAGAGAGTGTGTGCGAGAATGAGAGTGTGTGCAAGTGCATATGTGAGACACAGTGTGAGAGAGAGAGAGTGTGTTTCACACAGATACAGTGTGTGCGAGAGAGAGGGGGTGTGTGAGACACAGACTGTCTGTGAGACTGAGTGTATGAGACCAAGAGAGTGTGTGAGTGACTGTGTGACACATAGAGAGTGAATGTGATACAGTGTGAGACATAGAGTGTGTGAGAGTGAGAGAGAGAAAGACATTGACTGTGAGAGAGAGTGTGTGTGTGTGACTCCCCTCCCCCTCTCTGGTGTCAGGCCCCCCTCCCTCCCTCCCTCTCTCTCTCTCTGGTGTCAGCAGGCCCCCCCCCCCCCCCCCTCTGGTGTCTGAGCATTACTGTGCAGGACGCTGAGCTCTGGCTGTGCTTCAAGGAACTGTCCAATCCTATTTAATAGAATGCACCTCCAACATTCTGAAGCCGAGAAACCTCGTGTGGTTGGTCACTTCTGCTTGCAACGAACCCAGAAGTACGTGATGTCAATTCAGGAGATGGATATAAAGAGCAGGAATGCCTCAGCCATGCAGTCAGCTTAAGAATATTGGAGGTGCGTTTTATTTTATAGGATGTAAGCCGCATTGAGCCTGCCATGTGTGGGAAAGCGCGGGGTACAAATGTAATAAATAAATCTCTGGAAATCACTAAAAACAAACCTGTTCAAAAAGGCATACCCCACCGACCCAACATAAAAGCCTGAATATCTGCAACACAACGAAACCAAAGCTCATTATGGACATAACTTAACTCTTCCTCTCTAAGATCCCCTAATGTATCGGTCACACATGAACCTTATTCTACCACGACATCACCTTGTATTTGTTCATACTGGAATTGGCGAATGCCGATACGGTACTATGTAAGCCACATTGAGCCTGCAAATAGGTGGGAAAATGTGGGATACAAATGTAACAAATAAAAACCATGCAGGCGGAGGTAGGAGAAAAAAAAGGCAATGATAGTGAAACAACAACCGTGGGAAAGCATGGCACATGAGGTAGGGAGGACATGCAAGTAAAAAGCTGAGAAAACATATGTGGAACTTGAAAATCCAGATTAAAGAGGTAAAAAAAAAAAACAGGTGAGAGATGGTGAAGCTGGCCAAAGGTGTGCCAGAAGCAAAACTCTGAGAAACATTACCTTGATAAAGACAGGTCCAAAAAATAGGACGGTCAGCTTGTGACACAGAAACAGTGTTCTGAAAAGCATGGTATCAGCTCAGAAACAAGAAATAAAAAGTAAAAAAGGGCATTAAAAACGGAACGAGGCGGTGACGTATTCATGTTGGGAACTCTTATATTTCCAAGTTACTCGCTTTAACGTCCTCTTTTAATCTCCAACTATACTCCACCTCCCCCACTCATCAAAATGGTCACTGTCTTGATCTCATCTTCTCCTCCAACTGTTCACCCTCTAGTTTCCTTGCCTCTGATCTTCCCTCCTCTGATCACCATCTTATAACTTTCACACTTAAATCTCCTCCCTCCCAGTCCCGTCCTATCTTATCTCATTTATCTAGGAATCTTCACGATATTGACCCTTCATCTCTATCCTCCCATGTTTCAAACCTCCTCTCTACTGTGGCACCATCCACATCTGTTAACGAGGCTGTTTCTTCTTACAACAATACTCTATCCTCTGCCTTAGACACTCTTGCACCTTTGATGACCCGCCCTGTAAGGCGTACAAAACCCCAACCTTGGCTGACTTCTAATATCCGCTACCTACGTTCCTGTACCCGCTCCGCCGAACGCCTCTGGCGGAAATCTGACATGCTGACCTCCTTCCAATCTGCTCTTTTACGTGCCAAACAGGATTATTATATCCAACTGACCAACTCTCTTGGCTCTAATCCTCGACTTCTCTTCACCACATTGAACTCCCTCCTCAAGGTGCCCCCTCCCCCAACTCCCCTTCATTATCTCCTCAGACCCTTGCTGAATTCTTTCACAACAAGGTTGAAAAGATAAACCTTGCTTTCTCTACCTCACCACCTCTCCCTCCACTAGTCCGTTCCCCTCTCTCTCCTTCCCCTCATTCCCTTTCCTCCTTTCCTGAAGTTACTATTGAGGAAACTACACTTCTCCTTTCTTCCTCAAAATGTACCACCTGTTCCTCTGATCCCATTCCCACCCACCTTCTTAATGCCATCTCTCCTGCTCTTATTCCTTTTATCTGTCACATTCTCAACCTCTCACTTTCCACTGCGACTGTCCCTGCTGCCTTTAAACATGCTGTGGTCACACCTCTCCTTAAGAAGCCTTCACTCGACCCTACTTGTCCCTCTAATTACCGACCCATCTCCCTCCTTCCTTTTCTCTCCAAATTATTTGAGCGTGCTGTTCACCGCCGCTGCCTTGATTTTCTCTCCTCACATGCTATTCTTGACCCACTACAGTCTGGTTTTCACCCTCTCCACTCAACCGAAACTGCGCTTACTAAAGTCTCCAATGACCTATTACTGGCTAAATCCAGAGGTCAATATTCCATCCTCATTCTTCTTGATCTTTCCGCTGCTTTTGACACTGTCGATCACAGCATACTTCTCGATACCCTGTCCTCACTTGGATTCCAGGGCTCTGTCCTTTCCTGGTTCTCTTCCTACCTCTCCCTCCGCACCTTTAGTGTTCACTCTGGTGGATCCTCTTCTACTTCTATCCCTCTGCCTGTCGGCGTACCTCAGGGTTCTGTTCTTGGTCCCCTCCTCTTTTCTATCTACACTTCTTCCCTTGGTTCATTAATCTCATCCCATGGCTTTTCCTACCATCTCTATGCTGATGACTCCCAAATCTACCTTTCTACCCCTGATATCTCACCTTGCATCCAAACCAAAGTTTCAGCGTGCTTGTCTGACATTGCTGTCTGGATGTCTCAACGCCACCTGAAATTAAATATGACCAAAAACCGAGCTTCTCATTTCCCCCCCCCCCCCCCCCCCCCCCCCCGCTCCCCCCCCCCCCCCCCCCCCCCCCCCCCCCCCCCCGTTTTCTATTTCTGTTGATGGCTCTCTCATTCTCCCTTTCTCCTCAGCTCGAAACCTTGGGGTCATCTTTGACTCTTCTCTCTCCTTCTCTGCTCATATCCAGCAGATTGCCAAGACCTGTCGTTTCTTTCTTTACAACATCCGTAAAATCCGCCCCTTTCTTTCCGAGCACTCTACCAAAACCCTCATCCACACCCTTGTCACCTCTCGTTTAGACTACTGCAATCTGCTTTTTGCTGGCCTCCCACTTAGTCACCTCTCCCCTCTCCAGTCGGTTCAAAACTCTGCTGCCCATCTCATCTTCCGCCAGGGTCGCTTTACTCATACTACCCCTCTCCTCAAGACGCTTCACTGGCTCCCTATCCGTTTTCACATCCTGTTCAAACTTCTTCTACTAACCTATAAATGTACTCACTCTGCTGCTCCCCAGTATCTCTCCACACTCGTCCTTCCCTACACCCCTTCCCGTGCACTCCGCTCCATGGATAAATCCTTCTTATCTGTTCCCTTCTCCACTACTGCCAACTCCAGACTTCGCGCCTTCTGTCTCGCTGCACCCTACGCCTGGAATAAACTTCCTGAGGCCCTATGTCTTGCCCCATCCTTGGCCACCTTTAAATCTAGACTGAAAGCCCACCTCTTTAACATTGCTTTTGACTCGTAACCACTTGTAACCACTCGCCTCCACCTACCCTCCTCTCTTCCTTCCCGTCCACATTAATTGATTTGATTTGCTTACTTTATTTATTTTTTGTCTATTAGATTGTAAGCTCTTTGAGCAGGGACTGTCTTTCTTCTATGTTTGTGCAGCGCTGCGTATGCCTTGTAGCACTATAGAAATGCTAAATAGTAGTAGTAGTAGTAGTAACATGAGGATGATGGCCTTGATGGTAGGAAAAGGGAGACCAACCCCCAAAAAAGAAAACTCTTAAATGGAAGGCGATGTAGAGATGAGGGTAAGCTGAAAATGAAAAAGATCAATCGAGAAAAAAAAGTAGATAACTCCAGTGATGAGTGTAAGTTGGAAAATGTGAAAGGAACACATCAAGTTGTGATAAGTAAGAGGGTGTCCTATACGGTGTAGGCCACTAGAGGGCACTAGAAGAAGGTGGAGGTCACTAGGACCGGGGGAGAGCCCTGGGAGGTCCACAGGTGCAGGCGGTTATGGGCTGGGTCCGGTGTAGCTAATTAACCACTTTATACCCCACCTGAGTTGTGAAAGGAGGGGAAGTGAGCTAGCAGCAGAAGAAGAGAGAGCCCCTGGAAGATACTGGCTAACCTTATGGGCTTGGGGGTGGACTGGGTGTCCAAAGGAGATCAGCAGGCTGAAAGTCCTGGGGTAAGAAGTCCCTAAAGCATTAGTGTTTGACTGTGTGTCCTCAGTACTTATAGGAACTGTGTGTTCAGTGGAGGGACTGTGTGTCCGAATAAGAAAAGACTGTGTGTCTAGAACTGTGTGTTCAAAGAGGGACTGTGTGTCCGAAGAAGAAAAGACTGTGTGTTCAAAGAGGGGACTGTGTGTCCAAAGTACTGAGAGAAGCAGGCTGCAATCCCCAAAGTATTGGTATAGTACTGAGCCCATGTATCTGTGTGGGGAGGCTCAAGGTGAAGATCTATGAAAGCCTAAAGTGTTAAGCTAGAAGAAGTGTGCCCAGGGGCTGGAATAAAGAGTTGCCTGATAAATATGCAGTTGGTGAGACCTGCTTAATTTGCTGAGTGGAAACCAGGTCACCCTGAGTGAGAAGGGGTAGCACACTAATCTGCATATGATTTGCATATTGAGAACCAGGTCACCCTGAGTGAGAAGGGGGATATCACAATGTATAAAAAAAGCAACCATGCATGTTATTGGATTAATTTACAATGTGTGTTACTAGTACCTGAATGTTGTGCCAAAAGTACAATGAGAAGAACAGAAAACAAAACAAGGACAGAAGGATCTGGAGAAAGACCGGAGGGTGCAAAGACAAGTGACGCTGTATAAAATAAAAAAGGGGAAAACAGAGGACCCTTCCAGAAAATTAAAGTGATGTTGAAAATATTCTCCATATGTGATGATATGCACACTGTAGGAAGGTGAAAAACGGGGAAATGTAAAAATGTGAAGGTGAACCATGGGATAATTCAAAATACCTGTGTTCTAAACAAGAAGGGCGATGGTGCATAGTAAAAATCCTGTCCCTAAAAAAGACCTTAAATTGAAGGTGTGAAATAGAGAAATGGTCCTGTGTTGTGCTTTATAAGAAAGGTGCATAATCAATTTCAAGGTTTAAGCCCAAAGGAGATACGATTTGAAAACTAAAAATCAAACATTCTTGTTCTTGTAATAAAATTCTGTCTATATCAGTTCTTCTCCGATTTGTCTTGACATTTTTAAAAACAAAAAACTCGAGGTCCTCAGTTGTGTGTCCAGCTTCAAGCCAATGTGATACAAGTGGGGCCGATTCACGGTTATAATTGATTGCTGCGATGAGCCTTGTTTTAATCTAACTTTGGGTCTTGCCGATATATAATAAATTGCATGTACAAATAATAAAGTAAATGACATAGGTGCTATTACAGTCAGAAGAATTTGAGAGTGAATATGCTTTGTTAGTATCTAGATGTACAAAAGAGGTCATTTCAATTGCATGTTTACACACATTGCACTTGCCACATTTATAGTGGCCAAAGGGATTCATATCGGGTTCAGGATTTGGAAGAGTGGGGAGTGTAGAAGGAACTAATTTTTCTCGCAGGTTTCTGTTTCTGGAATAGGCCACAATAAGCTTTTCCCCTTTGAAGCATTTGTGATTTTCAAGAATGTGCCAGTTCTCTTCTGGATCTGGCCTGATAAATGTGAAAACTTCAAAGTGCAGACAAAATCTGGTCCAGGTTTGTCGTCTTTGGGTTTGAGGAGATCCGCCCGGTCTATAGAACTGACTTTGTTGTATCCTGATGTGATTTGTTTTGCTGGGTAACCTCTCCTTTTAAATCTTGTTCCCAAAATTCTTGCTTGTCGGACAAATTCTTCTTCTGGGCAAATTCTTCTAATTCTTAGAAATTGGCATAAGGGAAGTTTGGCTTTGAGAGATCTCTGATGACAACTTCTGTAACGTAAAAGAGCATTATGATCTGTAGTTTTCCTGTACAATGTGGTTTTGAAGATATTAGTATCTCTGATGATCATTAAATCCAAAAAAGGAATTTGTTCATGATGATAATTCATTTTGAATTTTAAATTGCCGTCTCTCTGGTTCAACCATTCTTCCAGTGTAGAAGCTTCCCTTTTCCATATAATAAATATATCAATATATCGGCGGTATATCAGAATGTGGTCACTAAATGGATGATCAGTTAAATGAAGTTTATCAAAATGTGCCACGTATATTTTGGCCAAATCAGGGGCCATGTGTGTGTGTATATGTGTGTATATATAATATTATTTCTCCGAGGACAAGCAGGCTGGAGATCACCACGCATGGGTCGTCGTCCGCGACGGCCCAGGGGCTCCGGACATTAACAACAAAACTTCTAGAAACAGCGTGACGGGCGCGGGGACAACGCAGCGCGCATGCATGAGTGACTTCCCGCCCGCGCGCTTCCCTCAGTTTCCTTTATTCCGCTTCACGAAGAGGGGTTGTTTTTCTGCCACTCCTCGCATTGTTCTGGCCCAGGAGACGTCTTAGCATCGCGTTTACGCCCTCCGGTTCTTCTTTTTGCCCTTTTTTCCTTATTTTCTACTTAGGCTACAAAAAAAAAAATCCTTATTTTCGTAGTGTTTTCGACTTTGGTAAGTTTCCTTTCGCCTATCGGTTGCGGTCGCCTTTAGGCCGCCAGGTCGCATACCTTCCTTTGTTTGTGCCTTTTCATCGGCACCATCGAGCCATTTGATTTTTCGTCCGCTATTTTTCCTCTCATGTCATCGAGGACTCCCAGCGGCTTCAAACGCTGTTCCCGCTGCAACCGGACCATCTCGTCGACCGAGCCTCACACTTGGTGTCTCCAGTGCCTCAGGCCCGACCATTTACCTGCTTCGTGTAAGCTTTGTAAATTAATGAAAAAACAGACCCAGGTGTCTCGAGAGGCTCAGCGTGAGAAGCTTTTTCCAGATCGGTCCGGTCCTTTGACGTCAGCATCGACATCGGTACCGAGGTCGACTGCATCGACATCGGCATCAAGGGAAGCAGCATCAAGAGTCCAGGTAATGGATGCCGAGAGACCTGTTACCGCTGGGAGCAGCGAGGCATCGAGTGGGTCGCCACCCGTCTCTAGGCCTACTGCTATGCAGGCCCCCTGGGACCGCTCTGAATCAGACTCGGCCCCGAAGAGGCGTGAGGATTCCATGTCCTCTTCATCGGTACCGAGGAGTGTCGATGTCGGGCGAAGGCTAAGAAATGTCGCCATCGATCTCCTTCCCGTCACGGTACCGAGAGCTCCGGGGAGCCGAGGGAGTCGGCACCGGGAGGACTGCTCACCCTCTATTCAGGAGGTGCCGATGCGTCGGTAGTCTGGCAGCCAGGTACCGGTTCTTGAACCTCATCTGATTCTGGCACCGACTCCTGTACTGGCCCCACAGCTTGTTCCGATGGCAGCCCTCGATGAGTGTCTTCGGGTCATGCTTCCAGGCCTTTTGGAAGGGATGATCCGTCCTTCTGCCTCAGTACCGCAGGTGCTTGCGCCTGCGGTACCTACTGCTGAGACTGCGTGTGGCCCATCTCCTGTGTGGAGGTCTCCGCCCTCGGTACCACTTGCGGTGCCTGAGCCGGCTGCCACCCGGGTGGACTCTCCCTCAACATCGGTGGAAGAAGCTTCACCGGAGTCCAGGCAGGGGTCCACTTCTCGATGCCCTTCACGAGGACATCGTTCCTCCAGGTCGAGGCAGGATCGGGTTCGGGCTGCTCTTCGAGAGCTATTGTCCAATACCGAGCAGGAGCACTCATGGAGAAAGAAGGAAGACGCCAGATATTTTTCGGAGGAAGATTCTCAGGGGCTTCCGTCTGATCCCACTCCACCTATTGAGGTTAGGCAATCTCCACCTGAGTGTCTCTCCTTTTCATCTTTTGTGCAGGAAATGTCTAGGGACATTCCCTTTCCCATGGAGGCTGTGGATGAGCCCAGGGCCGAGATGTTCGAGGTCCTGGATTATCCTTCTCCACCAAAAGAGGCTGCAACGGCCCCCCTGCACAATACACTCAGGGAAGTGATGTTGCGGAATTGGTCTTGCCTGCTTTCTAATTCAGTTGTCAACAAGAAGTCCGAGTCCCAGTACAGAGTCCATGGTGAACCTGTGATGGTGAAGGCCCAACTTCCTCACAATTCCATTGTGGTGGACTCTGCTCTCAGAAGGTCCAAGAGTACTGGGGACTATGCCTCGGCGCCCCCGGGCAGAGAGTCTAGGACCTTGGATTCTTTTGGGAGGCGTACGTATCAGGCCAGAATGCTCGCGGCCAAGATTCAAACATACCAGCTGTACACCAGCATCCACTTACAGAACTCGATAAAGCAACTGTCCGGTTTGGTTGAAGCTCTTCCTCCTGAGCTTGCTGAGACTTTTCACCAGGTGGTCAGGCAGCAGAAGGCGTGTCGCAAATTCCTGGCCAGGGGAGCTTTTGATTCTTTTGACGCTGCATCCCGGGCGGCTGCTCAGGGTATCGTGATGCACAGACTCTCCTGGCTGCGTGTCTCGGACCTGGATCAGAAGACCCAGCACCGTATGGCGGATGTTCCTTGCCGGGAGGACAGTCTTTTTGGAGAGAAAGTTGAGGATATGGTTGATTCCCTCAAAAAGCATCATGATGCTATGGACTCTCTCGCCTGCCGGACGCCTTCTGCTACTACCTCCTCCTCTAGTGTGCCCTATTCCTCTGGCAGGCGTAGGTACACTCCTGCTTCCAGACAGCCTGTTCAGGCTCGCCCCCAGCAACCCCGCTCTTGTCAGCGGTGTGTGCCTCAGGCCCCTGCGGCTCCACAGCAAAAGCAGGGGACGGGCTTTTGACTGGCTCCAGAGATGCATAGCCGACATCAAAGTATCGGTGCCGGACGATCTTCCTGTCGGAGGGAGGCTTATATTTTTTCACCAAAGGTGGCCTCTGATAACCTCCGACAGGTGGGTTCTTCAAATAGTCCAGTCCGGATACGCTCTCAATCTGGAATCAATACCGCCAAATTGTCCACCGGGAGCTCTATCTTTCAGTTCCCCCCACCACAAGCAGGTACTTGCAGAGGAACTCTCCGCCCTTCTCAGTGCCAATGCGGTCGAACCCCTTCCACCCGGGGAAGAAGGGCTGGGATTCTATTCTAGGTACTTCATTGTGGAAAAGAAAATAGGGGGGATGCGTCCCATCCTAGACCTAAGGGGCCTGAACAAATTCCTGGTCCAAGAAAAGTTCAGGATGCTTTCCCTAGGCACCCTTCTCCCCATGATTCAGGAAAATGACTGGCTTTGCTCTCTGGACTTGAAGGACGCCAACACTCACATCTCGGTGCTTCCAGCTCACAGGCAGTACCTCAGATTTCACTTGGGGACTCAGCATTTTCAGTACTGTGTGCTGCCCTTTGGTCTCGCATCTGCACCCAGGGTATTCACAAAATGCTTGGCCGTTGTCGCAGCATCACTACGCAGACTGGGAGTGCATGTGTTCCCTTACCTCGACGATTGGCTGGTAAAGAACACCTCGGAGGCAGGAGCTCTGCAATCCATGCGGTTCACTATCCACCTACTGGAACTTCTGGGGTTTGTCATCAATTATCCCAAGTCCCATCTGGTTCCCATTCAGAAATTGGAGTTTATAGGAGCTCTGTTGAACACACAGACGTCTCGAGCCTATCTACCCCAGGCGAGGGCAGACAACCTTCTGTCCCTAGTGTCCTTGACTCGAGCGTCGCAACAGATCACAGCTCGGCAGATGTTGAGACTTCTCGGCCATATGGCCTCCACAGTTCATGTGACTCCCATGGCACGACTATACATGAGATCGGCTCAGTAGACCCTTCCCAGTGGTGTCAGGCTACGGGGAATCTAGAGTATGTCATCCATCTTCCCACCGAATTTTGCAATTCCCTTCACTGGTGGACCATTCGCTCCAATCTGGTCTTGGGACGTCCATTCCAAATTCCTCAGCCACAAAAGGTGCTGACAACGGATGCAACCCTTCTAGGGTGGGGGGCTCATGTCGATGGGCTTCACACTCAAGGAGTTTGGGCCTTCCAGGAAACGCATCTACAGATCAACCTCTTGGAATTACGAGCGATCTGGATTGCACTGAAGACTTTCAAAGATCGGCTGTCCACTCAAATTATCCTAATTCAGACAGACAATCAGGTTGCCGTGTATTACACGAACAAGCAGGGGGGCATCGGATCTCGCCCTCTGTGTCAGGAAGCAGTCAGGATGTGGCTTTGGGCTCGCCAGCACGGCATGCTTCTCTAGGCTACATATCTGGCAGGCGTAAACAACAGTCTGGCCGACAGGTTGAGCAGGATAATGCAACCTCACGAGTGGTCTTTGAACATGGACGTTGTCCGCAAGATCTTCCGAGTGTGGGGCACCCCCTCGGTGGATCTTTTTGACACTCAGTACAATCACAAGGTTCCTCAATTCTTTTCCAGGCTTCAGGCCCACAAAAGACTAGTGTCGGATGCCTTTCTCCTTCATTGGGGGAGGGGTCTCATGTACGCGTATCTTCCCATTCCTTTAGTAGGGAAAACTCTGCTGAAACTCAAACAAGACTGCTGAACCATGATTCTGATAGCACCCTTCTGGCCCCGTCAGATATGGTTCTCTCTTCTTCTGGACTTGTCGTCAGAAGAACCGTGGAGATTGCACTGTTTTCCGACCCTCATCACTCAGAACCAGGGGTCGCTTCTACATCTCAACCTCCAGTCTCTGGCTCTCACGGCCTGGATGTTGAGAGTTTAGAAGTTGCCTCTTTAGGCTTCTCAGAGGGTGTCTCCTGAGTCTTGCTTGCTTCCAGGAAAGATTCCACGAAAAGGAGTTATGGTTTTAAATGGAGGAGGTTTGCCATCTGGTGTGATAACAAGGCCCTAGATCCTTTCTCTTGTCCTACACGGACCCTGCTTGAATACCTTCTACACTTATCAGAGTCTGGCCTTAAGACTAACTCAGTAAGAGTTCACCTGAGTGCAATCAGTGCTTATCATCACCGTGTAGAAGGTCAGCCTATCCTGGACAGCCTTTAGTTCGTTTTATGAGAGGTTTGCTTTTGTCAAAGCCCCCTGTCAAACCTCCACCAGTGTCATGGGATCTCAACGTCGTTCTCACCCAGCTGATGAAACCTCCTTTTGAGCCACTGAATTCCTGCCATCTGAAGTACTTGACCTGGAAGGTCATTTTCTTGGTGGCTGTTACTTCAGCTCGTAGAGTCAGTGAGCTCCAAGCCCTAGTAGTTCATGCTCCCTACATTAAATTTCATCATAACAGGGTAGTTCTCCGCACTCGTCCTAAGTTCCTGCTGAAGATGGTGTCGGAGTTCCATCTGAACCAGTCAGTTGTCCTGCCAACTTTTTTTCCCCGACCTCATACCCGTCCTGGTGATGACAAGTTGCATACCTTGGACTGTAAGAGAGCATTGGCCTTTTACGTGAAGCGGACGAAGCCCTTCAGACAGTCCGCCCAGTTGTTTGTTTCGTTTCGTTTGAGCCCAACAGGATGGGGGTTGCCATCGGAAAACGCACAATCTCCAGTTGGCTAGCAGATTACATTTCCTTCACTTATGCCCAAGCTGGGCTGACCTTGGAGGGCCATGTCACGGCTCATAATGTTAGAGCCATGGCTGCGTCAGTGGCTCACTTAAAGTCAGCTTCCATTGAAGAGAGTTGCAGGGCTGCGACTTGGTCATCAGTCCACACATTCACATCTCATTACTGCCTTCAGCAAGATACCCAACGCGACAGTCGGTTTGGGCAGTCGGTGTTACAGAATCTGTTTGGGGTTTAGAATCCAACTCCACCCTCCTAGGCCCATTTCTGTTCTGTTCCAGGCTGCATTCTCACTTAGTTGTGTTTGTTTTCAGGTCAATCTCAGTTGTGTCCTCGCCGTTGCGAGGCCCAACTGACCATTGTTTTGAGTGAGCCTGGGTGCTAGGGATACCCCATGCGTGGTAATCTCCAGCCTACTTGTCCTCGGAGAAAATGAAGATACTTACCTGTAGCAGGTATTCTCCGAGGACAGCAGGCTGGAGATCACCACAACCCTCCCTCCTCCCCTTAGGAGTTGTTCTGTTCTAGTTTGCTTGTTATATAACTGAGGGAAGCGCGCGGGCGTCGTGGGCGGAAAGTCACTCGCGCATGCGAGGTGCATTGTCTCCGCGCCCGTCGCGCTGTTTCTAGAAGTTTTTTTGTTAATTTCCGGAGGTCCTGGGCCGTCGTGGACGACGGCCCATGTGTGGTGATGTCCAGCCTGCTGTTCTCGGAGAATACCTGCTACAGGTAAGTATCTTCATTTTATTTGTACATCTTTTAGGGGGTTGTTTAGTAAAGCTTATCTCGAGTTATCTGCAGCAGGGCCCATTTTATTCCTATGGGCCCTGCTGCAGATAACTCATGCTAAGCTTCATTAAACAAACCCCCTAATTTTTTTATTATTATTATTTTTGGATTGTGTTTCATATGTGATATTCTTTTAACAAATCAGAACATCATATATTGTTACATGGAGTCTTTTTATTTGCTTTTTTATTTATTTGCTTACATGTTTTTTCTGGTCATCCAATATTTTATTAGACTTTTTATCATTATTTGTTTTACATATATACAGTGTAATCCGCTTAAGTGCAAGGGTCTGGGACCAAAGAAATGCATGCAGTTAACCAGAGTGTGCACTTAACCGTTGTGACCCAAAGAAGCTTGACATCTGATGAACATATGTACAGTACTGTTTATTATTATACGTACAGAATACAGTCTCCGTTAACTGACATTAGGCTTACTTGAAGTAATCAGTTATAATCCTCTGTACAATCTTGGGTCTGTGAGTTCTGTAGACTACATCTCCCAGACTGTTATAGCACTGACATCCAGTGGCCTCCAGATAGACCCGCACGGTGTTGAGACTCTCCAGCGCTCTTGCAAAAGTGACAGGAGGCGGTTGTTGAATTTCATCAGCATGTGCCTCGCTGCTCATTTCATCATCTGTTCAATCATCAGCCGTTGTTGCCTGCGTGTAGGCGCATATCTCGACATCAGTGCTGTCTTCAGCTGTTTGTAGATCGTAATCAACAGCTATGTAGTGATGGAACTCCTCTTCAGTAACACCGGCTGGGATGTCAATAACCTGTTCATCTGACGCATTTGCAGCAGATGCATCTGTTTCGTCCCTCTCCACATCCTTAACAAAGCTTGGCCGCTTGTAGCAGTTCACAGTGGTTGCCTGTGTAACATGATTCCAGGCTTCTTTCTGCATATGTAGGGAACCCAACAGTGATAGATTACGAGCCAGTTCAACAGCACGTTTATCCTTGCCAGTCTGGTCATCCTTAACGCTCGTCAGACGACGAATCACAAGAGCCCGATAATATTGTTTGAAATTGCCTATTATGCCCTGATCATAGGTTGGATCAGAGAGGTAGTGTTTGGTGGCAGGAAGACCACCTCGACGTTAGACAGCCTGACATCATCCCTGTGTGCAGCACAATTATCACAAAGCAGCAAAATCTGACGCTTTTGTGCCCGCATTCTAGTGTCTAACTTCTTTAGCCACTGCTTCCAAATTTCCTCAGTCATCCATGAATTTGCATTAGCCTCGTATGACACAGGAAGTCGCTTAACTTTCTTGAAGCAACGAGTCTGTTTGCTCTTTCCAGTGACGAGGGGTTCCAACTTCTCACTCCCATCCATATTGCAGCAAAGGAGGATCGTCAGTCAGTCCTTCGATGTTTTACCTCCAGTAGGTTCGGCATGTTTGAATGCAAGTGTTCCGTCAGGAATCGCTCACCAGTAGAGACCATTTTCGTCAGCATTGAAAATGTCATGAGGTGCAAACTCGTTCAAGATGGTAGGAAGAACAGAAACAACCCAATTTTCAGTTCCAAAGTCATCAGCGTCTTGTTTCTCACCATGCTGTTTCTTGATTTTATGCTGTTCCTCTCCTTCCATCTTTCCAACCATCCAACAGTGGCTTTGAATTCAGTTAATCCAAGACTTTCAGCTAGCTGATTAGCTTTCTCCATAAGCAGTGGACCACTGATAGGAAACTGTCTGCTCCTGACTCGAGAAAACCACCGAAGAAGAGCATCTTCTACCTCCTCAGCTTTTCCCGCCCATTTTCGTTTCCGTTGTGGATTTGTATGGTTTTGCCAGTCTTCCGGAAGCTGGTCTTTGTGCTTCAAGACATGTGAAATTTGACTGGGATTGACATCATATTCTTTAGCAATAGATGCTTGACTTCGTTTGTTTTCTGATTTTTTAAGAACTTCTATTTGTTCAGCCAGTGTTAGTCTTACAGTTCCACCGTGACGACGACCCCGGTGTATGCTCTAACAACATTCTTTCGCTTATTCTGCCTGTGGCAGTTAGAGGCAGTAAATTTGAAATCTCGTTGGTTGTCACACGCCAGTCAGCTTCCATATTCCATACACGCGCTTATGCGGAGTCTTTCCTGCCGAGCAGCGGTCTTGAACCATGCATATAAGCGAATCTTGCACTTATCAGTGGTGCGCTAAACTAAAATTTGTCCCCATAGAAATTGATGGTGCCAAAAATGGGACCGAAGTACGGCATGCAGTTAAACAGAGCATGCGCTTATCTGACGTGCACTTAAATGGAGTGCACTGTATATATATTTTTTACATATATGTTCTTATATATTTATATGTACTTGAGTATAACTTTATACAGTGGGGGAAATAAGTATTTGATCCCTTGCTGATTTTGTAAGTTTGCCCACTGACAAAGACATGAGCAGCCCATAATTGAAGGGTAGGTTATTGGTAACAGTGAGAGATAGCACATCACAAATTAAATCCGGAAAATAACATTGTGGAAAGTATATGAATTTATTTGCATTCTGCAGAGGGAAATAAGTATTTAATCCCTCTGGCAAACAAGACCTAATACTTGGTGGCAAAACCCTTGTTGGCAAGCACAGCGGTCAGACGTCTTCTGTAGTTGATGATGAGGTTTGCACACATGTCAGGAGGAATTTTGGTCCACTCCTCTTTGCAGATCATCTCTAAATCATTAAGAGTTCTGGGCTGTCGCTTGGCAACTCGCAGCTTCAGCTCCCTCCATAAGTTTTCAATGGGATTAAGGTCTGGTGACTGGCTAGGCCACTCCATGACCCTAATGTGCTTCTTCCTGAGCCACTCCTTTGTTGCCTTGGCTGTATGTTTTGGGTCATTGTCGTGCTGGAAGACCCAGCCACGACCCATTTTTAAGGCCCTGGCGGAGGGAAGGAGGTTGTCACTCAGAATTGTACGGTACATGGCCCCATCCATTCTCCCATTGATGCGGTGAAGTAGTCCTGTGCCCTTAGCAGAGAAACACCCCCAAAACATAACATTTCCACCTCCATGCTTGACAGTGGGGACGGTGTTCTTTGGGTCATAGGCAGCATTTCTCTTCCTCCAAATACGGCGAGTTGAGTTCATGCCAAAGAGCTCAATTTTTGTCTCATCTGACCACAGCACCTTCTCCCAATCACTCTCGGCATCATCCAGGTGTTCACTGGCAAACTTCAGACGGGCCGTCACATGTGCCTTCCGGAGCAGGGGGACCTTGCGGGCACTGCAGGATTGCAATCCGTTATGTCGTAATGTGTTACCAATGGCTTTCGTGGTGACAGTGGTCCCAGCTGCCTTGAGATCATTGACAAGTTCCCCCCTTGTAGTTGTAGGCTGATTTCTAACCTTCCTCATGATCAAGGATACCCCACGAGGTGAGATTTTGCGTGGAGCCCCAGATCTTTGTCGATTGACAGTCATTTTGTACTTCTTCCATTTTCTTACTATGGCACCAACAGTTGTCTCCTTCTCGCCCAGCGTCTTACTGATGGTTTTGTTGCCCATTCCAGCCTTGTGCAGGTGTATGATCTTGTCCCTGACATCCTTAGACAGCTCCTTGCTCTTGGCCATTTTGTAGAGGTTAGAGTCTGACTGATTCACTGAGTCTGTGGACAGGTGTCTTTCATACAGGTGACCATTGCCGACAGCTGTCTGTCATGCAGGTAACGAGTTGATTTGGAGCACCTACCTGGTCTGTAGGGGCCAGATCTCTTACTGGTTGGTGGGGGATCAAATACTTATTTCCCTCTGCAGAATGCAAATAAATTCATATACTTTCCACAATGTGATTTTCCGGATTTAATTTGTGATGTGCTATCTCTCACTGTTACCAATAACCTACCCTTCAATTATGGGCTGCTCATGTCTTTGTCAGTGGGCAAACTTACAAAATCAGCAAGGGATCAAATACTTATTTCCCCCACTGTATTTACCCCAGATATGTTTCTTAATGTATGTTCATTGTAGACCCCTGATGTAGGCTTTATGCCAAAGCACAGTTCTGAAGAAATAAAGGTTTTATTTATTATATTCCTCATCCTTCTGTTTTTCTTCACAGGAGAGCCCTGCTGATCACACTACTCCTTTTGCTGGAACGCCTTACAAAACTTGTTTACATAGCCTGCTTACAGAAACACAATGCAAATGTTCTTGCCTTAATTCACAAGTAGATTTTCAAATTAATTAGAGTACTGTTTCATAGAGTCTGCTACCAAAAATACTCATACAGCTTAAAACAAACATCACAGAAGGTCAAGACTGTGTGTGCAGCAGACACAGTACCCGTCATCCATTTTGTTGTTAAAGGAATACACACTAATCCGTATTATTTTTTAAGCCAGAGGACTCCAAACACTTCAATCAGTAACTTCATCTAGCTCAGGCTTGTCCAACCTTTTTCTATCAAGGGCCACATTTAATATTTTATAACATTCGGAGGGCCAAAATATATGTGTGCGCACTCACACTCTCTTTTTGAGAATCACACAATCACATACTCCCTGAGAACACCCAGTCTGTCTCTCTCTTTCATGTAACTCCCCCAGCTCATCTCTCTCTGTCTCTCAAGTACTCCTCCTCCCCAGCCTTCACCCATTCGCTTGCTGTTTTTCATGTACCCCCTAATCTTCACCCAGTTTCTCTCAACTCTTGTCCACGTCTGATCATCCCCACAGATTTTAAGCATGCAGGAAATAATCATGTATGCACTTTGTTGCAGAAGGCTAGAAATTCAAAGGAAAGCTATATGTGGAGCAGTCACGAAGATTTAAAAGTCTGCTTATCTTTTTTTAGTTGCACTAGCATAGTTGTTCCTTTGCCATCTAAGGTAACAATTATCTTTTTGTCAGATGTGTGCATGTTTTCCATGGTCTCTTTCTCACTTGTTTTCTTCTGTCTTGTAGGAGAAGGAAATTCATCTGTTTCACCTTTGAACCCTGGAGAGTTATTAATTGCTCTTCATAATATTGACTCCACAAAATGTGATATGAAGTCCATAATCAAAGGTAAGAAACAACTGTCAAAGAAGTCCCAACAGCATCCTACACAAATACCCTTAGCGCTAAGATTGAAGACCCACCAGAGACAGCGAAATATATATAATTCACCTTGAGCTACTACTGAAAAGCATGAGCAATATTCTAAAAGCCTGTGTTAAAGTTTAGAGGGAAATGGTTAATGAAAAGTTTGTTTGCTTCACACCACCCCATGATTGAACGAGCAACACTAGCTTCCCATCAAAGCGAGAACTAGAAAAAAAACTGGTACAACCGGCATTTCCTTGTCATCAAGCAGATGAAGCCATTACGTATGGGTTGTGTCCATCAACCAGCAGGGGGAGATAGAGAGCACTCAATTTTTCACAGTGCCTCATGGCCAGCTAGCTCCACTGCCTCTTCAGTGTTCTCTATCTCCCCAAGCAGGGTGGCTGCAGCTTCTTCGAGCTCCATCAAAAATCTGCCTAGGGGTGGCTCCTGGCTTGCCAGTTGTTAGCCATGGTATTAGAGGCTATAGCAGCTTCACTTTGAAGGCACATAGGTCAGCCCTTTCCCTGCCTTACCCATGCCCCCGTGGATGTGGACATATTAGCTTGCTTTTCCCTGTCCTTTCCCACTCAGTGGATGCAGGCACATTGGTTCGCCTTTCCCTGTCTTTCCCACTTATCTGAGCCTCCGGAGTGTTTTTATTTACCTCTTTTACCTCTGCTTTCCTCACAGTGTTAAAATAAATAAATAATTAAAGTCGCGTCGCGCTTTAGCGCAGCGATCTTGGAAAAGAGGTTTTTTTCTTAAGATTCTTCTGCAGGACCGGAGCTGTGATACTCGGTCTAGTGAGGTAAGAGTGTTTTCTGACTCCTCCGGGGTGGGCCCGCGATCGGGACGTTTTTGGCGCGAACCGCCATTTTTGAATTTTACCGCCGTTTTTGGCGATGGCTGCGGAGACTGTAAAGCGCTGTTCTAAATGTGGCAAGCGCAAATCAGCAGCGGGGCTCTGTAATTCGTGCTGTACAGACGGTAGAGCCGGCCCGAGCATGGTGAACGGCGATCTTTTGCGCTCTGAGCTGGCAGCGGACGCCATTTTGGATTTTCCACATGGCGCGGCCTCCGTTGCGACGGAGAGCCCTGAATCCAGGGGGGGGGGGGTCCTCTGAGTGAGGCTAATAATAGAGCTGATAGCCCTGGGCAGGATCCGGGCAGTCAGGGAGTGGTTTTCTCCCCTGATTTTGTTTTAATGCTGAATAGGGCGTACATGCTTAAAAGAGCTCTTCCACAAGGTTCTTCGGACCCTCTGCCTGTCCCTCCCCGGTGGATCCTGGCCTTTTGGAGTTGGCTTTGCCTGTTTCTTATCCTCCTGATAAACGCAGAAGGGCTAATTCCCCTTCTGAGTGTGGCGCGCGTGAGGGGTCTGGCAGAACATCTTGGGCTGAGGAGCCAGAGTCGGATGCAGAATTGCCACAGGAGCTTGATGATCCGTCTGCAGTGAGGATTTTCCACCGCGAGGAGCTGCCAGCGCTTATTTCAGATGCCTTACAAGCCCTCTTGATTGAAGATCCTGGGAGTGGCACAGCCTCCTCTGTTAATCCAAGAATGGCTAGTACCAGAAAGCCTGCTCGAGCCTTTCCTTTGCATGACTCCATCCAAGAGCTTATTTCGGCTCAATGGGCTGACCCCGAGGGACCTTTGAAGGTTGCCAGGGCTATGGGGCAATTATACCCTCTGAGTGAGGAACATTTGGCTCGCTTTGCAAAGCCTAAAGTGGATGCCCTGGTCACGGCTGTGACAAAGAGAACTACCCCTCCTGTTGAAGGAGGTGTTGCCCTGAAGGATATTCAAGACCGCAGGCTTGATTCAGCTCTGAAGCGGTCCTTTGATTTGGCAGATCTTACTGTTTGAGCGTCTGCATGCAGTTGTTATGCTACTAGAGCCTGCCTGGCTTGGTTACAGCAGGCAGTGAAACAGCCCGGTGATGGAGCGGAGCCCTTATCTGAAGTGGCTCCGCGAATGAAGTCGGCCTTGTCCTTTTTTGCTGACGCCCTTTATGATATGGTCAGAGCTTCGGCTAATCAAATGGCTGTAGCAGTGGCGGCTTGCCGCGCTCTTTGGCTACGACATTGGGTGGCGGACATGGCCTCTAAGCAAAGGTTGGTGAAGTTGACCTTTCAAGGCCTTTTCCTGTTTGGTGAGGAGCTGGAAAACATTGTTAAAGGCCTGGAGGATTCCAAACCTCAGCGCTTGCCCGAAGATAGGCCGAAGCCTTCCTCTAAGGGTCAGGCGGTCCGCTCCTCTTACAGACCTCGCTTCCGTGAAGCTCGAAGGTACCACCCGGGGCATGCTGCTGGGTTCACTTCGCGTGCCCGCTTTCAGCAGAGAAACTCCTTTCACTCGCACAAACGTTCCGCAGCTGCCGGTTCAAGGCCTGGAGTTCAGGGGCGACCCTCTCAATGATGGTGCGCCGGCCCCCTCCTCGTTTCTTGTCATCGGAGGCTTTCCCTCTTTTTCAAGGAGTGGGCCAAAATCTCCGCAGATCAGTGGGTCTTGGACCTGATCAGAGACGGATACCGAATAGAATTCAATGCCCCGGTGAGAGACGTGTTTGTGGAGTCCCAATGCGGTTCTGCCGCCAAACGGGCGGCGGTAGAGGAGACTTTGCACAGTCTGTGCCGGATAGGGGCTGTGACCCCGGTGCCTCCCGCTGAACAAGGTCTAGGCCGCTACTCCATTTACTTTGTGGTGCCACGAAAAGGCGGGTCTTTTCGCCCGATCCTGGACTTGAAAGAGCTAAACAAGTCCTTAAGAGTGCGGCATTTTCACATGGAAACCCTGCGCTCCGTCATTGCGGCGGTACAGCCAGGAGAGTTTCTCACGTCTCTGGACCTGAAAGAAGCTTACTTGCATATACCAATTTGGCCCCCGCACCAGAAGTTTCTGCAGTTTGTGGTGTTGGGAAAACATTTCCAGTTTCGGGCCTTGCCTTTTGGCCTCGCCACAGCTCCCCGAACCTTCTCCAAGGTAATGGTGGTAGTAGCTGCCTTTCTCAGGCGAGAGGGTTTCCGGGTTCACCCGTACCTAGACGACTGGCTCATCAGAGCATACTCAGAAAAAGAGAGTCATCTAGCTACGCCAGAATGGTTTCAGTTCTTCAATCTCTGGGCTGGGTCGTCAATACGGCCAAAAGTTACCTGACCCCCTCGCAATCTGTAGAATATTTGGGGGCCAGGTTCGACACAGCCTCGGGCTATGTGTTTCTTCCCGAGCAAAGGCGGTGCAAGCTTCAGAAAAAGGTCCGTCTGCTCCTGAGGATGGCCCGCCCGCGAGCTTGGGACATTGTCCAGCTGTTGGGATCGATGACGGCAACCTTGGAAGTGGTGCCATGAGTGAGAGCGCACCTGAGACCTCTACAGTATTCTCTACTTCAACGATGGTCTCCAGTATCTCAGGATTATCAGTGCAGACTTTCTTGACTCCCTGCGGCCCGACTCAGTATGGAGTGGTGGCTCTCGCACAGCATGTTGCGGCGGGGAATGCCGCTGGCGCTCCCCGATTGGTGCCTAGTGGTGACAGATGCCAACCTGAAGGGCTGGGGCGCACATTGCCAGGGGAAGCATGCCCAGGGTCTGTGGACGCCCGACGAGTCGGAGTGGTCTATCAACCGCCTGGAGTTGAAAGCGGTGTTTCTGGCTCTTCTGGCCTTTCAAGTGACCCTGGAAGGATTGGCTGTCCGAGTGATGTCGGACAACACGACAGCAGTGGCCTACATAAATCGACAAGGCGGCACTCAGTGCAGAGCTCTAGCCGCGCAGGCCAAACAAATTTGCCACTGGGCCGAGCTGCATCTACAGTCCCTGTCAGCTGCTCACATTGCAGGTCAGAGCAACTTGCGACTATCTAAGCAGGCATCAGATCGATCCAGCGGAGTGGGAACTAGCAGACAATGTATTCCTGCAGATATGTGCCAAATGGGGCAAGCCAGTGATGGATCTTATGGCGACCAGTTCCAACGCCAAAGTCCCGTGCTTCTTCAGCAGACGGAGGGTTCCTCGCTCTGCCGGGTTGGATGCCTTGGCTCAAACCCGGCCCCTGTGCTTGATGTATGTCTTCCCTCCGTGGCCCTTGTTAGGGCGAGTGCTCCTGCAGATTCGGCTGCATCCAGGAGAAGCGGTGCTCATCGCCCCGGATTGGCCCAGGAGGCCTTGGTATGCGGACCTCCGACAGATGCTGTTGGAGGCTCCCTTTCCGTTACCTCTGGTTCCGCACCTGTTGTCACAGTGTCCGGTGGCCATGGAGGACGCCTGCCGCTTTGGTCTTATGGCATGGCGATTGAGAGGGCACAATTGAGAGATAAAGGCTACTGAAGGTAATTTCCACTCTCCTGCAAGCCCGTAAGTGCTCCACTTCCGTGGCTTATGCCAGGATTTGGCGCCAGTTTGAAGTCTGGTGTGTTTCAAGAGCGCTTTCTCCATTGCGGGCTCCTGTCTTGCCGATTCTGGACTTTTTGCAGGATGGTGTACACAAAGGCTTGGCCTATATTTCCCTGCGGGTGCAAGTGGCAGCATTGGCCTCCCTGCGTGGCAAGGTTGAAGGCGTGTCCTTAGCTGCTCATCCAGATGTCGCACGGTTTCTTAGAGGGGTGCTTCGGCTCCGTCCTCCCGTGCGAGCACCTTGTCCAGCTTGGAACCTGGGGTTAGTATTGAAGGCCCTTCAGGGGGGCTCCCTTTGAACCGCTTCGGCGTGCTTCAGAGAAAGAGTTGACACTGAAGGCCGTCTTTTTAGTGGCCATTACCTCGGCGAGACGGGTGTCAGAGCTCCAGGCGCTGTCCTGTAGAGACCCTTTTCTGCAATTCTCAGAGTCAGGAGTCACGGTTCGGACCGTGCCTTCCTTCATGCCTAAGGTGGTTTCAGCATTTCACCTAAACCAGCCTGTTTTTCTTTCCTCCTTTGTTGAGGAGGAGTTTCCAGATTCATTTGGGCAGTTGCACCTTTTGGATGTGCGCAGGACTCTGTTGCAGTATCTGCAAATTACAAATTCTTTCAAGACCTCTGATCATCTTTTTGTGCTGTTTGTAGGTCTTCGCAGAGGGTCTTCAGCGTCTAAAGCCACTATTGCCCGTTGGCTCAAAGAAGCTATCTTTTCAGCATATCTGCTGTCTGGCCGGGCTCTGCCTGAAGCCTTTAAGGCACATTCCACAAGAGCGATTTCCTCTTCCTGGACAGAAACTGGAGCACTATCTCTTCATGAGATTTGCAGTGCTGCAACATGGGCTTCTAAGCTCTCTTTCACCCGACATTACAGGCTGGATGTGGCTGCCAGGAGGGATGCGCGTTTTGGAGCACAGGTGCTAGCGCGTGGTGTGGCTTGTTCCCACCCTATTTAGGGATTGCTTTGTTACATCCCATACGTAATGGCTTCATCTGCTTGATGACAAGGAAGGGAAAATTAGGTTTTTTGTTTTTTTTTAAATTACATTTGTACCCCATGCTTTCCCACTCATGGCAGGCTCAATGCGGCTTACATGGGGCAATGGAGGGTTAAGTGACTTGCCCAGAGTCACAAGGAGCTGCCTGTGCCTGAAGTTCTTACCATGATAAATTTCTTTCCTTTAGTCATAGCAGATGAAGCCATGAGCCCTCCCTGTATGATTGTCTGTATTGCAGTGATTCTGATTTTAGGTGCTGCTCTTGTTTCCTGAAGTTATATTCCTTCCTTGGGGAGTCGGAAAACAGTCTTCAGGATTCTTGTTATATTTATAGGAAGATGAGTTCATTCCCTCCAGTTCATGTTTTGGGAGGATGAGTTTATTCCCTCCAGGAGGATGCAAGTATTCCCTCCGTTTATACAAAGTGGAGATCGAGTTTATTCCCTCCAGGAGGATGAGTTCATTACCTCCTTTTTTGGAGTTTATGCCCTTGTTAAGGGGCCATCGTTCGCTGTGAGGAAAGTTCATGTTATTCCCATTGCGGTTTGCCATACTGCTTTGGAAGCTTCAAATACTGAAGAGGCAGTGGAGCTAGGTGGCCATGAGGCACTGTGAAAAATTGAGTGCTCTCTATCACCCCGTGCTGGTTGATGGACACAACCCATACGTAATGGCTTCATCTGCTATGACTAAATTAAAGAAAATTATCATGGTAAGACCTAATTTTCCCATGTAGATTCTGTAAGAAAAAGCTGAAAATGGTCAGTCATCTCATAGCTGGCTGCGAAGTTCTGATGTACAGAAAGGCACAAGATGGCACATCTTATCAGTTGGAAGCTATGTAAACATTAAAACATCATTTATCAGAAAAGCAATTGAAAGATGTAATGCCACTTAGTTCTATTTTCAGTTTTGTTTTGGGGTTTTATTTTTGTTTCCTTCTTGGTGGGCATATAAAAATGGGCTCTAATTAGGACTGCACGTCAAGTAAAAAAATTTTAATTGCTCAATTAATTATGATTAAACTTTTGAATCTCAAGATCACGCATATAAACTGCCTCCTTTAAATTTCTTCCTGAACAGTGCAAAATATAAAGACAATGGATGTAAATTAACTCAAAACTGATATATTTAAATCACTAAATTGAAAATAAGATCATTTTTCTTACCTTTGATGATTTTTCTAATCATCATATTCCCTGCCTTTGGTTTTGTTTCCCCTCTCTCTGTGCTCTGAACTTTGTTTCTGGGCCTCCTAGCCATTTGCTATGTCTTTTCTCTTGTCCTCTCTGTCTTCTCTTCCCTTCCATCCATATGCAGCATCTTCTTCCTCTTTCTTCCCTTCCCCTCCATCTATGTGCAGCTTCTCATTTTGCTTTTTTCCATCCTTTATTTCTAGCATGTCTCCCTCTTTCCCTTGCCTCTCTCAACCCCCCCCCCCCCCCCCCCCCACACACACACACACACACAGAGACTCCTGTGGTCCAGCTTCTCTGTGCTCTCCCACCCCCCTGGTCTGGTTTCTTTTACTCTCTCCTCTCATTCCTCAGACTTGCTATCTTTGCCAGCCATGGAGACTGCCTGTAGCTGGCATAAGGGCCTTTTCTGTGCCACATCCTGTCCACGCAGCAACAGGAAGTTGTATCAGAAAGAAGGACCCAGTGCCAGCCATAGGCAGCCTAGTTTAATCTGTGGCAGCGAAGATAGCAAGCTTGGAGGACCAGGAAGAGAGAGAGAAAGAGGTAGAGACAGATACTGGACTCACAGGAAGGGGAGGGGGGCGAGAGGCCACACAAGCATTAAATTTTATTATAATGTATTAAAATTTCTTTATGGGCTTCAGTAGGAAATTGTTTCACCATAATGCTACCAGATTGTGATTCTGTAGGTTTTTTTTTCTTTTTCTTTGTCAATCCATACCAGACCAGTTCAGACTAATGGGTTGTGTCCATCCACCAGTAGAAGGAGACAGAGAAAATAATTCCACATAATTTGCCCCTTGGGGGTATCATGCAGTCTGGAATGTTAAGTATTTTCTCTGTCTCCTAGCAGATGGTAGACGGGTCATGCATCTTCTCTTGGTGCTTTGCTGTTAGCTCCTGTCCTAGACAGTTCTGGGTGTCAGCGAGGGGTTTGCTGGTTTAATTCAGGATGACACCCAGTGGAACTGAGTCCCTCCCCTCCCAGCTAGGGTGACACCAGTCCTGCTGGGTCCCTCCCTTCCCTCTCCTGTAATCCTGTAAGGCACAGCGAAGTAGCATTGGGGGGGGGGGGGGGGTTCTAGCGAGCGCAAATAAAATAGCTGCCTAACTTTATGTCTCCCGTTGGGAATTTAGAACCCTGCAGATTGCTGTCTTATTTGGAGGAATTTTTAAGTTATAACGGAAATTTTCATTTTAAGAAAGGATGCCGGCAAACCTTGAAAATCAGATGTCAAACATTTGCAGTCACCTGCTCCAAAAAAGCTTAGATAGGATCCATCCAGTTCAGAGGCTATGGCGGCAGTGGTAGGTCCAGAAGATGTTTCTCTTCAAACTATAATGAGAGAATTATTATCACATCAGGGGCTCGTACAGGATTCAAACTACTCTCTTAAACAGTTAAGAGGAGGTAGCGGAGATCAAAGCACAGTTGACACAAACATAGTCCCGAATGGATTCGTTATTTCTACGCTGGCTTTGCTGAGAAAGAATACGAGAGAAATTGCCATTTTGAAGAAAGAACTTGAGAAACTAAATATTAGAGCCAGACGTAGTAATGTCCAGGTTCTTGGCATCCAAGAGGTGCTGAAGGTTTGGATCCTATTGCTTTCATGCAAAATCTGCTCCCTGATTTACTTGACATCAGTTTTGACACGCCATTTCAAATTGAAAGAGCTTACAGAATACCTTCCAGTAAGCCCGTGAAATAAGCTCTACCTTGTCCGATGGTTGTTAAAGTTCTTCAGTACCCCCCCAGGCTCTTATGGTTTTGCAAAAAGTGATGTTAAAGTATTCACTTTTTCATGATGGTTCAAAAATTTTAATTTTTCGGATCTTAAGTTCATTGTACAGAGGAGAAAGTTTCTTCAACAGAGAGATCATCTGAAATCTTTAGGTACACAATTCGGTCTTTTATATCCAGCCCATATGAGAGTAACGGTATACAATAACACCCATACCTTTGAAGATCTGGACATGCTCTGACCAATATAACTCTTCTTGTATGTTATACAGCTCTCAAATGGCAGCGGAGTTACTAGTGCCAATCTAGTCTTTCAGTGTGTCATTCTGCTCATTAATTACTCTCTGTTAAGTGATTCAGTACAGACATGTTATGAATAGTAGCAGTGCTGTTGCTTTGTTGTCTTGGTTGATCTACTGCTGCTGACTATATTATTAATTATAATGCCTCTATGTCCTCTGTTTGTAACATAGGAACATAGTAGATGACGGCAGAGAAAGACCTGTATGGTCCATCCAGTCTGCACAACAAGATAAACATATGTGCTGCTTTATCTCTGTATACCTGACTTTGATTTGTATCTGCCATTTTCAGGGCACAGACCGTAGAAGTCTGCCCAGCACTAGCCCCGCCTCCCCCCACCGGCTCTGCCACCCAATCTCCACTAAGCTTCTGAGGATCCATTCCTTCCGAACAGGATTCCTTTGTTTATCCCACGCATTTTTGAATTCCGTTACCGTTTTCATCTCCACCACCTCCCGCAGGAGGGCATTCCAAATATCCACCACTCTCTCCGTGAAAAAATACTTCCTTACATTTTTCTTGAGTCTGCTCCCCTTCAATCTCATTTCATGTCCTCTAGTTCCCATCTCCGGAAAAGGTTTGTTTGCGGATTAATACCTTTCAAATATTTGAACGTCTGTATCATATCACCCGTTTCTCCTTTCCTCCAGGGTATAGATGTTCAGGTCAGCAAGTCTCTCCTCATACATCTTGTAACGCAAATCCCATACCATTTTTGTAGCTTTTCTTTGCACCGCTTCAATTCTTTTTACATCCTTAGCAAGATATGGCCTCCAAAACTGAACACAATACTTCAGGTCGGGCCTCACCAACGAATTATACAGGTGCATCAACACCTCCTTCTGCTAGTCACACCTCTCTCTAAACAGCCTAGCAACCTTCTAGCTACGGCCACCGCCTTGTCACACTGTTTCGTCGCCTTCAGATCCTCAGATACTATCACTCCAATTGATATCTGCAAATCTGAATTGTTGTTTTCAAACTGCTTTATTGATATCTGCAAATCTGAAAAACTAGATTTCAGATTTTAAAACTGCCAGATAGTATTAGAACTCTCTTTCCTTGGCTATAATTGTGCTGAACTCTCCCCCTCCCCCATCCCCATCCCACCTGGCTTTCTGCAGACAATCTAAAACGATTAGGAAGGGCTAGTTTCTGTTGAGAGCTGGGCAGCTTCAAGGTCCTCACTTGTCTCCTGCCTCCAGGAAACTCACTCAAATAAGACTTGTGCTGGCTTTCTTTCTGGATATTCCTACTCTAAAACTGTGCTTTTGGACAGTTATGGTGCATTTTGTAGCCTTGTCTTCCCCTTATCCCAACCAGCTGTGTAGACAAGTGGCTTAATACAGTTCTCCGAGGACAAGCAGGCTGCTTGTTCTCACAAATGGGTGACGTCCACGGCAGCCCCTCCGATCGGAGATCTTCCTAGCAACAGAGTTTGCTAGTTCTCACGCGCGCCCGCCTTCCCGCCCGAAATCGCTCGTGTTCGCTAGTCTCCTTTTTTCCGCGGCTCGGGACGGCTGTTTTTTTTTGGTCGCTCCGCGCCCCTTGGAGATCCCTCGCGATTTGCGGTTTTTTCGCTAAAAATTTCTAACTTTTTCCTTTATCTACTAGTGTTGGCCCGTAAGTTTTCTTTCGTGGTCGATTGCGGCTTTTTTCGCCGCTCGTTCGTTTTTTGGTGCCCCTTTTTTCACCATCGCGGACTTCGATTTTGCCGGCGAGATTTTTCTGCCCATGTCATCGAAGCCTTCCAGCGGCTTCAAACCGTGCACCCAGTGCGGCCGGATAATCTCTCTCAGTGATAGGCACGCTTCTTGCCTTCAGTGTCTTGGGGCTGGGCACCGTCCTCAGGCCTGTAATTTCTGTCTTCTTTTGAAGAGGAGAACTCAGGCGGCGAGATTGGCCCAGTGGAACAGTTTGTTCGGGGCTTCATCCGGCGCGTCGACATCCTTAGTCCCGCGGTCCTCGGCATCGGAGCCTTCAGTACCGCGTCCATCGGTACCGGCATCGACATTGAGGCCTTTGGTATCGAGATCATCGTCGGGTGCAGCTACGAGACCGGGATCGTTCCTCCTGAGGATGTCGTCGGAGGGTGCTTCAATGTCTGGAGTGCAGGTGAGGGCTGTCCATTCCCCTGCTGGTGGCGGTGAGCCCATGAGCAGGTCTCCGCCTGTCTCGAGGGCTCCCGCGGTACAGCCCCCCCGGGATCAACCCTCTTCGGACCCGGACCCGAGGAAGCGTTTGGATTCGACGTCTTCCTCTTCGGTACCGGGGGGTACTGATGCCGTGCGTCGTGCGAAGGCAAAGAAGCACCGGCATCGGTCACCCTCCAAGCGTGGTACCGAGAGCTCTGGGTCGCCGGTACCACCGGCACCCAAGCGTCGACATCGGGAGGACCGCTCACCCTCCATTCAGGAGGTGTCGATGCGTTCCCCTGTGGACAGCCCGGTACCGCCTCCATCCCCGAAACAGATTCGCAGCTCGACACCGGTACCGGCCCCACCGCCTTTCTCCACAGCCTCTCTGAACGAGAGCCTCAGGGCCGTCCTTCTGGGGATACTGGAAGAGCTGTTTTGCCCTTCTCCGGTACCGGGGGTGCTTGCGCCGCCAGTGCCGTCGAGTGAAGCGATGGCTGGGCCCTCGTCTGCGGTGAGGGCGCCCGCCCCGGTACCGCTTGCGGTGCCGGCAGCCTCCCAGGAGGGCTCCCCGGCGACGTCGATAGAGGTAGCTCCGTCGCCCCCGCCTCGGGAGTCCTCTTCTCGATGCTCCCACCGTGGCCGTGTTTCCACGGAGTCAAGGCGGGCGCAGCTTCGGACCGAAGTCCACCAGCTGGTGTCCGATACTGATGAGGAGGCCTCGTGGGAAGCAGAGGAAGACGTCAGATATTTCTCTGACGGTCTTCCTTCTGATCCTACTCCCTCACCTGAAAGACAGCTTTCTCCCCCGGAGAGTCTCTCTTTCGCGGCCTTTGTCCGGGAAATGTCTACGGCAATTCCCTTTTCCGTGGTCACGGAGGATGAGCTGAGAGCTGAGATGCTGGAGCTCTTGGACTATCCTTTGCCACCTAAAGAATCATCCACAGTACCCATGCATCATGTCTTCAAAAAGACGTTGCTGGCGAACTGGGCGAAACCTTTAACTACGCCCCACATCCCCAAGAAGATCGAATCTCAATATCGGATCCATGGGGACCCGGAGTTGATACGGACTCAGTTGCCACACGACTCTGGTGTGGTGGATCTGCCCCTCAAGAAGGCCAAGAGCTCTAGAGAGTATGCTTCGGCACCCCGGGCAAAGACTCTAGAACCTTGGACTCTTTTGGGCGGAAGGCCTACCATTCTGCAATGCTCATCACCAAGATTCAGTCCTACCAGCTCTACACGAGCATACACATGCGGAACAATGTGCGACAGTTGGCGGACTTGGTCGACAAGCTCCCTTCTGAGCAGGCCAAGCCTTTTCAGCAGGTGGTCAGGCAGCTGAAGACGTGTAGGAAATTCCTGGCCAGGGGGTCTTTGACTCTTTTGATGTTGCATCCAGGGCCGCTGCGCAGGGTGTGGTGATGCACAGGCTCTCATGGCTGCGTGCCTCTGACCTGGAAAATCGAATCCAGCAGCGGATTGCGGATGCCCCTTGCCGCAGGGACAATGTTTTTAAGGACAAGGTCGAACAGGTGGTTGAACAGCTCCACCAGCGGGATACCGCTTTCGACAAGTTCTCCTGCCGGCCGCCTTCAGCCTCTACCTCTTCGGGTAGATGTTTTTATGGGGGAAGGAGGACGGTTCCCTATTCTTCCGGCAAGCGTAGGTACAATCCTCCTTCCCGCCAGCCTGCTGCTCAGGCTAAACCCAGCGCGCGCCCGCTCTCGTCAGCAGCGCGCGCCTCAGGCCCCTGCGGCTCCCCAGCAAAAGTCAGGGGCGGGCTTTTGACTGGCTCCTGCAGAGCATAGCCGACGTTCCAGTGCCTGTGCCGGACAGCCTACCGGTCGGGGGGAGGTTAACATTTTTTCACCAAAGGTGGCCTCTTGTAACCTCCGATCAGTGGGTTCTCAAAATAGTCCGGCTAGGATACTCTCTGAATTTGACCTCAATGCCTCCAAATTGCCCACCGGGAGCTCAATCCTTCAGCTTCCAGCACAGGCAGGTACTTGCAGAGGAACTCTCCGCCCTTCTCAGCGCCAATGCGGTCGAGCCCGTGCCACCAGGGCAAGAAGGGCTGGGATTCTATTCCAGGTACTTCCTTGTGGAAAAGAAAACGGGGGATGCGTCCCATCCTAGACCTAAGGGCCATGAACAAATATCTGGTCAAGGAAAAGTTCAGGATGCTTTCCCTGGGCACCCTTCTTCCCATGATTCAACAGGACGATTGGCTATGCTCTCTGGACTTAAAGGATGCCTATATGCACATCCCGATTCTGCCAGCTCACAGGCAGTATCTTCGATTTCGTCTGGGAACATGGCATTTTCAATACTGTGTGCTACCCTTTGGGCTCGCTTCCGCGCCAGGGTATTCACCAAATGCCTAGCCGTAGTAGCGGCTTCTCTGCGCAGGCTGGGAGTGCATGTGTTCCCTTACCTCGACGATTGGCTGGTAAAGAACACATCCGAGGCAGGAGCTCAGCAGTCCATGCAGGTGACTATTCGACTCCTGGAGCTGCTAGGGTTTGTGATAAATTATCCAAAGTCCCATCTTCTTCCAGTTCAGAAACTCGAATTCATAGGAGCTCTGCTGGATTCCCAGACGGCCCGTGCCTACCTCCCAGAGACCAGGGCCGACAATCTGCTGACCCTTGTCTCCTCGGTGCGGGCGTCGCAGCAGATCACAGCTCGGCAAATGTTGAGATTGCTCGGCCACATGGCCTCCACGGTTCACGTGACTCCCATGGCCCGCCTTTTTATGAGATCTGCTCAATGGACCCTAGCCTCTCAGTGGTGCCAAGCTGCTGGGAGCCTAGAGGAGGTGGTCCATCTGTCCACGAGGTTTCTCCTCTCCCTTCATTGCTGGACAATTCGATCCAATTTGACCCTGGGACGCCCCTTCCAGATTCCTCAGCCGCAAAAAGTGCTGACCACGGACGCGTCACTCCTGGGGTGGGGAGCGTATGTCGATGGGCTCCACACCCAGGGGACTTGGTCCGTCCAGGAACAAGGTCTACAGATCAACCTCCTGGAGTTGCGAGCAGTATGGAACGCTCTGAAGATCGGCTGTCCCATCAAATTATCCAAATTCAGACAGACAACCAGGTTGCTATGTATTACATCAACAAGCAGGGGGGCACCAGATCTCGCCCCCTGTGTCAGGAAGCCGTCAGCTTGTGGAACTGGGCAGGCGTAAACAACAGTCTGGCCGACAGATTGAGCAGGATCATGCAACCGCACGAGTGGTCACTCAGTTTCAGAGTTGTTTGCGAGATCTTCCAAGTGTGGGGCACCCCCTTGGTGGACCTCTTTGCCACTCAGACCAATCACAAGGTCCCTCAGTTCTGTTCCAGGCTGCAGGCCCACGGCAGACTAGCGTCGGATGCTTTCCTTCTGTTTTGGGGGGAAGGTCTCCTGTACGTGTATCCTCCCATTCCTTTGATAGGGAGGACTTTGCTGAAACTCAAGCAAGACAGGGGAACCATGATTCTGATTGCTCCTTTTTGGCCTCGTCAGATCTGGTTCCCTCTTCTTCTGGAATTGTCTTCCGAAGAACCGTGGAGATTGGACTGCTTTCCAACCCTCATCACACAGAAAAAGGGGGCGCTCCTCCATCCCAACCTTCGGTCTCTGGCCCTCACAGCCTGGATGTTGAGAGCGTAGACTTCGCCTCCTTGGGTCTGTCAGAGGGTGTCTCCCGAGTCTTGCTTGCTTCCAGGAAAGATTCTACCAAGAGGAGTTATTTTTTCCTCTGGCGACGGTTTGCTGTGTGGTGTGATGGCAAGGCCTTAGATCCTTGTTCTTGTCCTACACAGACCCTGCTTGAATACCTTCTACATTTATCGGAGTCGGGTCTTAAAACCAACTCTGTAAGGGTTCATCTTAGTGCGATTAGTGCATACCATTACCATGTGGAAGGTAAGCCGATCTCGGGACAGCCTTTAGTTGTTCGCTTCATGAGAGGTTTGCTTTTGTCGAAGCCCCCAGTCAAACCTCCTACAGTGTCATGGGATCTCAATGTCGTTCTCACCCAGCTGATGAAACCTCCTTTTGAGCCACTGGATTCCTGTCATCTGAAGTACTTGACCTGGAAGGTCATTTTCTTGGTGGCAGTTACTTCAGCTCGCAGAGTCAGTGAGCTGCAAGCCTTGGTAGCTCATGCTCCCTATACCAAATTTCATCATAACAGAGTAGTCCTCCACACTCACCCTAAGTTCTTGCCGAAGGTGGTGTCGGAGTTCCATCTGAACCAGTCAATTGTCTTGCCAACATTCTTTCCTTGTCCTCATACCCGCCCTGCTGAACGTCAGCTGCACACATTGGACTGCAAGCGAGCATTGGCCTTCTATCTGGAGCGGAGAAGCCCACACAGACAGTCCACCCAACTTTTTGTTTCTTTTGATCCCAACAGGAGGGGAGTGGCTGTGGGGAAACGCACCATTTCAAATTGGCTAGTAGACTGCATTTCCTTCACTTACGCCCAAGCTGGGCTGACTCTCGAGGGTCATGTCACGGCTCATAGTGTGCGAGCCATGGCGGCGTCAGTGGCCCACTTGAAGTCAGCCACTATTGAAGAGATTTGCAAGGCTGCAACGTGGTCATCTGTCTACACATTCACATCTCACTACTGCCTTCAGCAGGATTCCCGACGCGACAGTCGGTTCGGGGAGTCGGTGCTGCAGAATCTGTTGGGGTTTAGAATCCAACTCTACCCCCCTAGGCCCATTTTTATTCTGTTCCAGGCTGCACTCTCAGTTAGTTGGAAAAGTTTAGGTCAATCTCAGTTATGTCCTCACCGTTGCGAGGCCCAATTGACTATGTTTGTTGTTTTGAGTGAGCCTGGGGGCTAGGGATACTCCATTTGTGAGAACAAGCAGCCTGCTTGTCCTCTGAGAAAGCGAATGCTACATACCTGTAGAAGGTATTCTCCGAGGACAGCAGGCTGATTGTTCTCACCTACCCGCCCACCTCCCCTTTGGAGTTGTGTCTTCCCTTGTCTTGTTTTTGCTTGGTACGGGACTAGCGAACATGAGCGATTTCGGGCGGGAAGACGGCCACGCTTGCGCGCATTGCGGGCGCGCGCGAGAAATAGCAAACTCTGTTGCTAGGAAGATCTCCGATCGGAGGGGCTGCCGTGGACGTCACCCATTTCTGAGAACAATCAGCCTGCTGTCCTCGGAGAATACCTTCTACAGGTATGTAGCATTCGCTTTCTAGAGATAGGTTTTACAGCAAACACATTCCACACGTTTTATATTTTAACGCCCCCCCCCCCCCACCCTGCCCCTCATCCCACCCACCCCAAGACTTCCACTTCCTAAATAGCTTTCCTAAATACACTACTTATCACAAATTAACTCCACCCAAATAAAAATCTCTCTGCCTGTGTGGCTGAAGAGTAGAGTAAATCTTGCATACTATTAACCCCATCATAGCATACCTATTCATACCCAATAAATCAGGATGACTCTTATTCTCTGTAATAATTGTGGTGCTTTAGTTTCAAGGCCAATCATCTGGGCACTAAAGGCTTGTCCTATATGTCATCAGCTCGCTAGTTTAAAACAGGAGCTCAGTAAACTAAAGGAGTAATTAGATGCACTTAAACCAGCTTCAAAGACTCCACAAAATCATACTGCACAGAATCAAACCAAATTCACACCACTGCCTCAAAGGATAAAACCACCAAAAAATAGATGGTTCTCAGTAGGCTCAGGCAGACTTCGTTATGTGACACACAAGCATCCGCCCTCACAAGTGTTGCCCCAAAGAATTCTTTTGCGCCATTACAGCACTGTGATATTCCTGAAAATAGAACGGATGCAGAAGAAAAAGGAATGAAGGTGGAACAAAAAGATAGGAAGGTACCCAAAGGGTTAAGACACCCCCAAATCACTAATGTTAAAACACATACCAGGAAATGTAGATGGAATGCGATGACCACAAATGCTCGCAATCTAAGCAATAAAGTTCATGACCTTCAAGCCCTGATAGTGGAGGCAGACTTAGACATTGTTGCAATCACAGAGACGTGGCTAAATGGTTCCCATGAATGGGATGCAAACATACCAGGCTATAATCTATTTAGGAAGGATAGAGAGGGTCGAAAAGGTGGAGGAGTAGCTCTGTATGTGAGAAATGATATCACAGCGACTGAAATGATAGGGACCTGGGGAAAAGAAGAAGCGATATGGATCATCTTAAAAAGAGATGATAGAACCTCAGTCCACGTGGGTGTTGTCTACAGACTCCCGACACAACTGGAGGAACTAGATAGGGATCTGATCGCGGATATTCAAAAGTTAGGAAAGAAGAGAGAGGTGCTGTTGCTGGGAGATTTCAATCTGCTGGATGTAGATTGGAAGGTTCCGTCGGCGGAATCGGAGAGAAGTAGAGAGATCGTGGATGCTTTCCAAAGTGTTTTGCTCAGACAAATGGTGACGGAACCCACGAGGGAGGGAGCGACGCTGGATCTGGTGCTCACAAATGGGGATAGCGTGTCAAATATCCGAGTGGGCGCCCACCTGGGCAACAGTGACCATCAAACGGTTTGGTTTGATATGGCGGCTGTAGTGGAGGGCGGCCACTCAAAACTCAAAGTCCTGGATTTCAAGCGTGCTGACTTTACTAAAATGGGGGAATACCTGAGGAAGGAGCTGATGGGCTGGGAGGAAGTACAAGAAGTGGAAGGACAGTGGTCAAGGCTGAAAGAAGCTATAAATAAGGCCACAAACCTTTATGTAAGGAAAGTAAATAAAAGCATGAGAAAAAGGAAACCGATATGGTTCTCCAAACAAGTGGCTGAGAAAATAAAGGCTAAAGAGTTGGCGTTCCAGATATACACAAAAACTCAAGAAGAGGAACACGGGGAGGAATACTGGATGAAACTGAAAGAAGCCAAGAGAGAGATACGTCTGGCGAAAGCACAAGCAGAAGAACAAATGGCTAGAAATGTAAGGAGGGTGACAAAATTTCTTCAGGTATATTAGTAAAAGGAAAATGACTAAAAGGGAATTGTGAGACTAAAAGATACTGCGGACCGCTATGTAGATAGTGATGAAGAAAAAGCAAATTTGCTAAATAGATACTTTTGTTCTGTTTTCGCAGAAGAAAATCCCGGAGCAGGACCGCAATGGACTGGAAAAAGTACAAATGAAAATGGAGCGGATACAGCATCATTTACAGAAGAGAGTGTGTATGAACAACTTGTAAAGCTAAAGGTGGACAAAGCCATGGGACCGGACGGGATCCACCCCAGGATATTGAGGGAGCTCAGAGAGGTTCTGGCGGGTCCTCTTAAAGATTTGTTTAATAAATCCTTGGAGACGGGAGAGGTTCCGAGGAATTGGAGAATGGCGGAGGCGGTCCCTCTTCACAAAGTGGTGATAGGGAAGAAGCTGGAAACTACAGGCCGGTAAGCCTCACTTCGGTTATTGGAAAAGTAATGGAAGCGATGCTAAAGGAAAGGATAGCGAATTTCCTGGAAGCCAATAGGTTGCAAGATCCGAGACAACATGGTTTTACCAAAGGGAAATCGTGCCAAACGAATCTCATTGAGTTCTTTGATTGGGTGACAGGAGAATTGAATCAGGGACGAGCTATGGACGTAATCTACTTAGATTTCAGCAAAGCTTTTGATACGGTTCCCCACAGAAGGCTTTGAAATAAACTGGATGGGCTGAAGATAGGATCCGAAGTGGTGAACTGGATTAGGAACTGGTTGACGGACAGACGCCAGAGGGTGGTGGTGAATGGAGTTCGCTCAGAGGAGGGAAAGGTGAGTAGTGGAGTGCCTCAAGGATCGGTGCTGGGGCCGATTCTGTTCAATATATTTGTGAGTGACCTTTCCAAAGGGTTAGAAGGTAAAGTTTGTCTATTTGCGGATGATACTAAGATCTGTAACAGAGTGGACACCCGGGAGGGAGTGGAAAACATGAAAAAGGATCTGAAGAAGCTAGAAGAATGGTCTAAGGTTTGGCAATTAAAATTCAATGTCAAGAAATGCTAAGTGATGCACTTAGGGAATAGAAGTCCACGGGAGACGTATGTGTTAGGCGGCAAGAGTCTGATAGGTACGGACGGGGAGAGGGATCTTGGGGTGATAGTATCTGAGGATTTGAAGGCGACGAAACAGTGTGACAAGGCGGTGGCTGTATCTAGAAGGTTGTTGGGCTGTATAGAGAGAGGTGTGACCAGCAGAAGAAAGGGAGTGTTGATGCCCCTGTATAAGTCGTTGGTGAGGCCCCATCTGGAGTATTGAGTATTGTGTTCAGTTTTGGAGGCCGTATCTTGCGAAGGATGTAAAAAGAGTCGAAGCGGTGCAAAGAAAAGCTACGAGAATGATATGGGATTTGCGTTACAAGACTTATGAGGAGAGACTTGCTGACCTGAACATGTATACCCTGGAGGAAAGGAGAAACAGGGGTGATATGATACAGACGTTCAAATATTTGAAAGGTATTAATCCGCAAACGAACCTTTTCCGGAGATACGAAGGCGGTAGAACGAGAGGACATGAAATGAGATTGAAGGGGGGCAGACTCAAGAAAAATGTCAGGAAGTATTTTTTCACGGAGAGAGTGGTGGATGCTTGGAATGCCTTCCCACAGGAGGTGGTGAAGATGAAACGGTAATGGAATTCAAACATGCGTGGGATAAACATAAAGGAATCCTGTTCAGAAGAAATGGATCCTCAGGAGCTTAGCCGAGATTGGATAACAGAGCCGGTGGGGGGAGACGGGGCTGGTGGTTGGGAGGTGGGGATAGTGCTGGGCAGACTTATACGGTCTGTGCCAGAGCCGATGGTGAGAGGCGGGGATAGTGCTGGGCAGACTTGTACGGTCTGTGCCCTGAAAAAGACAGGTACAAATCAAAGTAAGGTATACACAAAAAAGTGGCACATTCTTGGGCAGACTGGATGGACCGTGCAGGTCTTTTTCTGCCATCATCTACTATGTTACTCCAAGATCCCTCTCCCTGTTCGTACATATCAGACTCTCACCGCCTAACACATACGTCTCCCGTGGATTTCTACTCCCTAAGTGCATCACTTTGCATTTCTTCACATTGAATTTTAATTGCCAAACCTTAGACCATTCTTCTAGCTTCCGCAGATCCTTTTTCATGTTTTCCACTGCCCCCCGGGTGTCCGCTCTGTTACAAATCTTAGTATCGTCCGCAGAAAGGCAAACTTTACCTTCTAGCCCTTCGGCAATGTCACTCAAATATATTGAACTAATTATATAAAGTACTCCTTACACCTTAAATATCTTAAACTTATTTCTTTATTATATTACACATGCCTAATACCTCTACCCTTGAAACTCACATTCTCACGTTGCATTCACACATAGCTCACAGTACCTTTGTATATTGCCTTGTCAATTAATCAACCATTTTACTTCTACATTCACTTCCTAATACAATGCACTAGCTATACCATTGTTTCACTACCTTGTTTCAAAACATTTCAAATCAATGCCTCCATATCTACATCGGGCATCCTTCTTAAGCACGGGTTAAAGTGCCTACTAATGTTAACTGAATCTTACCATTCAATTCAAATTGGATACTTGAACTCCAGATCAGCAGTGACCAAGACAGAGGATATAACAGACTGGATCACTGCAGATAACCTGGACTTCCTCTTCATCACTGAAACCTGGATCCACAACCTTCAAGATCCTATAATCCTAGAACTATGCCCACCAGGATATAAAATTACACACTGGACAAGAAATGGAAAAAGGGGAGGAGGAATAGCCATAATATACAGATCTGAGTTCAATATCACAAACAGAGCTGAATCCATAATGCCACAACTGGAAATCGCTTCCATAGGAATCAATCACCCAAAACTGCAGGAACACCTTAACGCAGTTTTATTTTACAGACTGCCAAACGCACTTCATGGACTTTATCTTGAACACCTGCATCTCTTCCTCCAACCTCATCATAATAGGAGATATTAACCTACACCTGGAAGATCTCACCAAAACAAATACCCAAGACTGTAGAGAGTTCCTACAACTATGGGATCTACAAGGACAAAATATGCAACCAACACACGAAAAAGGACACACATTAGACCTCATAACATACAAATTTGACCACGACGCAAACGTTATACTAACACACACAAAATGGTCACCTACACTGTGGTCAGACCATTACAAAGCACATATAACCCTCCAATGGAGAACGAAAGACTTACCTAACAAACAAATACGAAAAACCTACACCACAAGAGGAAAAATAGATCCGGTTAAATTCTGGCAACAGATCTACAACGACGGTTGGACAACAAAAACAGACACAACTCAATTCCTCTCAAATTGGGACAACAGATGTAAACTAACACTAGACATCATTGCTCCAATCCAAACCAGAACATCGCACAGAAAGAATTCAATACCATGGTTCAATGAAGAACTGAAAAAAGAAAGACGACCCCACACTTAACGACTGGAAGCAGCTCCGAAGGAAATACAAATATACCATAAGACAAACCAAAAGACAATACTACAAAACTGAAATTGGACCAAACTACAAAGACACACACAAACTCTTCCAACTTGTAAATAAATTATTAGACACCACTCCAGTCACCAACAACAGCAAAGACATACCAGGAGCTGACGACTTGGCAAAGTACTTTAAGGAGAAAATCATACAACTGCGACTTAAAATACCTGTCAGTCACACCGAATACAGCAAACTCCTGGACTGCCTAGACCCAGATCCTGGAATATATCCAGTAGACAGAATGTGGACGGAATTCACAATAATACCGGAAGATCTTATCTCACAAACGCTTAAAAGATTCGCCAAATCTCACTGCAAACTAGATATATGCCCAAACAACCTCATGAAATCGGCCCCTCAACAATTATAAAAGACCTAACAGGGAGGCGTTACAAGATGGCCGCCTGAATGCTGCGCGAGGTTGACTGAGAACGCTGAGAACTTTTTCCTCTTTGAAACATGCCTCATACCAAAAGGAAGGGTGCGACGAAAAGCCTATTGCCGAAGGCAATAACCTCGACCCCAACTCAGCAAACCCTCGATCACTTCTTGCAGAATATCCCACCAGAGACTGGTTTGGTGAGCCCGATGCTAAGCCCCGACGGAGGAGCGTCGGCGCTTCTCGGCTATGAGGTTTCTCTCACGCTGCCGGAGTTGATCCCGCCTCCCTGCCCTGCTTTGACCCGAGGTGGGGAAACCCCGCTGGATGCGGAAGGCGCTGCTAGGGGGATTTCGCTCGGCAAACTACCTCGGAGCTCCGACGGGGAGGACTCAGTCCCAGGAAAATCCAGGAGAGGTCACATTAACGGAAGTCTGGAAAGCGGTTCAAGCTCTGACGGTAGCAGTGACTAAATCCACTAATGAATTTGCCACAATTGTGAGTAAACTAGAAAAATTTGATGCCTCACTGGAAAAAGTAAAAAACGATACTAACATTCAAACCCAACAGACACAAATTGAAGTTAATAGTTTAAAATCTTCAGTAGAAGCTTTAATCAAGGACAAACAATAATTCACTGGAAATTGAATTAATGTAGAATAATAATAGACGTTTGAATTTGAGACTTTTGAACTTTCCTATTTCTTCATGTATTTGAAGGAAATTCTGCAGATACCAGCTTCAAACCTACCCCCATATAATAAGATTTACTATTTACCTCTAAAAAAAGGTTTGAATACAGGTCCTGTAAGAAATTTACAAGGGGACCCTCGGGAACCCCATGATCTGACTGCATTCCTGGAAGATTCTAATATGGAGATAACCGATAGAGGAACATTATTGGTTCAATTTGTGTTTGAGCAAGATTTAAATCAAGTCTTTAAATTATACTTCAAAAATTCTACTAAAATGTTCTATGGACAGAAAATATGGATCTACCCAGATGTTGCGAAGGCAACTCAGGACAGAAGGAAACTATTTTTGGACTTAAGAAATGATATTAGTAACATAGTAGATGGCGGCAGAAAAAGACCTGCACAGTCCATCCAGTCTGCCCAAGATAAACTCATGTGTATACCTTACCTTGATTTGTACCTGTCTTTCTCAGGGCACAGACCGTATAAGTCTGCCCAGCAGTTTCTCCTGCCTCCCAACCACCTGTCCCGCCTTCCATCACCGGCTCTGGCACAGACCGTATAAGTCTGCCCTCCCCTATCCTCGCCTCCCAACCACCAACCCCTCTTCCCCCCACCTGCTCTGCCACCCAATTGTAGCTAAGCTTCTGAGGATCCATGCCTTCTGCACAGGATTCCTTTATGCACATCCCACGCATGTTTGAATTCCGTTAGGTTGGGTTTTCAGAATATCCACAACAAGATGCATCAAGAGAGACCGTCATGCTTTGGGTGCATCGTTTTTGCTAGCTTACCCCTGTAAGTGTAGGATTAACTTTCAGGGAACAAATATTTTTTTTCTGATCCTTCACAGCTACGATCTTTCCTAGAAATGAAAAAAGTCCAGGCACCCGTTTTGTAATACCATCATTTATCAACTAATAGTATGTGTGGGTTTAAAGGCAAGCCGAATTATACAAAATATTATTTGATTCAGATGTCTCCTCATGTTTCTTAACGCCTCTCAGTAATAGAGGTCTAAGGAAGAATGTAGTTCTACCATCTTAGGTAGATATATGCTTTATAATGTTACATGAGATTGTTGCTTTCTGTTTTTCCTTTGCAAGTTGATGTACTTGTAATTTAAAATTAATAAATAAATAAATAAAAGACCTAACAAACCACATAAACTATATGCTACAAAATGGACTTTTCCCAAGGGAAAAAGGTAACATTTTACTCACCCCTATACCCAAGGATGCAAAGAAAAATGCAAATGAACTAACGAACTATAGACCAGTAGCATCCATCCCCTTAATTACCAAAATAACAGAAGGCATAGTGACCAAACAACTCACAGACTATCTAAACAAGTTCTCGATATTACACGATTCTCAATCAGAATTTCGCTCTAACCACAGTACTGAAACTGTGCTAGTCACGCTCATGAACAAATTCAAACAATTGATAGCAAACGGCAACAACATTCTACTGCTGCAAGTGCATTCGACATGGTAGACCATTCAATTTATTACACATCCTCGAATACTTCGGAATTGGAGGCAACGTTCTCAATTGGTTGAAAGGGTTCCTCACTACACGCTCATATCAAGTGACTTCAAACTCGATTACATCAGCGACATGGAAACCTGAATGCGGAATTCCACAGGGATCCCCCCTCTCACTGACCATATTCAACCTAATGATGACACCCTTAGCCAAATTACTATCGAATCAGAACCTAAACCCATATATATATACGCTGACGATGTAACGATCTTCATCCCATTCCATCAAGATTTAAGGGAAATCTCCAATGAAATCAAGCAAAGCCTACATATTATGAATTCCTGGGCAGATGCATTTCAGCTGAAACTCAGTGCTGAGAAAACCCCAGTGCCTGGTACTCACCTCGCAATACAATAAGAATAAATTTACCACCATCAACACACCTAAACTAAATCTACCAGTTTCGGACACCCTGAAAATCCTCGGAGTCACCATTGATCGACATCTTACACTTGAGAACCATGCAAATAACATAACCAAAAAGATGTTTCATTCAATGTGGAAGCTAAAAAGAGTTAGACCATTTTTTTTCCCAAGGATTGTCTTCCGCAATCTGGTACAATCACTGGTACTCAGTCATCTGGACTATTGTAACTCACTCTACGCTGCTTGTAAAGAGCAAATACTCAAAAAAACTCCAGACAGCTCAGAATACGGCAGCCAGGCTAATATTCGGCACACCAAAATACGAGAAAAACTACACTGGCTCCCACTAAAAGAACGCATCACGTTCAAACTTTGCACTTTAGTCCATAAAATCATCCATGGTAATGCCCCAGCCTACATGTCAGATTTAATAGAACTACCACCCAGGAAAGCAAAAATATCTTCCTGCACACCCCTCATTCTTCATCCTCCCAAGTGTAAGGGTTTGAAATACAAATTAATGCACGCATCTACCTTTTCCTATACGAGCACGCAGCTCTGGAATGCGCTGCCACGTAACTTGAAAACGGTCTATGAACTGACCAATTTCCGCAAATTATTAAAAACCTATCTCTTCGACGAGATATATCACAAAGATCAACATATGTAATTGTATCTTCTGAACTTTTAGTACTGGCCTATAATGTCTTTTGCTTTAACACTATCATGTAACTGTATAATCTTTTGAACTTTTAGTACTGGCTTATAATGTCTTTTGCTTTAACACCATCATGTAATTCACCACCATGTAACACAAACCCTCTGTAAACCTAATGTATATTCACTTCTATTTCCAGTACCCATGATGTATTGTAAGCCACATTGAGCCTGCAAAAAGGTGGGATAATGTGGGATACAAATGCAATAAATAAATAAATGCTGATTTTATCAGTTCAGTTCCTTAGGTTCAAAGTCCAAACATCTTTGAACTCCCAAATAGCTGTGCTGGAAAGCAATTAAAACTGTGTTCCATGCGGAACCCCGCTGCGTGAGAAAGGCTAGGGAGGGACCCAAGTCACCAACATTCACTCCTCATTGAAAAGACCTTTTTAAAGCCTTGTAAAGCCAGCTGACATTCTCCTCTTCTCAAGTTTCTCTCTATGCGAGACCGCATTTAAATATGCGAGACCACATTTCGGAAGTGTCCTTCATCAGGAGGAACTAGCACCCGATATCTGTGTGATGTATATAAAAAAACATACCACTATAGGCACAAGTAATGTAACTTCAATCCTATTCTTATTCATAAATTATTCAGTGTAAAACTAAGCTGCTTACCATCTGGATTTCAATCCAAATCAGGGTTTGTCTTCCTGCACCAGGAAATGCTGTATACAGGAGCTCAACGAGCCGGAAGTTTATCACTCACTTAGCTCCTCCCTCCTAGCAACGCAACGTATTTCTTTTGTGTTTGTTTCCTTTTATGCAAGGTGAGATCGTCTTTTGATTTGCTCCAAATTTTTTCAAGTTTCATGGTTTGTTTCTTTAGTTTTTGTAGTTCCTCGTTGAACCATGGTGAGGGATTTTTCTTTGTGTGTAGAGTTTTGGAGTGTAACGGGGCAATTTCATCCAGAATAAGTTTACACCTGTGGTCCCTTTCTGTGAGGAAGTGGTTTGAGTTTGGGTCTATTGACCAGTTGTTGTCATAGATATGTTGCCAGAAGGTTTCCTTGTCAATTCGTCCGCTGGTGTTGATTGTTATCGGGCCAGGTGGTTTGGGTTGGTCTTTTTTCCGCCATTGTACGAATAGGGTTGCTTTGTGGTGGTCGGACCAGGGGGAATTGTCCCAGCGGATGTCTGATAGGAGGAGGTTTTGGTCTGAGGAGTGTTTGTGTGTGATGATGTCGAGTGAGTGTCCTTTAATATGGGTTGGTACTGTTGGAGGAATGATGAAATCACATAGTTGAAGGAAGTCTTTACATTCCCGAGTGTGGGCAGAATTGGAGTCTTCTAAATGGAGGTTTAGGTCTCCTATTAGTAATATATTAGAGTTGTTAACACATGTATTTGATATAAAGTCCATGAATGTGGTTTGGTTGTAGTTCCAGTTGTTGGGAGGTCTGTAAAACAGTATGCAGGTTAGATGTTCGTGTAGCGTGGGGCTGTATAGTTTTATAGAGGCAATTTCGAGTTGAGCTGAAATGGACTCTGAGATGGGTTCTGCGGAGAAGTTGGATCTGTAGAAGAGAGCAATTCCTCCTCTTCTTTGGTCTTTTCTGGGCCAGTGTGATATTTTGTAGCTTGGAGGACATAGTTCGTTTATGATGGGATCTTCTGAGTTATGGATCCAGGTTTCTGTGATGAAGAGTAGGTCAAGGTTGTCTGAGGTGATCCAATCTGTGATGATTTCGCTTTTATTTACCACTGATCTTGCATTGATATATCCTATTCGGACAGATAGATGTGGATCAGCAGTATGGAGAGATGGGCTGATTTTAATAAGTTGTCTCATTTTAGGTGCTTTGGGATTGTTTGGGGCTGTTACTGTTTTTGAGGATGTTATCCTCGATGTTGGTAGGTTTCTGTGGTTGTGGTTGGTTTGTGAGGGAGTGGGTATTGAGTGAGTACTTAGGTTGTGTTGAAGGAGTGGTGTCATGTTGTTTTCAGTTGAGAGGATTTTGAGAATTGCGTAAATTGTAGCGAGTGAGTGGATGGTAATAATTATTTTCAAGAAGATCATGCTGGTGAGATATTTTGGATAGAAAGTGGGTGTATGTGGGTTAGTAGGACAACATATCAGCATACATATAATTGAAAGATGATATTGTAAATATAAAATATCTACGTTATTACAATTTAGTACTACTATATTATGCTAGCAAGGCAATATCAGCAGGTAATTTCAGCAGGATAGTGAGAATTCGGCTCAGCTAATAACATAGTAGGATAGTAGAAGAAAATTAGGACAATTTTGTTATATGTATACAATTCTATGACTCTCAGAACGTCAAGGATACATGTGCAGGAGTTTTAGAGGTTCAGTTACAGAGGGTCATAAATTATTACATTATAGTACTACTATAATATACTGGTAGGGCAATATTAGCAGATAGTATCCGCAAGATAGCACAGTAGGATAATAGAAGCAAAAGTTAGGTCTCTGTTATGTGTGGGACTCTCAGAACGTTAAGAATACAGGTACAGGAGTTTTAGAGGGTCACAATTGTGCAATAGTGTTGCTGTGTTTTCTAAGCGGGGAGTGGCGGGGTGCTGCTCACCGTAATCTCCTCGTGATTCCCTGCAGACTGGTTCTCTGTCTCTAAAGAATGCAGCTGATGTGCATTCTGCAGTTGGTTGTTGCCGCTGTTGGCTCCCGCTTGGTTGAGTCGCTGAGTTCTCAGCTGCGGTCTGATTTTGCTGCGGTATGTCTTTGTTCGTCGCAGTGAAATTCCTCACTGCTACCTCCGCATGTGTCTTTGTTTCGCTGGTCATATAGTTATTACTATAGTAATATAGTTATTACTATATCTTTCTCATATGAAAGTTGATATAGACGCGAACGCCTATCTCCATGGGCGTCTGTGTCCGAAAACGGGTATGTGAAGAGGCGGGACAGACCGTATTTTCGAAAAAATGGACGTTTTTGAGCTGGGCATTTGTTTGTTTTAACGATAATGGAAACTAAAAACGCCCAGCTCAAAAATGTCCTAATCCGAGCCATTTGGTCATGGGAGGGGCCACGATTCATAGTACACTCGCCCCCCTGACATGCCAGGACACCAACTGGACACTGTAAGAACTTGTCAGCAAGCACCTCTCCGTGCTGTCTGCTCTCGACCTGCACCTCTCCGTGCTGTCTGTCTTCACCCACACAAGAGCTTGTGAGCATGACACAGGAGACCTCGTGGCACTCTGCTGACTTGCCTCTGGAACTCGACCGCTCCCACTATCCCCACTCAGGAGACCTCCTCTGGAGACTGACGCCTTTTCCACTCAGCTTCACTTTGAGTTCTCTAGTCCCCCAGAACCCGCCTGTAGTCAGTGGGCCTTTCTGCACCCTTCCCAGGGGATACAATTATTGCCTGGGTCCCACCCTCCCTCTGCTCTTCCCTTGGTTTCAACTTTCAGTCACTGTTATTCAACTGTCAAGGGTAGCAGGGATTCTCTGGGTGTCCTTGTCTTCAGGGGTTATTCAACAACAAGGTCCCATCTGGGATAGGGTCCTTTGTAACCCCCACAGGGGCGCTCTCTGGTGTGCATTGGCCCTCTAGTGCTCCTGCCTGGCCTCACCAGCCTTTTGCCTCAGGGAACCACCTTGAAACCAGACTTCTCCTGTGACTACATTCATTCAGGCCTCTAGTTTGGTCCTCCCCCTTTCCTCAGGGTGACCTCTTCCTTAACCTGCAGTCCTGGCCCGGCCTCCCCGCTGTATCACCTGGTAACCGACCCACCTTACCAGTTCTTCTGGTGGGGCCCCCAGGTCACCCTTCTCGGGAAGATCTCACAGCTTCCTCTGCTTGCAAAAATATGCAAATTAGCTGGTTGCACGTAAATTCAGTTTATTAGCTAGGTTACAGTCTTGTGGGAACCTGGCTTGCCCACTATTAATCTGTTACTGCGATTCACCCCTGAGACCATTTACTGGGGACATCTGGGTCTCAGGGTGTAACAGCCTCCTCCCCTGGATAGGACCTTCTTTATTCACATTAACCTTACGGTCCCATCCTCCACCCCACGGCTGTTTGTTCTTTTAAACACTTCAGTAGCAATTGTTCATACCCCTAGTACCCAGTGCCTGGTCCCCACCAGGTAAGTACCTCATTGGGTTTGGAGGGAACCTTCTCCTAACCTTTCTCTTGAGCTCTACCTCAGCAGGCCTCTTTCCTCAGTCTTCCTGCGAGTAATCCTCAGGCTCTGGGTGTTGCAGGTTCCCCCATCTTCTCCCTCCTCCCTTGGCTTAGAGGGTGCTTTTTATAGGGTGCCCAATAATCCATTCCCCCTTTCTTAGGCCTCTCCCCCTGCTTCCAGAAAGGTCTGCACCCAGAACTCTCTCCACCTTTCCAGCTTCCACTCAGAGAGTCCCCCTGGTGGCCTCCCCAGGGAAGTACAGGTCCTATGCCACGAGCACCCCCTAGCCGTTCCTTCTGGTCACTACCATGGACTATACCCTTGGGCTCCCTCTAGTGGCCAGAATGGCATTTTAGGTTTTCCATGGGAGAGCGCCCTCTGGCGGCCTCCTCATGTAAGGGCAGGCACTGTGTTTATCACAACACCCTAGAGGTCAGTGCGGTGGACTTCAGACATGCTCCCACATGCATAGCTCCCTTACCACGGGTGCTGAGCCCCCAACCCCCCTCCCCAAAACCCACTACCCATAATGTACAACACCTACCATAGCTCTTAGGGTGAAGGGGGGGCACCTACATGTGGGTACAGTGGGTTTTGTAGACCTCCCATTTACCAGCACAAGTGTTACAGGTAGGGGGGGATGGGCCTGGGTCCACCTGGCTGAAGTGCACTGCAGTACCCACTAAAAGTGCTCCAGGGACCTGCATACACGCAGGCCTCTAGGACTTGTTGCTGCTATATAGCATTGGCACACCAGTTGACACCTGAAGACTAATCTCTCCGAAATGTCCTTTATTGGAATAAGCACGCTTACTCACAGTTAACTGCAGATCAGAGGTTGTGCCCCACTGGCAACGAGTCTCCCTGGTACTGAGATGAGCAGTAGGTCAGAGCTGGCAGAATAGTGTACAATGCCCTCTTTCAGCCACATTCAAGGTAAGAACTAAGTTCTGTAACGTGGCTAACACGTGAAAGGGATCTAAAACTGGCTTACAAAAATGGTCACTACCTCATGGACTACCGAAACAAAACAGGGCACACTCTGACCCAGTAAACAGGGGGAAAAGCACCATGGGGAGTAGAGCCTACCAACTACCAACATCGTGAGCATTGCCACAAGCTAGGGGAATCACGGAGCACAATTACCCTACACCCACCACATGGGTGGCTCTGCAGTGCGCATAACAGAAAAGGTGTCACACTCACCCGAGAGCCACATCAGAACCAGGGAAAGGCTGTCAGGATAGAACACATTCTGCTGTCATGGAGGTGGGTACAGTATTGAGGCTGGCATAGAGGCTGGAAAAAAAGGTAAAGTGGGGTTTTTTTGATGGGAGGGGGTTAGTGACCACTGGGGGAGTCCGGGGAGGTCATCCCCGATTCCCTCCAGTGGTCAGCTGGGGCACTTTTTTGGGACCTGTTCGTGAAAAAAAGGGTCCACAAAAGTGACCCAAATCGCGGTAAAAACGCCTTTTTTTCGATTATCAGCTAAAGACGCCCATCTCTCCTCGGCCGATAACCACGCCCCAGTTCCACCTTCACCATGCCTCTGACCACGCCCCCGTCAACTTTACCCATTTCCCGCGACGGATTGCAGTTGGAAACGCCCAAAATCGGCTTTCGATTATACCGATTTGGGCACCCACGGGAGAAAGACACCCATTTCCCGATTGGGTCGCAATATAGGCGTTTTTCTCTTTCGATTATACAGTGGTGGAAATAAGTATTTGATCCCTTGCTGATTTTGTAAGTTTGCCCACTGACAAAGACATGAGCAGCCCATAATTGAAGGGTAGGTTATTGGTAACAGTGAGAGATAGCACATCACAAATTAAATCCGGAAATCACATTGTGGAAAGTATATGAATTTATTTGCATTCTGCAGAGGGAAATAAGTATTTGATCCCCCACCAACCAGTAAGAGATCTGGCCCCTACAGACCAGTGTAGATGCTCCAAATCAACTCGTTACCTGCATGACAGACAGCTGTCGGCAATGGTCACCTGTATGAAAGACACCTGTCCACAGACTCAGTGAATCAGTCAGACTCTAACCTCTACAAAATGGCCAAGAGCAGGAGCTGTCTAAGGATGTCAGGGACAAGATCATACACCTGCACAAGGCTGGAATGGGCTACAAAACCATCAGTAAGACGCTGGGCGAGAAGGAGACAACTGTTGGTGCCATAGTAAGAAAATGGAAAGAAGTACAAAATGACTGTCAATCGACAAAGATCTGGGGCCTCCACGCAAAATCTCACCTCGTGGGGTATCCTTGATCATGAGGAAGGTTAGAAATCAGCCTACAACTACAAGGGGGGAACTTGTCATGATCTCAAGGCAGCTGGGACCACTGTCACCACGAAAACCATTGGTAACACATTACGACATAACGGATTGCAATCCTGCAGTGCCCGCAAGGTCCCCCTGCTCCGGAAGGCACATGTGACGGCCCGTCTGAAGTTTGCCAGTGAACACCTGGATGATGCCGAGAGTGATTGGAAGAATGTGCTGTGGTCAGATGAGACAAAAAATTGAGCTCTTTGGCATGAACTCAACTCGCCGTGTTTGGAGGAAGAGAAATGCTGCCTATGACCCAAAGAACACCGTCCCCACTGTCAAGCATGGAGGTGGAAATGTTATGTTTTGGGGGTGTTTCTCTGCTAAGGGCACAGGACTAACTTCACCGCATCAATGGGAGAATGGATGGGGCCATGTACCGTACAATTCTGAGTGACAACCTCCTTCCTCCGCCAGGGCCTTAAAAATGGGTCGTGGCTGGGTCTTCCAGCACGACAATGACCCAAAACATACAGCCAAGGCAACAAAGGAGTGGCTCAGGAAGAAGCACATTAGGGTCATGGAGTGGCCTAGCCAGTCACCAGACCTTAATCCCATTGAAAACTTATGGAGGGGACCGATCAAGATGGCGACCGTGAGAGGAAGCGCTTCCTGAGAGCTCCGAACCACGAGCCGTTTTTCGCAGCGTTTGGTCTTTCCGGAACCCAATTTATGGGGAAAAGAAAGGGAAAAAGCGGGGCTAAAGCCACTTCTAGCCCGCTTCTACTCCAGCTCTTCGACAACCGACTTTGGAAGCGTTTGGGCTTCAGGCGCGTGGCGCTTTGATTTCTGCCATGGTTGGATCCCCAGAACATCCGGGGGATCTTAGCGTTGAAGCGGCGTCACTAAGGTCCGCCCCAACAGACTGCTCCGCCGAGACCGGGTGGTGTCTCGAGATCGACGGGAGAGCGGAATCGGTGATTTCCGAGGCTACAAGTGGCCCTGTTGTTTTTCGACGCCAGATAGAAGTACATCAGATGAGAGGACGGGAGGTATGATTCCTCGCCCTCTCCTATCATGGCTCCACCACCTGTGAATGTCGGCGTTATTGCAAGACCGGCAGTCGTTACCCTAGAGGTTCTTTGGGACGCTATCCAGGCACTGAATTCGTCTCTCTGCTTCAGGCTACAAATTCTTTCAACCTTGAAGTAAACGACTTTAAACAATCACAGCATACCATGGAATTGAAGGTTAAAGCACAAGAGATAAGAGTGAGTTAAATCACTTGAAATTAAGAAAATGCAAACAATTGTTGGAAATATAGTCTCTGATAGAGAAAATGTTCAAAGAAAATTGAATACCTTGATATCAATTGAGAAGGAATAACTTAAGAATTTCTAAATTTTCCTAAGTGTCCTTTGATACCCCAATGGAAATGTTTAAAAAAGTACTTTATTGATTACTAGGAATTCCAAAGGAAGCTATACCTCCAATTGTAAAAGTTTATTATATTACGGAGCCAAAGCTATTACTGAGGAGGCTCCAGTAAATTTGACTCAATTTCTGGAAACATCTTAGAAATTATAACAGAACGAACAACTCTTCTTGCAAAACTTTGCCTTCGAAACAGATAGAAATAATATTCTTAGGCTATACTTCAAGTTTATGTCTTCTCATTTTCTGGGTTCAAAGATACAAATTTTCCCCGATGTCAGCAAAACTACTCAGAAAAGAAGGAGAGAATTTCTGGGACTTAGGCCCCGGATTCTCACCCTAGGCGGACTTTTAAGTTAAAAATTTGCAGTAGATGCCTTATTTCCTTAAGCAATGTTTATTATGTATTCTTTGAACCAGAAAAGTTGAAAAAAGTTGTAATAGCAAAAGAAAATGTAGACGAATCTACTTCGATAGCAACCGAAGTTAGCTAAACTGCAGGCAAAGATCTAGCTCTTAATCCTCTTATTGTATTTTTATTTATGCTTTACCTCTGTAATTAATTACCTTATATCTTGATCTAAGATTGTGGCCTAAGTAACAAAGACATTGCTATTTACTCCTGACTATGTGTATAATAGTCATGGTATTGTATTTCCTGATTTTCTGACATTTATTTTCATGAATGTATATTTTGAAATTCATAAATAAAAAAAAATAAAAAAAAATAAAAAAAGAAAACTTATGGAGGGAGCTGAAGCTGCGAGTTGCCAAGCGACAGCCCAGAACTCTTAATGATTTAGAGATGATCTGCAAAGAGGAGTGGACCAAAATTCCTCCTGACATGTGTGCAAACCTCATCATCAACTACAGAAGACGTCTGACCGCTGTGCTTGCCAACAAGGGTTTTGCCACCAAGTATTAGGTCTTGTTTGCCAGAGGGATTAAATACTTATTTCCCTCTGCAGAATGCAAATAAATTCATATACTTTCCACAATGTGATTTTCCGGATTTAATTTGTGATGTGCTATCTCTCACTGTTACCAATAACCTACCCTTCAATTATGGGCTGCTCATGTCTTTGTCAGTGGGCAAACTTACAAAATCAGCAAGGGATCAAATACTTATTTCCACCACTGTAAGCAGGATAGCCTTTATTCAAGGTAATCAATAGAAATAAAATATGGAAAAGAAAATAAGATGATACCTTTTTTATTGGACATAACTTAATACATTTCTTGATTAGCTTTCGAAGGTTGCCCTTCTTCGTCAGATCGGAAATAAGGAAATGTGCTAGCTGACAGTGTATATAAGCTTCAATGAGGACTGTCTCAAAAATATGTTACCACCAGACCCCTTCTTTAAAGAACCTGATGTTTTGGAGGACTATCTCAAACATTGGGAAGAAGCAGTGAAGCTTAGCAAAAGATGGAAGAGAACCAAACTCCATGGGTCATCATTATTAGAATATTGCAGATACAAGCGCATCCCTAGAGGATTACGTATGAACAAAGGATCTACCATGTTCAATGACGACCAATCCTTCATGTTACAATGGGAAGCTATTTTGAACAAATGCTCCCTAGATCTTATGATTTTGTTGATTAAAACATGTAAAGAAAAAGAGCAGAAAGTAAAAGAGGAGCTAGATAAAGAATTAACATTCCTTAAAGAGAATGACACATGTTTCGAACTCCTCTATGAAGATCTTAAAAAAAGCACTGATCAATTCGAACGGGATTTAAGGTTGATTAAATTTGAAAAATTCCGTAGGGATGATGAAGACTACAAAAATCACAATATCTACCCATGGCATAGGTTTAAAAAACAGAGGAACAGAAGTACGCGTAGATATTCAAATAGACGATCAAATAATTCCTATAAAATTACTAATCACAACACATTATATAATAAAACTATAAGGAATAACATCCCTAAGAGCCCTCCTACTGTTAGAGAGAGGAAACGTCCCAGAAGTGACCAAAACGATGTATTCGATCCGTCAGCCTCACTATATACCACACCACCAAGGACTAATATAGATAAACAAATGCAACATCTAGGTCAATTCTGGAAGAAGAAATCGACAACAGATAATTCCACCTCTGAATACCCTAGAGGATATACATCATACCGAGGCAGAGGAAGGGGTGGCTTTTTTCAGAATAGACAAGGACAGGAAAACACAACCAGGTATTAAATACGGTATATAATATCTCAAATAGAGAATTGACTGATACTGAGAAGAAAGTTCTCAGTAAAGGCTTGTCATTTATACCTACACCAAAATATGACGCATTCAAGACCAGAGTGGAATTTTTTAAATTCATACGTAAATTGAAAATAATGGAATTTTTTTCTAAAAAAACATCAGAATATAATGACCACTCAATTGTCCAAAACCAACAGCAAATGGCTCCCACCTGCAATACCCATCATTGTGATTGAAACCTATGAAACCGTGGTACTCAAAGAAATAGCAGCATTAGAAAAAAAAAGGTAAGAAAAGAGTATTTTATAATCTGACTAAAGAAGAAAATGCCGCAATTAAAAATTTACAAAAAGATCAAAGTATTGTTATTAAACCAGCAGACAAAGGTGGGGCCATAGTTATTATGAATAGGGAAGACTATATTTGCGAGGTACGTAGACAATTAAATGACACCACCTTTTATAAAGTATTAACAAAAAATCCGACAGAGTATTCAGAAAGAAATTTCTACATTAGTTGAAATAGGCAGAGCAGCGCAATATCTAACAGAAAAGGAAGCTAAATTCCTAACAGTAAAAGAACCTGTGATACCGACAATATATATTCTACCAAAAATACACAAGTCCCTGTCCAAACCTCCAGGCAGACCTATCGTGTCTGCTTGTGGCTCACTATTAGAACCTTTGTCTATGTTTACTGACAAATTCCTACGTCCCTTGGTACATAAGATTCCATCATACATACGAGACTCAGCAGATATGATCAATACACTCGAAACAATTCTACCAAGTAAAGACATGCTTTTAGTGACTCTCGATGTAGAGAGTCTCTATACTAACATTCCACAGGAAGAATCGATTGAAATCATTAGAGAACAATTACTCGAACATAATACATTATCTAGGTTTCCAGTGCAATTCATCATTGAATTGGCCACAATAGCACTTACCAAGAATTTCTTTTCATTCAAAGGTAAATTTTACCATCAGATTAAAGGAACAGCTATGGGTGCAACATTCGCACCATCTATTGCCAACCTATATGTAGCAGGGTTTGAAAAAAACATTTTACCAGGAAATAAATATATGGCTAATGTATTTCTGTGGAAAAGATATATAGATGACATCTTAATGATTTGGAAGGGAACAGAAAGTGATCTGAAAGATTTTCATAATTGGTTAAACACTTTAGATACTAATCTTAAATTCCAAATGAATTACAGTAATAGAACCATCCCTTTCCTGGACATCAATATACATATCAAACAGAATAAATTTACTACAGATGTCTACCGTAAACCAACAGATGTTAATAAATATTTACATTATACAAGCTGTCACACTAAAAGTTTAAAAACCAATCTACCTTATAGCCAGTTTCTGAGACTGAGACGATTATGCTCAGACTCAGGAACATATGTACAAAGATCTAAAGATATGTCTAAACGGTTTATAGAAAAGGGTTATCCACAGAAGTGCATAAGAGAAGGTTTTCAGAAAGCCTCGAAATTCACAAGAGAAGCACTACTTAGACCAAGTCCTAAAAGAAACAAAGATAAGATTGTATGCACATTACCTTTTACCAACATGTCCTATTCTATTGTCAGTATAATTAAAAAGCACTGGCATTTATTAGAAAGTTTAGAAACATTTGACCAAAAAAAACTTATTGTTGCTTATAAACGAGAGAAGAATCTGAGAGATCTTCTCGTTCCATCTACACTACCAGGTACAGATGCATCATTAACTAATCTTCCTAAAGGACATTTTCAGTGTGGTAAATGCTCTGTATGTAATGTAAATATTAAAACTAAAAATCTGTACATACAATCAGCTAATAAAGAAATCAATTTATACCATTTTTCAAATTGCCAAACAAGTAAAGTGATATATATCGCTATATGTCCCTGTGGACTAGCCTATATAGGCAAAACCAAAAGAAAACAACACTAGAATTATAGAACATAGGAGCGCTCTAAAGAATAAATCATTAGAAAAATCACTAGTAGCACATTCACTGGCTTTTGACCATAAATTTGAAGAGTATAAATTTGTGCTATTTATGTATATAAGAACAAGTGGAGATGTGGTTCAGCAGACACATTTCTGTTACGAAAAGAGCAAGAATTTATCTATAACTTAAATACCCTTCATCCACATGGCTTAAATGCTGACACAGATTTGTCTGTTTTTCTATAACCTCTTATGATAGCTGCCTTCTAAGAATTAATATTATATTATATGTAAGATAGGCATCTAAGACATCCACCATACATCTATTTTTATTACTTAGTATATTCGTTATGTCATTCAGACCTTTTATTCAAAATCCATTCATTTTATATTTATATGAATATTTTTCACTTTTTAAATAAAAAGGAAAAGTATATTAGTAGCACGCCGCTGACAACTGGTGCTCTTTCAATAAAGGTGGCACTTCGCTATTTATTTAATTATTTTTTTGCTCCGTTTGAATCAGTGACGTTTTTTTGACCTCTGACCTTTTTAGTTTCGTTTCGCCGGCTATTTAACCTTTCCCTTTTATATATAAAAAATAGAAATACAGGCAGATTAATCCATTAAAAGGATAATATTTTACACTACCCCTTAGCCATCCAATTCTTTTTAAGTAAGGCTAGAGTAATGAATATTGTGACGTCATCAGCTATTAACGATACTCGTATATCTAGATGTTTAATAGATTCCGTTGTTGAATATACTTCACTTTACAATGATCCACTCTTCCCTCGGTTGTCATTATATATTATTGATCCCAAATACAAAATACTGCGGGACCATCATGTCCTTGAGGTTGACCTATGACCCCCTGTTTCAAGCTTCCTCTGTTTGCTGTGAGCTTTTTTCAGCAACTCAGAGATACGCGACCGAAGCGCTGGCTTTATGTAAGTAGAATCTCTGTTTTAATGCTCTTTCAACGGCGAATTTTAAATTGAGTTAAACAAATAAGCTAACACCATGCACAGAATTACGTTATCGATTATACATAGAGACAAATACATTACTGTCTCCACTTCTTTTTAGATCAGTGGAGCCATGTTTTTGAAATCTCTGAACTCAGCTGGTTTTTTTTCCAAACCAAACCTGATGCATGTGATCCAATATATATTTTTTATAACAAGTCTGGCGCTTCATTTTTAGTATATAACAGTAATACTTACTCATACAAATCTTTTAAATTAACAGGAGTTTCTACAGTTTGCCTTAGACTTGGCAACAAAGGATTTCTGTATAGGGTGGGGTGTCTTAGCCTATGTCAATCTAATTTACTCTTATGTATACATAGGGTATAGCTGTTTCCTTTTCTTGTTGATTTCTTTGAGTTTCTGTTTTATCAATATTTGATATAATTTAGATGATTCTCTATATATGTATTGCCCAAGTGATAAGTATTATATATAGGGCATGTTTTATGAGATACATACTGATTTTAAATTTATGTATGTATATACATGATATATCTGTTGTACGATGCATATACATGTATGTGTATATATTTTTATATATGTTATCTAGATATGTAATATTATAGCGATTACTCACCAATTTTAATTATTTTTTTAAAATATCTTTATAGCCCCTGAAGCAGCCCAGTTGGGCGAAACACGGCCTGTGTCGGGCTGTTGTGTACAAATATTGTTGTATTGTTTAAATAAATTGCATTTCATTTCCACACGATCTGCTCTTTTTGTTTTCCATCCAAAGAAAATAAGATGATACCTTTTTTATTGGACATAACTTAATACATTTCTTGATTAGCTTTCGAAGGTTGCCCTTCTTCGTCAGATCGGAAATAAGCAAATGTTGCTAGATGACAGTATATATGAGCGAAACATCAAAGCATTTCAGTGACAGTCTAATAGGATGGGAGTGGATAGGTGAGAGGGAGACAGGAGAGCACTACAATTTACAAGGCAATACAATTTTATGCTTTGTAATGGGCTAGAAACCCAGATCTTAAGTCCTGTCTGGTGGATGTCAAAATATTTAATCATTTTGACTTCAAAGGTCTTACGTTCCTGTATTGTTTTAAGGTTCCCTTTCAGGATCCTTACCATGAAATCACTGATACAGTGTTCTGGTTTTGTAAAGTGCTGTCCCACAGGTGTGACATCTTTGTTTGTACTGGCATTTTTCATATGATGCCTATGTAAATTAAATCTCTTCTTTAGCATCTGACTTTCTCCAATGTAGCAGCCTTCATCGCACTTTTTACACTGAATGATATATACCACAGTGCAAGATGAGCATGTGAAAGATTCTTTAATGTTGAATATTTTTCCTTTGTGAATGAGCGTGGGGTACTGTGAGATATGTTGGCATAGTTTGCAGCTGGATATTACAAGGATGTGTGCCATTCTTTTCTTTTTGAGTCCTGTGTTGGGAGCTTACTTCTAATTAGCTTGTGTTTTAAGTTGGGTGGCTTGTCGGAAAGCCAGCACTATTGGGGATGGGAATATTTCTTTCAGTAATTCATCCTCCTGGAGTAGAGGCTGCAGATCTCTTATGATTTTTCTTAATTTTCCAGCTCTGGGTTGTATGTCACTATAAAGGGTGATTCCTGTCTGTGGCTTTTTTTTTTTCTTTGTACTGTAGCAGATTTTCCCTGGGTGTTTTGAGGGAGGGGCAATATTCTTGGAGATTATTTGGGGTTGTAGGCCTTTCTGTTCGAAGGATGCAGTCAGGGTTTCGGGTGGCGGGCTCTGTTTCCCTGGGTCAGAGCAGATACGTTGGTATCTTGTGGCTTGGCTGTAAAATAATGATCTTTTGTATTGAAGGTGAAGCTGAGTTGTGGAGGTACTGCATTTGTCTGTGGGTTTCTGTATATGGATGTTTGTATATAGCCTCGCTGATTGAGACTGTGGTGTCCTAAAACATTGGACTCATCCCCTGTCTCCATGCATAGAGACTGTCACTGAAATGCTTTGATGTTTCCGTCATATATAGTCATCTACCAACATTTGCTTATTTTCTGATCTGATGAGAGAGGGCAACCTTCGAAGCTAATCAGAAATGTATTAAGTTATGTCCAATAAAAAAGGTATCATCTTATTTTCTTTTCCATGTTGTATTTTGTTTTATTTCTATTGATTACCTTTAGAAGTGACTAACACGGCTACCACACGCCTTTATATTCAAGAGACCCATCTGCTAGCAGCAGATATAAAACGTCTTCCTGATAAAAACTTATATACTTACAGGTCATTTCCCAGCTTTAAATTTAAAAAATGGGGTGGCTATTCTTTGAAATCCCTTCCTTTGCATATTCTCAAACAATCAATAAAAATCAAACAAATAAACATGGAAAGAAAATAAGATGATACCTTTTTTATTGGACATAACTTAATACATTCTTGATTAGCTTTCGAAGGTTGCCTTTCTTCGTCAGATCAGAAATAGCAAATGTGGTAGATGAACAGTATATATAAGTAAAACAGCCAAGCATTTCATTAACAGCCTAACAGGGTGGGGATGGGTAGGAGGTATGCATGGGAACATCAAAGCATTTCAGAGATAGTCTAACAGGATGGGGAAATTGCAAGAGGGCTCTAAAGTTAGGTATATAATAATGGGTGAGAGGAGGGCAACCTTACTTAGTTCCTCTTTTAAGAAAAAATTTGAAGAAGAAAGGCCATTAGCAGAAATTAATGCTTGAGGAGAAGTATAAAGAAATTTAATCATATTCAAAAAAGCGTCGTTAAAGCCAAACAAGTGAAGAACTTAAAGAGGTAAGACCACTCAATACGATCAAATGCTTTCTCAGCATCGAGGGACAAGCAATCAATGAATAATCACTATCAATAGAATGTGCAAGTATGTTCCAGAATAACCTAGAATTATCTGATGATGATCTTTCATTGTAAAACCATTTGGTCTCGATGTATAAGAGAGTAAAACCTTTACAAACGATTAGCTAAATTGTTTGCATAAATCTTATTATCTACATTTATAAGAAAATAGGGCGATAGTTGGAAACATTAACCGGATCTCTCCCCGGTTTAGGTATGACTAATTTTAGATTCCAAAAATGAGCCCATTTCCCCATTATATTGAATCATATATTCATACAATGTTAGAAGTTTGGGACTAAGAACAGTTGCTAAAGCTTTATAGAATTCAACTGTTAAACCATCATTGCTAGGAGACTGATTTCTAGGCAATTCCTTAATGGCAGTTAATATTTCTGACAATGAAATATTTGCATCCAAAGATGCCCTTTGTTCAGGAAAGAGAGCGGGATGAGAAAGGTTACTTAAAAAGGAATGATAAAGGGATTCAGAAGGAATTATTTTCAGAATTGTAAAGTTGCTGATAATCCAAAAATTGCTCAGCAATTTTATTTATTTATTTGTTGCATTTGTATCCCACATTTTCCCACCTATTTGCAGGCTCAATGTGGCTTACATTATTCCGTGATGGCGATCACCATTTCCGGATTGAGAAATACAAAGTGGTATTTCATTAAGGTTCATAAATGATTACAGAGTGGTATTACGTTAGAGTTCATAAATGGTAGAGTAAATTATAGAGTAGGTTAGACATTTAGATATAGAAAGTTCATTCATTCCGGTGTAAGAGTTCATAAGTAGTGCTTAGGATGGATCTTTGTGGTATGCCTTTTTGAACAGGTTGGTTTTCAGTGATTTTCGGAAGATTGTTAGTCGTGCATTGTTTTTATGACATTTGGTAGTGCGTTCCATAGTTTCACGCTTATGTAGGAGAAGCTAGATGCATAAGTTGATTTATATTTAAGTCCTTTGCAACTGGGGTAGTGAAGATTCAAGAATGTGCGTGTTGACCTTTCCGTGTTCCTGGTTGACAAGTCTATGAGGTCTGACATATAGATCGGGGCCTCACCGTGAACGATTTTATGGACCAGGGTGCAAACTTTGAACGCAATTCGTTCTTTTATTGGGAGCCAGTGTAGTCTTTCTCTTAGGGGTTTGGCGCTTTCGTATTTCGTTTTTCCAAATATGAGTCAAATAGAATCATATAATGTGTAACTCCATCAGCATCTGTAATCTGAGAGATCCTAGAGCAATTTATTTTAGTTTTGAGATATTGCGAAAGCATATGGCCTGCTTTGTGATTTTTGCAGAAAAATAGATGACACAGCTTCTTTACTTAAAATTGTATTGAAATTATATTTGGCTTTAAGCAGCTTCAGCGAAAGATACACACCTGTAGCAGGTATTCTCCAAGGACAGCAGGCTGATTGTTCTCACATGCAGGTGATGTCCACAGCAGCCCCTCGGATCGGAAGAGTTTCCCCAGCAAACTCCAAAAGTCTCGTGGGAGGTTCAGCGCGCAGGGCACGCCCACCACGTTGCGCGGCCGTCTTCCCGCCCGTGCGCAACCTCTCCCGCTCAGTTGAATGAAAAGCAAAAAAGCACAGACAACTCCAAAGGGGAGGAGGGAGGGTTGGTGAGAACAATCAGCCTGCTGTCCTCACATGTGCGGTATCCTTAGCACCTAGGCTCACTCAAAACAACAAAAAGGGTCAATTGGACCTCGCAACGGTGAGAACATAACAAGAATTAACCTACGAAGAACAACTAACTGAGTGCAGCCTGAACAGAATAAAACAGGGCCTAGGAGGGTGGAGTTGGATTCTAAACCCCAACAGATTCTGCAGCACCGACTGCCCAAACTGACTGTCGCGTCGGGTGTCCTGCTGGAGGCAGTAATGAGATGTGAATGTGTGGACTGATTACCACGTCGCAGCCTTGCAAATCTCTTCAATAGTGGCTGACTTCAAGTGGGCCACTGACGCCACCATGGCTCTAACACTATGAGCCATGACATGACCCTCCAGAGTCAGCCCAGCTTGGGCATAAATGAAGGAAATGCAATCTGCTAGCCAATTTGAGATGGTGCGTTTCCCAACAGCAACCCCCTTCCTATTGGGGTCAAAAGAAACAAACATTTGGGCGGACTGTCTGTTGGGCTTTGTCCGCTCCAGATAGAAGGCCAATGCTCTCTTGAAGTCCAGTGTGTGCAACTGACGTTCAGCAGGGCGGGTATGCGGACGGGGAAAAAATGTTGGCAAGACAATTGACTGGTTCAGATGGAACTCTGACACCACCTTCGGCAGGAACTTAGGGTGAGTGCGGAGGACTACTCTGTTATGATGGAATTTGATGGGCTACCAAGGCTTGAAGCTCACTGACTCAATGAACTGAAGTAATAGCCACCAAGAAAATGACCTTCCAGGTCAAGTACTTCAGATGGCAGGAGTCCAGTGGCTCAAAAGGAGGTTTCATCAGCTGGGTGAGAACAACGTTGAGATCCCATGACACTGGCGGAGGTTTGACAGGGGGCTTTGACAAAAGCAAACCTCTCATGAATCGAGCAACTAAAGGCTGTCCAGACATAGGCATACCCTCTACACAGAGATGATAAGCACTAATCGCACTAAGATGGCTTCTTACTGAGTTGGTTTTAAGACCAGACTCCGATGTGTAGAAGGTATTCAAGCAGGGTCTATGTAGGACAAGAGCGAGGATCTAGGGCCTTGCTGTCACACCATACGGCAAACCTCCTCCACTTGAAAAAGTAACTCTTTTTAGTGGAATCTTTTCTGGAAGCAAGCAAGACCCGGGAGACACCCTCAGAAAGACCCAAGGAAGCAAAATCTATGCCCTCAACATCCAGGCCGTGAGGGCCAGAGACTGGAGGTTGGGATGCAGAAGCACCCCCTCGTTCTAAGTGATGAGGGTCGGAAAACACTCCAATCGCCACGGTTCTTCAGACGACAACTCCAGAAGAGGGAACCAGATCTGACGGGGCCAAAAAGGCGCAATCAAAATCATGGTACCGTGGTCTTGCTTGAGCTTCAGCAAAGTATTCCCCACCAAAGGTATGGGAAGATACGCGTACAGAAGGCCGTTCCCCCAATGAAGGAGGAAGGCATCCAACGCTAGCCTGTTGTGGGCCTGAAGCCTAGAACAGAACTGAGGCAGCTTGTGATTGGCTTGAGTGGGGAAAAGATCTACCGAGGGGGTACCCCACTCCCGGAAGATCTTGCGTACCACACTCGAGTTGAGCGATCATTCGTGCGATTTGCAAGTCCACCAAATATGGAAAATGTCCCCTGTTGCATTACATTGTCGTCAGCATGTCGCCGAGCCTGTCCGAAACATCTTTACCAGGCGATGGGGAGTGTAGTACCAGCAATATAAGATTTTATGTCCACTTTCAATCATGGCACTAGAAATCGACACTTTATTAGCACCTCCAACTCCTGCTTAGCCAGCCATGGTATTTCCTTTAGCGGAAATGGTCCCATCCAGCTTTGCTCTATTTGTAAACCCAATTTTTCCATATCTGTAAACCATGCCGCCAATATCTAAGATTCGCTGCCAGGAAATAGGCAAACGATGGGACCCCATCCCCCCTCTTTCTCTTGGCTGATACAAAACTTCCCTTCTGACTCGTGGGGGTCTTTCTTCCAGAAAAAAAGAAAATACCCTTCTCTGAAGGCCTCGAAAAAAATTATCATGGATAGAGATCGGTAGTGCCATGAATAGGTATAGTATCCTTGGGAGTATCACCATCTTGACTGCACTTATCCTCCCTACCCAGGATAACTGTAAACCCTCCCATCTCTCCAAATCCTGAAACAGTCGTCGTGTTATCTCGGGGAAGTTGACCTGGTATAGCTCGTCAATATGTTTCGGAATATTAATCCCTAAGTACCGAACATATCTCGGCGCCCAACGGAATGGGGCAGTATGTTGACAATTGGGACTTCTGGTCTGGGGGAATGTTTATATCTAACGCCTCAGACTTGGTCTAGATTAATCATTGAATCCCGAGACACCCTCCATAAGCAGATAGTATCTCTAAGATTTTCGGGAATGATGGTCACAGGATCTCGCAACATAAGCATAATGTCATCAGCAAAGAGGAGAGCTTGCGTTTCCACTCCTCCCAGCCGCAGCCCTCTGATATCAGGGTGCGTCCTAAGCTTCACTGCAAGTGGCTCTATCACTATTGCGAACAACAGGGGGGACAGTGCACACCCCTGTCGTGTCCCTCTATGAAGGTAGAAAGGCTTGTGAGTCTCCCATTTATTGGATTGAGGCCTGTGGAGTCCTATAGATCAGGTGGAGCCAGTGTATCATTCGCCCTGGAAACCCCATTTTATCTAGTATTCCAAACAGGAAGGGCCAGCTCACCCTTTCAAACAGCCTTTTTCGGCATCCATGACAGGATACACAAAGGAGACTTGCGTGTCCCGTGCCTGGTAGACTACATGTAACGCTCTTCGGATGTTTGTCAAAATGTTCTGTCTGCCAGGCACGAAACCTGCCTGGTTCTTGATGAATGAAGTAAGGCAAGTATTTTTGCACTCTGTCGCCAAGATCTTAGTAAAGATCTTGTAATCTACCCCCAGGAGAGAGATGGCCTGTAGAATCCGCACAATTGAGGGTCTTTTTCCAAATTTTATGAATGAACCGTATGTTAGCTAAGTCCCAGGTTGCGGTAGGGGTTCGAGCTAGTGTCCAAGGAGTTAACACCCGCTGCAGTAGTGTGGGCCAAGAGCCTCCCAAAACAGCTTATAAAAGTTATTAGTGAAGTCCATCAGGGCCCGGTGCCTTTCCTGTCGAAGCCTCTGAATGGTGTGGGTGATCTCTTCCAATGTGATAGATGTGATAGCGCCTGATTTGCACTAGTCTCTAGTCTGGAAGCTCAATAACCCTATAAATAGTGCTTTATCTAAGTACATAGTAATGCCATACTGAGAAAAGGACCAAGGGTCCATCTAGCCCGCATCCTGTCCACGATAGCGGACCAATCCAGGCCAAGGGCACCTGGCAAGCTTCCCAAACGTACAAACATTCTATACGTGTTATTCCCGGAATTGTGGATTTTTCCCAAGTCCATTTAGTAGCGGTTTATGGACTTGTCCTTTAGGAAACCGTCCAACCCCTTTTTAAACTCTGCTAAGCTAACCGCCTTCACCACTTTCTCCGACAACAAATTCCAGAGTTTAATTATACGTTGGGTGAAGAAAAGGTTTCTCCGATTTGTTTTAAATTTACTACACTGTAGTTTCATCGCATGCCCCCTAGTCCTAGTATTTTGGAACGCGTGAACAGACGCTTCACATCCACCTGTTCCACTCCACTCATTATTTTATATACCTCTATCATGTCTCCCCTCAGCCGTCTCTTCTCCAAGCTGTATAGCCCTAGCCTCCTTAGTCTTTCTTCATAGGGAAGTCGTCCCATCCCCGCTATCATATTAGTCTCCCTTCGCTGCACCTTTTCCAATTCTACTATATCTTTCTTGAGATGCGGCGACCAGAATTGAACACAATACTCAAGGTGCAGTCGCATACAATGGCATTATAACATCCTCACACCTGTTTTCCATACCTTTCCTGATAATACCCAACATTCTATTCGCTTTCTTAGCCGCAGCAGCACACTGAGCAGAAGGTTTCAGTGTGTTATCGACGACGACACCCAGATCCCTTTCTTGGTCCGTAACTCCTAACGTGGAACCTTGCATGACGTAGCTATAATTCGGGTTCTTTTTTCCCACATGCATCACCTTGCACTTGCTCACATTAAACATCATCTGCCATTTAGCCGCCCAGTCTCCCAGTCTTGTAAGGTCCTCTTGTAATTTTTCACAATCCTGTCGCGATTTAACGACTTTGAATAACTTTGTGTCATCAGCAAATTTAATTACCTTGCTAGTTACTCCCATCTCTAAATCATTTATAAATATATTAAAAAGCAGCGGTCCTAGCATAGACCCCTGAGGAACCCCACTAACTACCCTTCTCCATTTTGAATACTGCCCATTTAAACCCACTTTCTGTTTCCTATCCTTCAACCAGTTTTTAATCCACAATAGGACATTTCCTCCTATCCCATGACCCTCCAATTTCCTCTGTAGCCTTTCATGAGGTACCTTGTCAAATGCCTTTTGAAAATCCAGATACACAATATCAACCGGTTCCCCTTTGTCCACATGTTTGTTTACTCCTTCAAAGAATTAAAGTAAATTGGTCAGGCAAGATTTCTCCACACAAAAGCCGTGCTGACTTGGTCTTAGTAATCCATGTCCTCGGATGTGCTCTGTAATTTTGTTTTTAATAATAGCCTCTACCATTTTCCCCGGCACTGACGTCAGACTCACCGGTCTATAATTTCCCGGATCTCTGCTGGCGCTACCTCTTTTCCTCTAGCATAGAGCCTCTCATAGTATTCTTTAAATGCTGACTCAATATAGTCAGTGTCTATATGGATTCCTCCTCTCTCATCTCTCAAGCTCGCAATTATATTGCGAGTTGCTTGTTGTTTTAGTTTGAAGGCTAAGAGCCTGCTGGCTTTATTGCCAAATTCATAGTGTATCTGTTGGGCCTTTTTAAGGTCTTCCGCCAGATCCGCCAGTTCTAGCTCACATATCTGAGTCCGAAGCCGGTGGATTTTGTCCCTAATTGGCTGTTCGTTCCCCACTCCGCCCCTATGAAGTCGAGCTTCCTCCTGCTCTAATTGTCTCCGAAGGGTGACTTCCTTGGAAACCCGCTGTTTCCTAACATATGCCTTTAGCGCGATTAGGTGACCTGTCATAACCGCTTTGAGTCCCTCCCAAACCATGATAGGCGAGACTTCCCCAGTGTCATTAAATTGAATATATTCTTTAATCTTATTTTCTATATTGAGTGTATTACTCGGATCTTGCAGGAGCGCATCATCTAAATGCCACCCTCTTCTCTCCCCCTGCATTGTGGGTATCACCAGCTGCATTAGAATAGGGGAGTGATCCAACCAGGTTCTAGGCAATATCTGGTGGGTTCCCATCATCCCCGCTACGGAGGCCTCCCTCAGCTAGAAGTCAATCCGAGAAAAGGACTGGTGTATTGTAGAATAATATGTATAGCTTCGCTCTTGGGGATTTATCTGCCGCCACAGATCTATTAGATGCCAGTGGTTAACAAATTCTTGCAATCTTGCTCTATCCTGGTGGCCATAGCGTATATTGCTCGAGGAATTATCTAGGCGGGATTGTAGAGTTAGATTGAAATCCCCCCCACACACACACAGTTAGGGAGCCCTCTATGTGTTGTTGAAGTAACTTATCTATCTCGGCTAAAAATCCCTCCTGATGCACATTGGGACCATAAGCATTCACTATTGTATAGACCCATCCCGCCAGAGAGACAACCACCAGGAGGTACCTTCCTTCCTTATCTCTAATCACTTTTAGAATGTTCCATGGCTTGTCCCTCGCAAATGCCATCAGTACTCCCCTACTCTTTGTATTTGCCCCATTAGAGGCAAAATATGTATGTGGGAATTTTTTATGGCGGCAAAAGATGGGTCTCGTGTACTAGGACCACATCCGCGCGCAGGCGCAGCATTTCCCTAAACAGGAGTTGTCGCTTTCTGGGGACATTCAGGCCTCTTGCATTAAGCAGCAGTAACTTAATATCTAACATTCTTCATCCAAGTGTATCTCTCTATGGTGCACTAAATCCTTATCTGGCTCCACCCTCTGCCTCCCCATCCCGGCCTTGGTCTGATGTATTTCTTCTTCGGCTTTCTTCCAATTCTTCTCCCTCCTCCCTCCCCTCCTCCCCCCCCCCCCCCTGCATATTAAAGGTGCCCCTGTGTATCACAAAAGGCATCTAAGGAAGAAGTGTTGGTTAAGTGTACACTTTACCGTGTTACCACAGGTACTCATGTATGCTATTGATCAATGCCCCCCCTCCCTCTCAATTCTGAATCTCACAACATGAGAATACAACAGTGTAGCAGTTTAACAGTTTAACCTTATAACATTGCAACTAGTGCTCATATATTACATCCTGTCAATATACTTCACCCTAGTTCTCTTCAGGGTCAAACATGTCCTGTGTTGTTTCTCCAGGCTTTGGTCCAAGCATATTAGTATACTCCAGCTATGGGATTCAACCATGCTTTCCCTGTACATCTGCCAGCCACCTACTAGCAAATTTGTCCCTTCATGATACTTTAGTGGCCAACTGCTGGCGTTGTAGGCGTTTCTGTCCCTTGCCCATTCGTTGCCATTTTGGTGGTAGCACCCGTTGTGGGCCACGTTTTGCTGCTTCCATTGAAGAAGATGCCTCCACTGTGCCCTCCACTGGTAGGATCTCACTCGCTTCCGCGAGTGTCCGTATTTGGGTGCCTCCATTTATACCGAATCCCCAGCTCTTGGAGTCGTCTGGTCACTGGTTTCAGATCTGCTCTACGTTTTAGTGTAGTTGCAGCTAAATCCTGGTAAACTTCCACTGCATACGAATCCCATTTAAAGTTTGGGGTCTGCCGCACCACTTTTGCTACTTGTTCCTTTAACTTGTAGTCTCGAAAGCAGACTATTATATCTTTGGGTAAATTAGTGCTCGATGGGCTCTTTCAAGGAGAATCGCCGCTGGTTCTATCGTAGTGCCTCCAGTTGCCAGCAGGTCGCTCATCAGTTTTTGTATAGTTTCCTCGCAGTCCAGATATACAGGTGACTCTGGTAGTTTCCGAAAGCACAGATTACTTCTGCGGCTGCGGTTCTCAAGGTCCTCCAGTTTATCCAGAATCTGCTGGTGCGCCAGCTGGGTTTCGTTAGTCCGCTGGTCCAGGGCCTCTAGCGATTCAGAGTGGGCATCTAAACGGGTCTCTGCTTCCTCAATCCTGGATCTGAGCTCCTGTATTTCGCCCTTCAACTCGGCCCCCATATTAACCAGTTCACTCCGCATTGCTTTTAGATCTGACCTTATTTCTTGCAGCCATTTCTGCCACTCAGGTCCCATCTCTTCTTCTGTCTCCCCCCGATTTGCATGCATCTCCGGCTCCAACACAGATGGCTGTTCAACGGGGGATACAGCCGGCGCTTGTTCTGGGCGATTTTGTAACGCGGTTGCCATCTTGTTTTTCCCTCGTGATGTTGTCGAGTAAGCAAAGCGAGAAAGATCAACCTTTTCTGACTCTCCCTGAATCAGATTTTCTCACTCTCTCTGTCGCTCGCACCTCCGCTCGTCGAGGGCCGCTACTGCATTCGCCAAACGGGCTTTTTATCGTCTTCTTCCCGTGGGTTACACAGAGCTCCGTTTTCAAGCAACCATGTCACTCGGTGACGTCACTTCCTCCCTAACCCTCTTGTTCAACTTATTAATCACCTTTATCCTACTTCACTAGCTTGTCAGACCTTGACTTCAAGCTTCATAGCTTATGTCAATCCCTCATAGTTCCCAAATCTGCATCAACATATATAAGCTCCTGCAATTGTCTAAACCAAAATATGTTCCACTCTTACTTCTGCCAGGGGAAAGGAACTGGATGTTTCACTTTTCAACAAGAATGGGAACTTTTTGGGACAAAACCATGTGTTCTTCTTTATCAGCTGCTCTTTACAATCTACTTACTATATTTCCACAAGTCCTATTGGACACCCTAGAAGCTTGCTAAGTAAATAATAATATATCAGATTTATGCTGGTCATGTCGATCTGCAGTGGGATCTCTTGACCATATGCTTTTTCATATTTGAAATCGATATGGGACAATTTTTCAAAAATTATTTCTATTTCAGATGCTTTGTCTTTTAAATTGCTAATTCTCAAAGTATCCACCCCTGGTTTATCAATTCCATTAAGCATGCAAAATTGTTTAACTTGATGATTTCACTTGCTCTTCATTTAGGGGGCCTTTTAATAAGCTGCATAGGCGCCTACGCGCGCCCAGTGTACATCGAGTTGGAGTTACCGTCCGGCTACCCGCGTGGGCCCTTGCAGAAATTTCATTTTTTACGCACGTCTGCAACGCGCACCGGAAAATAATTTTATTTTCTGGTCCACCGCTGAAACCGGGTTGGTAATCATCATTCTACACGCATAGATGATTACAGCACAGTTAACGCGTGAGACCTTACTGCTAAGTCAATGGCTGGTGGTAAGGTCTCAGACCTAAAATATACGCGCACCAATTTTGATTTGCTGCACGTCCATTCGAGCAAAAATTTAATAAGGGCATTTTTTTTGCAGGCACCAAAAAAATCGATCTGCTCGTGCCCAAAATACGTGCCTACACTAGCGCAGACCATTTTTCGGCACACACTTAGTAAAAGGACCCCTTCATTGTTTTGCACTGGAAAAATAATTCACACGTTCCCTTTCATGAATGGTGGAATTTACTTTGTTCATATAGGCGCTATGAGGAAATAGCTGCCATAAAGTCTGGTCATATTTCTTCTTTTCATAAGATGTGATCATTGTTAGACAACTTCATTAATTGATACTTCTACATAATTCTATATGGTCACTGTATCCTTTATAAAAAATATGCACATTTACTGTTTTACTTCATTTTTGTTAACCTACTGAAATGTTAGGTTTGCTTTATGTTTTTATTTTTTTTTTTTAATGTTTGACAGTTTATTGATTGTACTGTATTGTATTTGTTCATTTCTTGTAATCTTATATATTACTCTCTCTATCTTTTTGAAAACTCATAAATAAAGATTAAAAAAAAATAGCATGGAGCAAGATTCCCTCAGCCTCTGGGATGTTTCCAGTGGAGCAAATATGTGCTATTTTCCTTCTACCTTTGAGGTAAACCACTTCTATTTTTATAGGAGAGCAGACTAATTTTCATTGTTTAAAAAAAAAAAGAAAGAAAGAAAGAACAGCAGTTTTCTTTCTTTTCCTCGTTCACTTCCGTTCTTCAGCTAGTAATTTTGTGTGCGCAGCATTCTCCAATTATTCATTATGGCATCTTTGCGTCCTTTCCACGTGTCCATTTTGTGCAGGCTATGGTTCTCTTTGTAGGCCTTATTGAAGAGATGTGTCTTCAAAGATTTGCGGAAGTTGGTTATTCGTCAATAGCTTTCAGGGTTGTAGGGTAGTTCATTCCACAACTGCGTGCTCGTGTAGGTGGCGTATGTCTGCTTGTATTTTAGTCCTTTGCAGCTAGGGAAGTGCAGATTGAGAAAATTTGCGGGATGATCTATGGCGTTCCTGGGAGGCAGGTCCACGAGGTTTAGCATGTATATTGGTGCTCTGCGTGAATGATTTTGTGTACAATCGTGCATATCTTGAACGCAATGCGTTCCTTGAGTGGGAGCCAGTGAAGTTTCTTTCTTAGGGGTTTTGCACTTTTGTATTTGGTTTTTCCAAATATGAGTCTGGCGGCGGTATTCTGGGCTGTTTGGAGTTTTTTTGATAGTCTGTTCTTTGCAGCTGGCGTACAGTGTGTTGCAGTAGTCCCAGATGACTTAATACTAGGGTACGGAATATGTATCCTCGAGGAAGAAAGGTTTTACTCTTTTGAGTTTTCCACATGGAGGGAACATCTTTTTCGTTGTTATTCTTCATGTGAGCATCAAGTCTGAGGTTTCGGTCAAGGTGACGCCAAGAATTTTCAAATTTTGTGCAAGGGGAGAGAGCAGTATGGTGTGGTTATGGTGGAGTAATTGTTTTTATTGTGTTGTGAGGTGAGTACAAGACATTGTGTTTTTTCTGCGTTGAGTTTAGCTGGAATGCATCGCCCAGGAGTGCATGATTTGGGAGGCTTTGGTTGATCTCGTTGGTGATTTCATTTACATCGTGTTTGAACGGGATGTAAATCGTGACATCGTCTGTGTATATGTAGGGATTAAGGTTTTGATTGGCTAGAAGTTTGGCTAAAGGTATCATCATTAGGTTGAAGAGAGTTGGTGATAGGAGGGATCCTTGGGGAACTCCACATTCAGGTGTCAATGGGGGTGATCTGTCCACGTTTGTTGTTACTTGGTATGATCTTGTGGTCAGGAATCCTTTGACCATTTGAGAACTGTACCTCCTACTCCGAAGTATTCTAGTATATGTAGTAGTATTCCATGATTAATCATGTCGAAGGCGCTAGACATATCAAATTGTAGGAGGAGTATGTTGCTACCAGTTGCAATTGCTTGTTTGAATGAGTTCATTGCGGATACTAGTACAGTTTCGGTGCTGTGATTTGACCGAAATCCTGATTGAGATTCATGTAGAATTGAATGTTTATTTAGGTATTCCGAGAGATGTTTCGTCACTATGCCCTCCATGAGTTTGGTTATGAGTGGAATAAAATGCTACTGGGCAATAATTGGTTTGGTCCATCGTGCTCTTCTTAGCATCTTTTGGCAGCGGGGAGTAACATAGTAGATGACAGCAGAAAAAGACCTGCACGTCCATCCAGTCCTGCCCAACAGATAAATTCACATGTGCTACTTTTGTGTATACCCTACCTTGATTTGTACCTGTCTTTTTCAGGACACAGACCGTATAAGTCTGCCCAGCACTATCCCCAACCACCAGCCCCGCCTCCCACCACCGGCTCTGCCACCCAATCTCGGCTAAGCTCCTGAGGATCCATTCCTTCTGAACAGGATTCCTTTATAAATAAAATAAATAAATAGTCCAGCGCGCGCCAATGTCACACACCCACACTACCGCAGGCCACTTTTACCGCAGCTTAGTAAAAGGGCTCCTAAGTGTCCTCCAGACCTAATCCAAAATTTCAAAGGGTAGAGAATTCAATTTTTAAACAGGAAACTACTTAAACCTTATTCTAGAACACTCACTCTGAGGCTATGCTTTATATAAGAACTGGCACAGAGGGCTAGATGCATCAACCAAACATTAAAAAATCTAAATCGTAAAAGTGCTTAACGAATTTGAAACAACGAAGAATGCACACAAAAAAACAGCTCAGAAATGTTTGGTGTGGTATTGAAAAGTACAATGTATCATCCCCATAGTTAATTTGCCCCTTAAGCATGCGCAGATGCTCTGAGCATGCCACAAACGTATTAAACCTAGGTAGGTTGCTTATGTCAGAACTGGGGTGTGCAAGGGGGGGGATCGGATCTAGCTCGCCTGCTAGATCAGAGAGCATAAAGGCTTGCAGGTCCCGGACCTAGCAGGAGAGTGCAGTTGAAGATGACTCTAAAAAGAACGACCCTCGTAAACCCCCTTTTGTAACAAAGACCTCTTTCACTGTGATGGAACAAGAAGGGAGGGGGAAGGGGCAGCTTGTTTACAGTACTGGGAAATTGGCTTGAGGGGATAGCAGAGTGTTAATTTTCAAAGCTGTGGAGAAGGAGAGAGACAGGATTTTTAAGCTGCAGGGAGAAGTGGAATTTTCAAAGCTGTGGGAGAAGGAGAGAGAGAGAGGATTTTTAAAGCTGCAGGGAGAAGTGGGGAGCAGTGTCTGTATGATCTGGGGGGGGGGGGGGAAGTCGTCCATACAGGAATCCTTTGACAAGCACCTTTGCCCCTAGTAGTGATGCAGGGGGGAGCAGAGAGCCACGTGTTTGTGTTTGTATCTCACTTTTCTTTTAAACATGCAGGCTTGGATTTTTATGGTGCAGGGGGCAGTGGGGAGATGACAGCTCAGGCCTTAACAACAGGTCTGAGCTCACGTAAAATTTCTGACGGTAAATGGGGCTAGATGCATCAACCAAATGTTAAAAAATCTAAATCGTAAAAGTGCTTACGAATTTGAAACAACGAAGAATGCACAAAAAAAAACAGCTCAGAAATGTTCGGTGCGGTATTGAAAAGTACAATGTATCAAGCGTACGTTATCCCCGTCGTTAATTTGCTCCTTAAGCATGCGCAGAGCAGCCACAAACGTATTAAACCTACGTAGGTTGCTTACGTCAGACTGGGGCGTGCGAGGGGGGATCCCAACCTGCAAGCCTTTTAGCTGTCTGATCTAGCAGAAGAGTGCAGTTGAAGATAACTCTAAAAAGAAGACCCTCGTATATCTCCTTTTGTAACAAAAGACCTCTTTGCAGTTTGTTTACATTACTGGGAAAATTGGCTTTAGGGGGTAGCAGTAAGTAAGATGTTTCCTTTCTCCTTGGGAAAGAAACCATTTTGAAGCCTGTGGTTATATGATTCATGAGGTCTTTTTGAATTGTTTGGGGGCGGATCTTATTAGGCTGTTTGTGGCAGATATCTAGTTTGCATTGTGACTTGGCGTATTTTCCAAGCCATTGTGAGATTTCATCTTGCGATAATCGTGTCAAATTCGATCCATGATCGGTCTGCTGGGCTTTCCTCAGGTTTTGGATCTAGACATTCAAGGATGCTTGTGTACTCAATTGTGTTGGTAGGTATCATGAGTCGGAGCTTTATAATTTTTTCATTGAAGTAGCTCACATGATTGGTTGCAGATGGGGTGTCTATGTTGTTAGAGGTAACCGGTGTAGTATTTAGGAGTTTGTTTACAAGTGAGAAGAGTTTGTGTGTATCCTTGTAGTTTGGTCCTATTTTGGTTTTGTAGTACGTTTTTTTAGTTTGTCTGATAGTGTATTGTATTTTCTTGTAGCTGTTTCCAATCTTTGAGTGTATGTTTGTCTTTTTTTTTTTTTCTCCATGCTCTTCTAATCTTCTGACCTGTGTTTTTAGTTCTTTATTAAACCATGGTATAGAGTTTTTTGTATGTGAGGTTCTGGTTTGCAGTGGTGCTATGTTGTCTAGTACAGTTCTACATCTGTTGTCCCATTCTTGGAGAAATTGGGGCGAGTCTGGAGGTGTTTTCCATTCGTCGGTGTAGAAATGCTGCCAGAATGTTGGTGGGTCTATTTTGCCTCTCGTAGTGTAGGTTTTTCTTCTTGTTCTTGTTGTGTCTTTTTGTTCTCCAGCGGAGGGAGAGGTTTGCTTTGTAGTGATCGGACCATGGCGTGGCTGTCCACTTTGTGTTTATGAGTGTGAGATTAGGTTCTGCTGAGAATTTGTGGGTGATAATATGTAATGTGTGTCCTTTGTTATGGGTGGGTTGTATGTTTGGCCAGTGAAGCTCCCATAGTTGGAGGAATTCCTTGCATTCACGTACATTGCTTGAGTTGGTGTCTTCAAGATGTAGATTGATATCTCCTGCTATGAGAAGGTCATTTTGTATCCTGGAGGGCAGAGCTCTAGGATTATTGGGTCTTTGGAGTCATGGATCCAAGTTTCGCTAATAAGTAGGAAACGAGATGTTCGTCGATTATAGTTTCTGGTTTTATTAACTGCCAATCTGGCTTTGATGTAGCCTATTTGTATTAGTTGGTGGTTTTTTTTTCCTTTTAGGTTTCATCCCCTGTAACTGTGCGATATCTGCCTGTTGGTGGCACAAAGGTTCATCATCTTTTTATTATTATTATTATTTATTTGATAAATTTCAAATACATTTACAAGTCAAATACACATACAAGGAAAACAGGGTATTATTCTATCAAATACAAAAAGTATCATTATAAACATCTCAATTATTAAAAAGAAAAACAAACTTCAAAATCCCTTCCTTAGACCCCCATAAGTAGCCCAAAGATAAGGAGAATCTAATTAAGAAGAAAAAGAATCACAAAAAGGCACAAAGGTTCATCTCCATGTTACTTCACTGCATCAGTTATATGTATGTAACTCCTGCTACCATTTTGCACCTTAAGCTACATCCCATGACCCAGTGGAATGTATGGGTGTCAGCCGCATGGAGGCCTGATGCCGCATCTCCTGAGACAGGTGTCTATATGGAGATCAGTTGAGCAGGAGCCTGCTAGGTTATTACACCTTTAAACAAGTGGATTCCGTATATGTAGAAGTTTTAATGTTTTCATTGTAGATGTTTGGAGCACCGTTGCTTGGCTATTCAAAATACTGAACATTTCATGCTGCACGATACCTTTAAGGGGCGATTTACTTGGAACTTATTTTCTCTATCTCCTGCTGGTGGATGAACACAACTCATTAGTCTGGCTGGTCTGGTAGGATTAAAGGGAAGACAATTTTTCCATGTATACATTTAAGAAAAAACAACAAATAGAAAAATTGATACCTTTTTTTTAATTGAACTAGCTTAATACATTTTTTGATTAGCATTCAGGACAATATAAGCAAAAGGTGACAATATTAGAATGTATACGTGAAACTGTCCTTGATGTCCATGGAGTAAAGAACAGTATGCTAAAAGTATTTAAAAAACCTTTATGCGGACTAATACACTCTTTGCGTGTATTTTTTATGTGTTTTGCACCATGGAATACCATGAGAACTGTTTAGGATAGGGTGGCCTTATTAGTAGGGTCACTTCTGTGATTTTGAAAAGAGGCTCAGGCAAGGTCTAGGATCAATGCCCTCCTTGTAGTCAAGTGCCACTGATGCCTCTTAAAACTCCTCTGAGTGTTTCTAACATTTCTGAAGGAGTAAAGCAACACAGAATAAAGTGTAACAAATCCAAATAATGATGAACAGCAGGATACATATCAGTGGTGATGATACAATGCAGCCATTTGTTAAATGATAGAGTAGTAAGTAGTTTATGAGGGTAATATTCAGCCCATGGCGATAAGCAGCTTGTTAGCCGCTTCTAGCCACTGGCTGAACTAATCCCGGATATTCGGTGCCGGGGCATATGAGCTCCCAACATTGAATATCCAGGTGTGTGTGCCAGGGGCGTATCTGCGTGGGGCCACGGGGGCCTGGGCCCCCGCAGATTTCGCCCTGGACCCCCCTCCCACCATCAACCCTCCCCCGCCGAGTCCGCTTCCTCCTGCCACTGCCTTTAAAAATATTCCTTCAGCTGGCGGGAGATCCCAACCCCCGCCAGCCGAGCCGAGGTCTTTCAAGTTCTTCTTCGTCCTCCATGCTGTTCAAAGCTGCTGAATCCAGTTTCGGAGTCTGACAACAATGTGCAGCAACATCAGACTCTGAAACTGGATTCAGCAGCTTTGAACAGCACGGAGGACGAAGAAGAACTTGAAAGACCTCGGCTCGGCTGGCGGGGGTTGGGATCTCCCGCCAGCTGAAGGAATATTTTTAAAGGCAGTGGCAGGAGGAAGCGGACCTCGGCTGGCGGGGGTTGGGGTCCCCCGCCAGCAAAGGTAGGTGACGGCAGCAAGGGGGGGGGGGTCGGCAGTGTTGGCCGGGGGGGGGGTTGGCAATGGTGGCGGCAGGGGGGGGGGGCTATAATGTGCCCCCTCGCCCTGGCCCCCCCCTACTGCTGAAGTTCAGATACGCCTCTTGTGTGTGCTGACCCAGAAGTTAAAAAGCACAGCCTTTTTTCTTCTGACATAACCTTATATGCTTGCTTAGCCCGGTTAGTGGGCTGAATATCGTAGCTAACAGGCTAAAGATTGGCTCTGCCCAAGCTCTATCCCGGAACTGCACCTAACGTAGCCAGTTAGGAAATGGGCAGTTAGTGGAGAGATTAGTACATAAGTAATGCCATACTGGGAAAAGACCAAAGGCCCATCAAGCCCAGCATCCTGTCCCCCGACAGCGGCCAATCCAGGTCAAGGGCACCTTGCAGCTTCCCAAAACCTACAAACATTCTATACATGCTATTCCCGAAATTGTGGATTTTTCCCAAGTCCATTTAGTAGCGGTCTATGGACTTGTCCTTTAGGAAACCGTCCAAACCCTTTTAAAACTCTGCCAAGCTAACCGCCTTCACCATGTTCTCTGGCAACGAATTCCAGAGTTTAATTACACGTTGGGTGAAGGAAACATTTTCTCCTATTTGTTTTAAATGTAGTTTCATCGCATACCCCCTAGTCCTACTATTTTTGGAAAGCGTGAACAGACCTTCACATCCACCTGTTCCACTCCACTCATTATTTTATATACCTCTATCATGTCTCCCCTCAGCCGTCTCTTCTCCAAGCTGAAAAAGCCCTAGCCTCCTTAGTCTTTCTTCATAGGGAAGTCGTCCCATCCCTGCTATCATTTTAGTCGCCCTTCGCTTCACCTTTTCCAATTCCACTATATCTTTTTTGAGATGCGGCAACCAGACAAACAAAAAAACTTATTATAAAACCAAAATAGGACCAAACTACAAGGATACACACAAACTCTTCTCACCTGTAAACAAATTACTAAATACTACACCGGTAACCACTAATAACATAGACACCCCATCTGCAACCAATCTTGCAGACTACTTCAATGAAAAAATTACAAAGCTCCGACTCATGATACCTACCAAACTACACAAACATCCTGGAATGTCTAGACCCAATACCCGGGGAACACCCAACAGATCGATCATGGACCAACTTTGACCCGCTCTCAGTAGTTGAAATCTCGCAAGGGCTTGGAAGATACGCCAAATCGCAATGCAAGCTAGACATCTGCCCCACCAATCTAATAAGATCTGCCCCTAAACAATTCAAAACAGACCTCACTAAACACATAAACCACAGGCTTCAAAATGGACTCTTCCCCACGGACAAAGTAAACATCTTACTTACCCCTCTGCCTAAGACACTAGGAAAAGCACAATGGACTTATCCAACTATCGACCAGTAGCATCTATCCTGCTCATAACCAACTCATGGAGGGCATAGTGACGAAAACTTACTGAATATCTAAATAAACACTCAATTCTACACGAGTCTCAGGATTTCGATCGACTCACAGCACTGAAACTGTTTTAGTGTCCGCAATGAACTCATTCAAACAAACCATTGCAACTGGTAGCAATATACTTCTCCAACAATTCGACATGTCCAGTGCCTTCGACATGGTTAATAATGGAATACTATTACATATACTAGAATACTTCGGAGTAGGAGGCACAGTTCTCAAATGGTTCAAAGGATTCCTGACCACAAGATCATACCAAGTAACAACAAACGTGGACAGATCAGCCCCCTTGGATACCTGAATGCGGAGTTCCACAAGGATCCCCCCTCTCACCAACCCTCTTCAACCTAATGAACTTCTAGCTAATCAGAACCTCAACCCTTACATATATGCAGACGATGTCACAATCTCTATCCCATTTAAACATGATCTGAGTGAAATCACCAACAAGATCAACCAAAGCCTCCAAATCATGCACTCCTGGGCAGATGCCTTCCAGTTAAACTTAATGCAGAAAAAACACCAATGTCTTGTACTCACCCTCACAATATAACACAAACAACTTCACCACCATAACCACACCATATTGTTCTCTTCCTGTCTCACAAAATCTGAATATCCTTTGAGTTACCATTGACAGAAACCTCACACTCGATACCCACATGAAGAATACGACGAAAAAAAATGTTCTTCTCTATGTGGAAACTCAAAAGAGTAAAAGCTTCTTCCTGAGATACATCTTCCGTACCCTAGTACAATCGATGGTAATTAAGTCACTTGGACTACTGCAACACACTATACGCTGGATGCAAAGAACAGACTATCAAAAAACTCCAAACAGCCCAGAACACGCTGCCAGACTCATATTCGGAAAAACCAAATATGAAAGTGCAAGACCCCTAAGAGAGAAACTACACTGGCTCCCACTTAAAGAACGCATCACATTCAAGATATGCACGATGTACACAAAATCATCCATGCAGAAGCCCCAACCTACATGCTAAATCTCGTAGACTTACCTCCCAGAAATGCTAAAGATCAGCTCGTAAATTCCTCAATCTGCACTTCCCCAGCTGTAAAGGACTAAAATGCAAGCTGTTACATGCCACTACCTTCTCCTACATGAGCACGCAACTGTGGAATGCACTACCTAAGGATTTGAAAACAATTGATGAAATAACCAACTTTCGTAAATCTCTGAAGACATAACTCTTCAACAAGGCCTACAAAGAAAACCCATAATCCACTGAACACTTTGCCAACCCAACCAGTAAGACAATTTACCTTCTACACTCACCCACCTTACTGTCCTCTACACCCTCACATTTATTTTTCCTCACTTAATCTTAATACATCACTAATGATATCTAATATTCTGTAATGTTAATGTCATAACAAGACTATGTAAGCCACATTGAGCCTGCAAATAGGTGGGAAAATGTGGGATACAAATGCAATAATAAATAAATTGGACACAATACTCAAGGTGCGGTCGCACCATGGACGATACAACGGCATTATAACATCCTCACACCTGTTTTCTATACCTCTCCTAATAATACCCAACATTCTATTCGCTTTCCTAGCCGCAGCAGCACACTGAGCAGAAGGTTTCAGTGTATTATCAACGACGACACCCAGATCCCTTTCTTGGCCCGTAACTCCTAACGTGGAACCTTTTTTTTTTTTTTATTGCATTTGTATCCCACATTTTCCCACCTATTTGCAGGCTCAATGTGGCTTACATAGTCTTGTTATGACATTAACATTACAGGATATTAGATATCATTAGTGACGTAGCTATAATTCGGGTTCTTTTTTCCCACATGCATCACCTTACACTTGCTCACATTAAATGTCATCTGCCATTTAGCTGCCCAGTCTGCCAGTCTCATAAGGTCCTCTTGTAATTTTTCACAATCCTCTCGCGAATTAACGACTTTGAATAACTTTGTGTCATCAGCAAATTTAATTACCTCGCTAGTTACTCCCATCTCTAAATCATTTATAAATATATTAAGAGGGCTGCTAAATATCGGCAGCCAGCCATCTCAACAGGGTTTAACTGGACAGAAAACCTGCCCTGTTAAACCCTTTTGAATATTGACCCTTATGTTTTCAGATTTGGGGATATTGATGGACAAGAAAAGATACAAATCAAAAATGGGAGAATTATAATCCTGATGCTGTGCATTTCCTTTTATAAAAATTCTTGGCAACTCTGAATATCTAATCAAATAACTACTAACATTTATACACTCAAATAGACATCCTTAACAAGCACCCCTAAGTACACATGGAGGGGCATAATTGAACAAAAACGCCTATCTCCATGGGCGTTTATCTCCGAGAACGGGTCCGTGAAGGGGTGGACCGAACCGTATTTGGGAAAAAATAGACGCCCATGTTTATTCAACAATGTGTGAGCTGGGCGTTTTTGTTTTTCAGCGATAATGGAAAATGAAAGCGCCCAGCTCAAAAACGAATAAATCCAAGACATTATTCGTGGGACGGGGCCAGGATTCGTAGTGCACTGGTCCCCCTCACATGCCAGGACATCAACGGCCACCCTAGGGGCACTTTTACAAAACCAAAAAAACAGGTAAAAGAGCTCCCAGGTGCATAGCACCCTTCCCTTGTGTGTTGAGCTCCCCAAATCCCCCCCAAACCCACTGCCCACAAGTCTACACCATTACTATAGCCCTAAGGGGTGAAGGGGGGCACCTACATGTGGGTACAGTGGGTTTGGGGGGTTGGACGACTAATAAGCATTAAGCAGCACAATTGTAACAGGTAGGGGGGATGGGCCTGGGTCCACCTGCCTGAAGTCCACTGCCCCCCCTAACAACTCCTCCAGTGACCTGCATACTGCTGCCAGGGAGCTGGGTATGACATTTGAGGGTGAAAATAAAAATTGTGAAACCATCATTTTTTTTGTGGTGGGAGGGGGTTAGTGACCACTGGGGGAGTCAGGGGAGGTCATCCCCGATTCCCTCCAGTGGTCATCTGGTCATTTAGGGCACTTTTTGGGCCTTATTCGTGAAAAAACAGGGTCCAGGAAAAGTGTCCTAAATTCTAGCTAAAAACGCATACTTTTTTTCCCATTATCGGTGAAATGCGCCCATCTTTGTTCGGCAGATAACCACGCCCCAGTTCCGCCTTCGCCACACCTCTGACACGCCCCCATCAACTTTGTCCGCATCCGCGACGGAGTGCAGTTGAAAACGTCCAAAAATCGGCTTTCGATTATACCGCTTTATTCGTTTTGTAAGATAAACGTCCATCTCCCGATTTAGGTCGGAACTTGGGCGTTTTTCTCGTTCGATTATAAGCAGGATAGATACCCCCAATGCGCATACTCACACAATATTTATTTATTATAAAATTAGCTATACCGCTGATACTGACTTGCAGAACAGAGCAGTGTACAAACTAATAAAGCAGGAACTCCATAAATTACAAAATAGGACAGGAATAATGCATCCATAGGAGAAGGAGTAGCAGAATAAAGAAAAGTCATACAGAATTGTTATGAAGATAGAATCCAATTCTAACAATTATTATTATAAGCGCTACGCAAGTTTGGGCCCTGGGAGAAACCAAACGTTGGTCATTTAATGATCACAAAACCCAACTGGATAAGTAGGGAATTGTCAGTGATGATAAATAAGCCAGCGACCCATTCTAAAAGCCTGAAAAGTTAAAATCAACACCTTATGAGTAATTCTGTGTTCTGCTGGCAGCCAGTGACAATGTTTAAATAGGTGGGTAATATGATAATAGTGGCCAGCATGACAGAGTAGCCTGATGGCCATATTTGAAGAGTTTGAAGATTTTTCAAAGTTGAACATGCAAGATTCGCATATACAGCATTATAATAATCAAGCCTTGTTGCAAAAAGAGAGAGAATAAGGGCATGATCAAAATAGTGTCTAATAGAAGCAATTTACGAAAATGAAAAAAACTTGTCTTACATAAATTTGAAACTTTAGGTATAAAAGAGAGGTTGAATCTAAAATGATTCCTAAATACTACTGGGGTATTGCCAAACAGATCTATGGGATTGCAGGCTGAGTAAAAGAACCCGTAAACCAGCATGCCATAGTTTATCCTTGTTTAAGACTAGGCCATGTTAGGAAAAGCCAGTGGCTACTGATATCAGACATTCTTGAAAAGGACTGATGGATGGGGGAGTCTGGGTTCGTGGGATATAAAAATGAACATCATCAGCATAAAATTATGTGGATATGCCCTTGGATTGGGTAAGTGAAGCCAATGGACTTAGGAATAGATTGAAGAGAATAGGAGGATAGGATTGAACCTTGCACAGCACCACAGTGAATTGATTGAATGTCTGGTCAATTCTCAAGTGATGACCTTAAAAGAATGACTGAGATGAAAAAGAAGAAAACCAATTTAGTACAGTTACAGAAATTCCTAGGATAGATAACTGAGAAAGTAACAGAGAATGATTCACTAAAACAAAGGCTGCTGAAAGATCAAGTGACACAGCCAGCACAATAGAATGTCTATCTAGATGAGAGTTGACCTCACTTAATATAGCTGCTTGACCGTCTCTGTACAAAAAAGAGGCATAAAGTCTGATTGTCTAGGATGTAGGGCTAATGTTTATTCAATGAATGACGTATTCTGAATGACTACCACCTTTTCTAAGATTTTTGACATGTAACATAAGTTAGAGTACTGGATGAGAATAGAAGGGTCTAAGGCTGGTTTTTTTCAGAATGGGGCAAATGACACCTGTTTTCCAAATAGTAGGAAGGTGCCCTCTTGATAGACTCAATTTATGATAGACAAAATCATGGGTAACACATCTAGTCCTGGTAATTTTAACCAAACAAAGGGAAATGGGTCACAGGCTCCATTAGTCTTAATAGTAGGCAATATCTTCTGCAAGGAAGGCCTGGCAAAAAATTTATAAAACTGGGCTGGGCTGTAGGTATAGAACTAGCATGATCAATTTGCAATTTGGTACTTGTCGCATGATGGAATAAAGTTCTTTTATCGGATTTGCGGATAGTTTTAGCCAATTTTAAAATAGGCCCTTGGTGACATCCAAGATGGCTGCCACAAATCTAGGAGCTCTGCAGACCTCGTTTCCTTTCAACAAAATGCCGAAAAGAAGAGGCAAGGTAGCGGTCCGGCCTATCCCAACGCCTACCTCTTTTCCTGTTGGTCCTATCGACCGTTTTCTGAGGACTCCAGGGCAAGGAACAGTGATTGGAGCGGTTCCGTAGGAGAAGCCGGCATAATGGAGGATTCTTCAGTGTCTCCCGGACTCAATGTAACTCTGAGCCCCGATGCAAGAGCTCCGCCCCCGCAACCATTACGGACGAGCTCCCCCTCCAAGGGAGCGAGCAGTCAGACGCCAGAAGTGGATCTGACTTGATTTCATTTGAAGCCCATGCTAAACATCCTCAGAGAGAGTTAGGGGGACGATTGTACCCCCAGAAGGAAGCAGTCTGACGATATTCGGTGCGGGTCAAGAAGGCACAGGTAATGATAATGGGAAGAAAACAGATTTATTGAATATGCCTTTAGGGATCCTGGAGAAAACCAACCGAGGTAACTCTAGATTCTTTGTGGGACCTGGTCGCCCAAGTGGTACAATATCAACTACAACAAACAAACGCATTGTCTCAAAAAGTTAATGTCACGAAAAAATAGTGGAGAAAATGAAACTGAACTTAAATCTTGTTCTGAAAGGATTGGTATGATAGAAGAAAAGGTTATAAGCATGGAGAATACTCAAATTGTTATTTGAAAGATATCTCAACCTTAGGAACAAATGGAAATTTATGAGAACCATATGAGAAGATATAACTTAAGATTTATAAACTTTCCGAGAGTTAGAATGATAAATCCATTGGAGATGTTAAATCGGTACTTTAAAGAAGTTTTGGAGATACCTGAGGCAAATTTACCACCTCTTACTCAGGTTTATTATGTGCCCCAAAAGCTACAAGACCTATCACAGCAACAACAAACATCCTTGGATGTTACAAACTTTCTGGAAACATCTGATACCGTACAAGCCACTGCGGCAACTTTGGTAGCCACAGTGGCTTTATTGCCAAACAATGGCTGTTTAAATGTTTTTTAAACATAAGGACAAATTGTTTTGGGGATTAAAGATATTATTTTCAGATGTCTCGAAAGATACACAAAAAAACATAAACAATTCTTGATATTGAAACCAGAAGTACTGCAGCTAGGCGGTACATTTTATCTTCGATTCCCTTGCAAATGTATAGTATGTTATGATACACACAAATATGTTTTCATGGATCCATCCCAATTAACAACATTTGTAGCTTGGAGAAGAGACGGCTGAGGGAAGACATGATAGAGGTATATAAAATAATGAGTGGAATGGAACAGGTGGATGTGAAGCGTCTGTTCAAGCTTTCCAAAAATACTAGGACTAGGGGGCATGCGATGAAACTACAGTGTAGTAAATTTAAAACAAATCAGAGAAAAAGTTTCTTCACCCAACGCGTAATTAAACTCTGGAATTCGTTGCCGGAGAACGTGGTGGAGGTGGTTAGCTTGGCAGAGTTTAAAAAGGGGTTTAGACGGTTTTCTTAAAGGACAAGTCCATAAACCGCTACTAAATGGACTTGGGAAAATTCCATAATTCTAGGAATAACATGTATAGAATGGTTGTACGTTTGGGAAGCTTGCCAGGTGCCCTTGGCCTGGATTGGCCGCTGTTGTGGACAGGATGCTGGGCTCGATGGACCCTTGGTCTTTTCCCAGTGTGGCATTACTTATGTACTTAAAAGAGCTGAAGGAGCAAAATAGTACTAACCTTGCTCAAATGTCTCCTAGATGTTAAATTTCTTCAAAAGAATTTTTTCCTTTAATCCTCCTATATTAAGGATGTCTCGTATTTAATGTGGACTTGAGTGTTGAAATATGTGAAATTTATATCTTCTTTGTTAATTTGAAAATAACACTTTCCAATCAAGTGTAATTCCTTGAAATAATTGCATATGCATAAAAATTAAAATAAAAAAAATAGGTCCTTGGTGTAATGTTTTACACTTTCATAGCTCACTCAAAGATTGGGATTTTTTTCCATTCACACTCTACCTAATGATATTGCCTTTTCAACAGACAGAGTCTAGAATGATACCAAGAATTCTTATTAGATAAATGACCTTTGCAAAAATTACGTGGAGTAATTTATCCAGTGCATCAAACAAAATCGACAGATAAATTTTCAGGGACAACAAAAAGAGTTGGTGTCTGGACCAATATCCAATATTAGTATATTCAGATAAATAGAAAGGTAACGATAAGTTAAATAAATTGCCACATGATCTGTCCAAGAAAATGAAGTAGATAAAAAGTAATTTAGATAAATAGGTGATTCTTGCAACATGATAACCAACTCTATAATATGTCTGTCTTGATGAGTGGGAAATGTTATCCATTGAAAAAGATTGAGACCTGATAAAAATGTGCAAAAACTACTAACCCAAGGATGACATGCACATCCCCCCAGTACATGCCACATTCTAATAGACACCCTCATATACACCTCCCAATACATACGCACACCTCAGTGCATACACCTCATAATGCATCCACACCCCAATACACTGAATTTCAGTTTTGGCGCTGAAACAGGCATGAAATTTGTGCTTGGCTTTGTTTTGATTTTGGCGGAAACGGAAGCCATGCTGCGCAATCCCAACTCCCTCCCCACCCAACCAGAAAGCTCCTCCCTCTGAGACGCACCCATCGGTGGTAGCTGCTTTTCTAGGCCTACTGTGTAATTGGTGGCTAGTGGGGGCAGAACTGAGCCCCCCCCCCCCCCCCCCTTCTCTCTTGCCCAGGCTGGCATCATAATGACGTGCAGGACCTACAGCAGCAGTCCTGAGGGCAGCCATTTTGAGATTGGAGCCAGCATGGCCAGGATTACTCTTCACAGCTCCCTCGCCCCCCTCCCCCAAAAGAAAACCATACACATAATGTTCTTTCTAATCTGTGCAACTGCACACATTTTTTAAACTGCTGTGCAGTAGTTCTTGGGCTAGCGCACACCAGGACCTTCCCCACCACCCACACCGCTGCTGCTGGTGCTACTTCTCCAGACCAGCAGCATTGGGGGGGGAAAAAAAAACAAGGAAAAGCCATCACGGGCCTGCACTCTGTATATACGTGGCTTCTTGACCCACCTCCCTCGTCACCTTCCTGTTCCATATTGTTGGCTGTTGCTTTACACTTGATTGTTTCAAATTGGAAAAATAACGTGCATCTAAATTATAATGAATGGTAGAGTTACGTGTGTGTGATTAGAAAATATGAAACAATTCTGGCCCATAAACATCGGAGAGTTAAGTCTGTCTTAAAGACTTGGGCTCGTTTAGATTTATTTTGTCAAGATCCTGACCACTGTATAACTGCTGATTGTCTAAGGGTATTGTCATGGAATGCTGATAATGTTCTGTTTTTCTCATTTGTGCTTATTTAATTTGCCTTGGATTGTTGTTATCGTTTGATTTTTGCTTTCTGATTTATGTTTTGAAAAACCTTAATAAAATATGAAACAAAAAAAAAAAGAACCAGCAACTATGTATATACAGAGTTCAGCCCTGCAATGGCTTTACCTTGTTTTGCTGCTGCTGGTTTGGAGAAGCAGCAGTGGTGGTGTTGGGTGAGACAGAGGGAGGAGGGAGATACCAATGGAAGAGAGGGGAAGGAAGGGGACGGAGAGAGGGTAGAAGGGAAGAACGAAAGAGGAAGTTGAGTAGGAGAACTGGGATGAGGGAAAGTGATGGAAAGCTTTGGGTAGACACAGTAAAAAGAGGGAAACTGGATAGTAAGAATTAAATTCAGGCAGAGGCAGAAAAATAAATTGAAGAAAGCTGAAAGGAAAAGGATTAGAGAGAAATGGCAAATAGACAGGAAATCCTGGTGAGAGTTAAGAGAAGATGAGGAAAGCAGATGCCAAGTCAACGCCAAACAACAAAGGTAGAAAAAAATATTTTTTGTGTGTGTTCAAACTTTTTATGTTTCAACAGATTTTATTGATGGCATCATAGAAAAAGAATAAGTACAAAACAATACCATTGTTATACAAACACTATAAGCAAGAAAAGCTTATACAATCGTCTAACTAAAGCATCAACTACAGTATTAAGTAAGACCCAACAATGTCTCCTACCCCCTCCCAACCCCCAAAGCATACACACAATTGTCCTGCTAACCTGAACTGTGTACCATGAAACTAACACCCCACCCCCTCCCATACCCATCCCCCCCCCCCCACCCCAAGGCACAATATGTTGTCTAGGGCTTTGGTTCTGATAGCACCCGGACTCATGTTATCTCATGTAATGCCGATTTTTTAAAAATGTTCCAGAGGAGATCTGGGAAATTATAGACCGGTGAGTCTGACGTCAGTGCCGGGCAAAATGGTAGAGACTATTAAGAACAAAATTACAGAGCATATTCAAAGCATGGATTAATGAGACAAAGTCAACATGGATTTAATGAAGGGAAATCTTGCCTCACCAATCTACTACGTTTCTTTGAAGGGGTGAACAAACATGTGGATAAGGGGAGCCGGTTGATATTGTGTATCTGGATTTTCAGAAGGCGTTTGACAAACTACTTCATGAAAGACTCCAGAGGAAATTGGAGAGTCATGGGATAGGATGTAGTGTTATAGTGGATTAAAAACTGGTTAAAAGATAGAAAACAGAGAGTAGAGTTAAATGGTCAGTATTCTCAATGGAGAAGGGTAGTTAGTGGGGTTCCCCAGGGACCGCTGCTTTTAACATATTTATAAATGACCTAGAGATGGGAGTCACTAGTGAGGTAATTAAATTTGCTGATAACACAAAGTTATTCAAAGTCGTTAAATCGCGAGAGGTTTGTGAAAAATTACAAGAGGACCTTAAGAGACTGGGAGTCTAAATGGCAGATGGCGTTTAACGTGAGCAAGTGCAAAGTGATGCATGTGGGAAAGAGGAACCCGAATTATAGCTACATCATGCAAGGTTCCATGTTAGGAGTCACGGACCAAGAAAGGGATCTAGGTGTCGTCGATGATACGTTGAAACCTTATGCTCAGTGTGCTGCTGCGGCTAAGAAAGCAATAGAATGTTAGGTATTATTAGGAAAGGAATGGAAAACAAAAATGAGGATGTTATAATGCCTTTGTATCGCTCCATGGTGCGACAGCACCTCAAATATTGTGTTCAATTCTGGTTGCCGCATCTCAAAAAAGATATAGTGGAATTAGAAAAGGCACAGAGAAGGGTGACGAAAATGATAAAGGGGATGGGACGACTTCCCTATGAGGAAAGGCTAAAGCAGCTAGGGCTCTTCAGCTTGGAGAAAAGGCAGCTGAGGGAGATATGATAGAGGTTTATAAAATAATGAGTGGAGTTGAACAGGTAGATGTGAAGCGTCTGTTCACGCTGTCCAAAAATACTAGGACTAGGGGGCATGCAATGAAGGCTACAATGTAGTAAATTTAAAACGAACCGGAGAAAATGTTTCTTCACTCAACGTGTAATTAAACTCTGGAATTCGTTGCCAGAGAATGTGGTAAAGGCGGTTAGCTTAGCGGAGTTTAAAAAAGGTTTGGACGGCTTCCTAAAGGAAAAGTTCATAGACGATTATTAAATGGACTTGAGGAAAATCCATTATTTCTGGGATAAGCAGTATAAAATGTTTTGTACATTTTGGGGATCTTGCCAGGTATTTGTGATCTGGATTGGCCACTGTTGGAAACAGGATGCTGGGCTCGATGGACCTTTGGTCTTTCCCAGTATGGTGATACTTATGTATCTCTCCCCCACCCCCTTCATAGAAGCTGACCAAATCTGGTAGAATATCAGGAGCCAAGATGCCAAAAATGACCCTTACAGTGTGTTAACAATGAGGCTGCGCCCCCAAGCACTCAGGATTAGTATATACGGGCTCCAAACCATCAGAAAGTCTTCCTATGTCTGAGGGACCCCCTAGCCTCCCAAGTGGCCAGGAGATGCACCTGATTCCTCCAGTGCCAATACGCTGGAGGATCCGGTGATGATCAGTATTGTAAGATAACTTTCCTAGCCACCAGACTCAATTTACAGCACAAGAGACTGGCATATCTTGGCAGGGGAAATAGGCTGCAGGTACATCTAGTAAGAATTGTTTCACTGACTCACTAATTTTGCGATCCAACAATTAAGATAAAAATCCTCTGACTTGCTCCCAAAACCTTGAATCTGGGACACATCCAAAAGGCATGAAAGAAGGTGTGATGGGAGTGACTACACTTTGGACAACCAGGATCCCCGAGGTCTCCCACATGGGCCAACTGTGTTTTGGTCATATACGCCTGAAGTACCACCCTATATCCACATTCTCGAAATCTCGCATCCGTAGACAGTAAGGGAATGCCCTGGAGTGTGGCAGTGATATCCCAACTCCCCAGGGGGACTCCAGAATCCTCTGCCCATCTATTCCTCATAAGAAAAGTCCTTGCCGGGATCCCCCTTATTGAGGGCCTTATGGAGCTGTGATACAGACAATCCCCGGTCTGACTCTTCCTGAAAGAAGTCCCGAATTCATGATCCCAACCGATTCCCTAGAGAAGACCCAGCCAGAGTAGATACATAATGCTTAACTTGTGCATACACAAAGTGGTTACCCCAAGAGGGTTCCACCCGAGGCTGTAAATCCTCAAGGTGAGTAAATCTCCTTCTGTCATTAAGAAATGTTCCAACAGGCTTATACCCCTCTGCTCCCATTGCTGAAATGTAGGGTTGTCGAGTCCTGTGTCTTGTCTGGAAAGAAGGTGAGCCCTTAGGTCCCGCAAGGACCCGAAGGACCTCAGAGGACAGCTGTGCAACCCAAGTCTTCACCCGCGGAGGACCGCCATCACCGGTGGTTGAGCCCCCAGCTGCAGGCGGCCAACGGGACTTCCGGAACCGCGGGGTTGACGAACTGACCCAATACCGGAACCGGGAGCGGGGAGGGCAGGTGGAAATCAGAGTCGTCCAAAAACAGGCAACAGGTCAGGGCAGGCAGCTCACAGCGTCGTCCAAAAACAGGCAACCGGTCAGGGCAGGCGGCTAGCAGAGTTGTCCAGAAACAGTCCAAAGATCAAACCAGGACAGCAAGGGAATGTACTGAAAACAAGACACACAAAGACTGGCCTTGGGAAACAGAACCTGAAGCAACATCCTGTTTCAGCCCCGCTCCTTAAATACTGTCAGCATTCAACCGCCCAGCCCCAGCCGACATGGCCGGCCAATCGGAACCCGGCTACTGAAGAAATCCCTCTGGTTGGTTCCGTCCAGCTTCCCAGGCGGGGCTACAGCACCGGCATCCCAATCTAGTTCCTCTGAGGCGGAGCTTCTGGTTCCCGCGCCCGAATGTGGAGAAGACGCCGGCCATCGCGTCTCGGCGCCATCCTCCCCGCTGGCGCAAGCACGGACCCCATAGCCGGCGATCGAGAGCCCAGAAGCCGCGATTGCCAGCCCACGGCTCGGCCCCGGACAGGGCGGCCATCGCCGCAATGGACACCGGCTCGGCCCCGACTGCACCCGGAACAGGCGCCCATCCGGGAAACCGTCGGGTAAGCCCTCTCTGGCTGCGGGTCCTTCCTCCCGGCCCTTGCTTCCCGCAGAGGAGCAGCCGGAGGGAGCGACGGATGTGACATCCTGGACCAAAAGCTCCATTACCCCTAATGGAAAGCTGACCAGAGGAACATACATTGCCTCCTAACTTCCCCATCAGCACCCTTCATATAGTAACATACATAGTAACATAGTAGATGATGGCAGAAAAGACCTGCATGGTCCATCCAGTCTGCCCAACAAGATAAACTCATATGTGTATACCTTACCTTGATTTGTACCTGCCTTTTTCAGGTTACAGACTGTACAAGTCTGCCCAGCAGTATTTCCCGCCTCCCAACCACCAGTCCCGCCTCCCATCACCGGCTCTGGCACAGACCGTATAAGTCTGCCCTCCACTATCCTCGCCCTCCCAACCACCCACCTCTCTTCCCCCACCTGCTCCGAGGACCCAACAACACACAGTCTCTCAAATGACCAGGCAGTTGAGGATATGTGTGATGTAACACAGATTAAAAGTTATATGGAGCGTTAAAACGATCTCTCCATCTCCACCGGTGTGTAAGCTGAGTCTGACCAAACCAGTCGCCGCCACTCCAGCTGAATAGTTCAGGAAACAGAGGATTTTTTGATTATCATAATGCAGAAATTTCCCCATATGTAGTGCTTGTAAAATAGCTTGTTTATGGACAAAATTCAGTACATGGAGTATAACCACTCTAGGTTTATGCTGCCCAAATTTGCCTTGGCCCCACTCTATGAGCCCGCTCTATTTGCAGAGAACACTAATGTCTGGCAGCTGTAGCTCTTTAGTGAACCACTGTTCCAAGAAGCCGATTAGATTTTTGTCCGGTATGGCTTCGAGGAGTCCCACCAAGCGTAGGTAGTTTCTGCGAGACCTATTTCTAAGTCCTCTACCTTGGCTTCCAGCGCCGATATCTTTTTGTGCAAGGACCCCTGTGGATTCCTCCACGATAGTTACCCAGTCCTCCACTGCGCTTGTTCAGTTCTGAAACGCCACACATTCTTTTTATTGTACCTTATAAGAATAAAAAGAATTTTTAGTTTAGGATAAAGTAATGTGGTTGAAAATGGAAATAAAGTGATATCTTTTTATCGGACTAATTTAATACATTTTGATTAACTTTCGGAGATCAAAATCTCCTTCCTCAATCAAGATAGAATACCATAGTAGCAGTATTTTCTATTTTTCTTTTATTCTATTGTTAATTGGTAATGTAATGATTGGAATATGTTAATTTTTGAAACATGTCTGCTATCTTTATATTTTGCACAGTACAAGGGGACATGCATCACTGTTTTCTCTTTCTGTGGTGTTGCCCTATATGCAGATTCTGTCTTTTTGGGGGTTCAGTTTAATTTTTGTCTATATACAGTGCACTCCATTTAAGTGCACGTCGGAATAAGCGCATTTCTCTGTTTAACTGCATGCCATACTTCGGTCCGTTTTTGGCGCCATCAATTTCTATGGGGACAAACTTCGGTTTAGCGCACCACTGATAAGTGCAAGATTAGCTTATATGCATGGTTTTAAGACCACTCCTCTGCAACAAAGACTCCGCATAAGCGTGTGCACAGAATATGGAAGCCGATTGGCGCGTGAGAACCAACGAGATTTCAAATTTACCGCCCCATTAACTGCCACAGGCAGTCTGTCCTGCCCTCCACTGACGCAACTTCCTATTTCCGCAAGGGCGGGACAGGACAGAGCGAGGGAAGGCCCCGATCGACGATAAGACGATCCATCCATACTACTTTTACTTGCAAGCGCGAGGTGCTGCGCCTCGCCTCGGTTTCTGAGCTTTTTTAAAGGTAGGGTGCGGGAGCTTAGACGGAGTTCAGGGTAGGCACTGGTTGGGGGGGGATGTCATCGTCCTGCACCCGGGGGGGTGCAATGGCGAACCGCCCGGGTGGCAGCCCCCCTTTCTACGCCACTGCTTGTGCTACGTCGTCTGTTGAGCGTTATGGATGACCAGACTGGCAAGGATAACGTGCAGTTGAACTGGCTCGTAATCTATCACTGTTGGGTTCCCTACATATGCCTGGAATCATGTTACACAGGCAACCATTGTGAACTGCTACAAGCAGGCAAGCTTTGTTAAGGATGTGGAGAGGGACGAAACAGATGCAGCTGTTGCAAACGCGTCAGATGAGCAGGTTATTGACATCCCAGACGGTGTTACTGAACAGAAGTTTCATCGTTATGTAGCTGTTGATTATGATCTACAAACAGCTGACGACAGCACTGATGTCGAGATATGCGCCTAAACGCAGGCAACAACAGCTGATGATGAAACAGATGATGAAATGAGCAGCGAGGCACATGTTGACGAAATTCAACAACCTCCTCCTGTCACTTTTTGCAAGAGCGCTGGAGAGTCTCAACACTGTGTGGGCCTATCTGGAGGCCACTAGAGGTCAGTGCTATGATAGTTTTTTACCGTCTGGCAGACGTAGTCTATGGAACTCACAGACTCAATAGTGTACAGAGGACTATAACTGATTACTTCAAGTAAGCCTAACGTCAGTTAACGGAGACTGTACGTATAATAATAAACAGTACTGTAATGTTTATCAGATGTCAAGCTTCTTTGGGTCACAACGGTTAAGTGCACACTCCGGTTAACTGTATGCATTTCTTTGGTCCCAGACCCTTGCACTTAAGAAGTGGATTGCACTGTATTTGTAATTTTTAGACCCTCACCCAGTATAAAATATCTTTGTCCTGTGTGTGTGACATGGCTTTCTGTTAGTAATCAGTGTGCAGGATTATTGTGTACTACTGCATATACTCAATTACAAGTTGAGAAATTTAAGCTCAAAAATGCTTTGAAAAATCCAGGGTTGTCTTATTTATTTATTTATTTATGGTTCATTTATATCCCACATTTTCCCACACATGCAGGCACAATGTGGCTTACAGAAAATTAGGAGGAATTACAAATTATGAAGATACAGATAAAGCAAAAAAAAAAGGTTAAACAAGGGGAGCATTGACTAACAGTGGAAAACTAAGCATCTACTTATAATACCAGTAGCGCTATGAAAATACTAGGTAATACCCCGCACCCTTGTTGGTGCACACAATTCTCTGTGACCTCTAAATTCCTTCCCATGCCATGTATCTTAAATCTCAAATCTTTCTTCCTTACAGCATCAGCATTGCAGTGGTACACCTAGGCCGTCTGTTGTCTGATCTGGAATGCAGAAACAGGAAGTTGAGTCAGAAGTCTAAAGCCAAAGCATAGTGCATATAGTTCATTGTTCACCTCTATTTACTATACTGCAAATTATACAAATATCTAAGCAGTTTACGTGAAAAATTATATTAAAAGGAATGGACGAGAAAAAAGGAAAATAGAAGGGAGGCCTAAGTTACATTATTCTAAATTAATATTTTAAAAAGGGAAGTATTTAAGGAGTCAAGTTAACAATCATACTAAGATGCAAAAGGAGAGGAGGGAGTAAAAAGAGACAAGACAAAGGAAGTGATGCCGTAGCAGGTAAAGCCCTAAAAAATGTTAGAGGACAATTTAGGATAGCAGTGAATAAGCTACAATGAATAATGCATCTTTATCAAAGACTTACATTTTAAAATGATAATTCAGAACAGAGATCTAAAGGGAGAGAATTCCATAATGTTGGCGCATCTACACTAAAGGAAGAGATATGAACAGAATGTGAATGTATTTGCAAAAAAGAAGGGGCAACTAATAGGTGATCGTGGGTTGAATTAAGAGTGCAAGATGGGATAAAATTGGGGATAAGAAAGCTAAAAAAAAAAAATGATGGGATACCAGCATCCAAAATCTGATGAGTGAGAATAATAGTTTTAAACTGAATCCTACAAAAAATAGAAAGCCATTGTTCTTTTGTGCTTGGCTTTGTTGCAAGACTGCTGCTGGAGGTTACAACAGCCATTTTGAGATTGGAGCTGGCACAGGTGGAAGCAATCCATTGTTCCTGCCTGTGTCGGCTCCAATCTCAAAATAGCTGCCGCGAGCTCCAGTGCCAGTCTCAAGACTGCCACTGGAGGTCTTGAAGCTATTATGATGTAGGAGCCAGGCAGGGCAGGAGCAAGTGGGGATCACTTCTGCCCCCACTAGCCACCAGTGACATGGTAGACTCAGGAGGGGGTCTGGTTGGGTGGGAGAGGAGGCAGCAGGGACTGTGCAACATGGTTTCAGTTTCAGCTGAAAATGCACTGGCATTTTCAGCCAAAGCTGAAATAAGGCCAGATGCAAATTTCAGGCTGTTTTAAGTGCTGAAACCAAATTCAGTCGGCCTCAAATCCCAATGCACACATGGTTATTACACCCCCTCCTCATTATACACCCCCCTAGTTGTGCTCCCCTCCCCTCCGAAGGTCCAAAAATACCCCCATACCCCCCAGATCCAAAAATTCCTTGGCACACACACTGATGCCCCTCCTTCACCCATACCTTAAATAGCCATGGTGGTCTAAGTCAGTCTTTCCCAAGTCAGGTTTTCAGGATATCCACAATGAATATGCTTGAAATTGATTGCATACACTGCCTCCATTATATGCAATTTTTTTTCATGTATATTCATTGTGGATATCCTGAAACCTGATTGGCAATGGGGTATTCCAGGACCAACTTAAGAAACACTGGTCTGAGTGGCAGGCAGAAATGATCCCCAGTAGCTCCTGTCCTGCCAGCACTGAGAATCAAAATCACAACAGTGCAAGCTAGTGGAAGTCTCACAGTATTATCCCAAGAAGCCATCTTTCCATAGAAGGGCATTTTGTATCTGCTGCCTGCTCCTAAAATACTGTAGATATTTTAAGGTACAGGTGATGGAGGGTCATGGTGGGGGGTGCTACAGAGGTCTTTCTGGTCCTAGGTGTCACGTTTCCTGGCTGTTCTGAGCTGGGCACTGGTGGCCATCTTGGATTCAGGTTTATTCCAGGGTTCGGTGGCCATCTTGGAGAGGGCTGTTAGGCCAGGGCAGCCATCTTGGAGGTGGCAGCTGCAGGAAGGAAGCCCTTATTTGGTCGCAGGGTGTTCCTGATGGGGGCTGCCATCTTGTTTTCAGCTGTGCCTGGTTGAGCCTGATTCCTTCCTATTTAAGGCTCTGCCCTCAGTCTATCAGTGCTTTGGCTTCTACTCGGTTCGCTGACTAGTAGCAGTGCTTGGATCTACTTCTGAAGGATACCTGGTTCTGACCTTTGCCTGTTCCTGGACCTGCTTCTGACCGCTGCCTGGTATTGACCACTGCCTGTTCCTGGACCTGCTTTTGACCGCTGCCTGGTACTGACCACTGCCTGTTCCTGGACCTGCTTTTGACCGCTGCCTGGTACTGACCCCTGCCTGTTCCTGGACCTTCTAGTGACCGCTGCCTGGTGTGACTGTTGCCTAGCCCTGGTTGCTGTGACCTGCTGTTTGGTCTAACCCTGTGGACTTTGTTCTCTCTGTGCTGGCCGCCCGAACTCAGGGGCTCAACTCCTGGGGAACGGCGGGAGGCACAGAGAGGACTCAGGGTTTTGGCCGACAGCCCGGTGAGGGTTTTCTTCATCGTGTTCAAGGGCTCACCTCTCCGTGGAGATACATTACACTAGGGGGTATATTGAGGACACTATTGTGAGAGAATCTTGATGAGGCTTGCCTGGGGACTAGTAATGTGGGTGCTCCCTCTTTAAAAGATGTCCCAGAAGCATTGAGCCCCAGCTTGGCATCTCGATGCTCCAGAGCCAATGGAGTAACACTGCTTGCGAGAGAGCTCACAAGCAGTATTAGTCTATTACCACACAGGAGTCATTATGGCAACCTGTGGTACAGGGATACCAAAGGATTTTGGACTGCTCTGATAAATCAAGGTGCGCTAAAAACTTTCCCCCTTAGTGGCTGCACTGGATGTGCACTGGCAAAAAAATGTTCTGTTTGGGTTTTTTTTGTTTTTTTGGGGGGTGGACTTTTTCCAGATTTTTGGGTGGTTCTTCATTTCATTAAAACAATTTATGGTAAGTTGGGTTTTTGTTTTTTTGTTACATTTGTACCCCGCGCTTTCCCACTCATGGCAGGCTCAATGCGGCTTACATGGGGCAATGGAGTGACTTGCCCAGAGTCACAAGGAGCTGCCTGTGCCTGAAGTGGGAATCAAACTCAGTTCCTCAGTTCCCCAGAACCAAAGTCCACCACCCTAATCACTAGGCCACTCCTCCACTCATTATTAACCAATAGTCAATGGGATTCTTGCTGTGCTGTAACCTAGCTCTAGAAGCTTCTGACCAGGAGAGAATGGTTAGGACTGCTGTTGTAGTTGGTGATTTGATTATTAGGCATGTAGATAGCTGGGTGGCTGGTGGACGTGAGGATCACCTGGTGACTTGCCTGCATGATGTGAAGGTGGTGGACCTCACACGTCACCTACATAAGTATTGCCATACTAGGAAAGACCAAAGGTCCATCGAGCCCAGCATCCTGTTTCCAACAGTGGCCAATCCAGGTCACAAATACCTGGCAAAATCCCCAGAATGTACAAAACATTTTATACTGCTTATCTCAGAAATAATGGATTTTCCCCAAGTCCATTTAATAACGATCTACGGACTTTTCCTTTAGGAAGCCATCCAAACCTTTTTTAAACTCCGCTAAGCTAACCGCCTTTACCGCATTCTCTGGCAACGAATTCCAGAGTTTAATTATATGTTGAGTGAAGAAACATTTTCTCCGGTTCGTTTTAAATTTACTACATTGTAGCTTTATCGCATGCCCCCTAGTCCTAGTATTTTTGGAAAGCGTGAACAGACGCTTCACATCTACCCGTTCAACTCCATTCATTATTTTATAGACCTCTATCATATCTCTCCTTAGCTGCCTTTTCTCAAAGCTGAAGAGCCCTAGCCGCTTTAGCCTTTCCCCATAGGGAAGTCGTCCCATCCCCTTTATCATTTTCATCGCCCTTCTCTGCACCTTTCTAATTCCACTATATCTTTTTTGAGATGCGGCGACCAGAATTGAACACATAAGTACATAAGTAATGCCATACTGGGAAAAGACCAAGGGTCCATTGAGCCCAGCATCCTGTCCACGACAGCAGCCAATCCAGGCCAAGGGCACCTGGCAAGCTTCCCAAACGTACAAACATTCTATACATGTTATTCCTGGAATTTTGGAGTTTTCCAAGTCCGTTTAGTAGCGGTTTATGGACTTGTCCTTTAGGAAACCGTCCAACCCCTTTTTAAACTCTGCTAAGCTAACCGCCTTCACCACTTTCTCCGGCAACGAATTCCAGAGTTTAATTACACGTTGGGTGAAGAAAAATTTTCTCCGATTTGTTTTAAATTTACTACACTGTAGTTTCATCGCATGCCCCCTAGTCCTAGTATTTTTGGAAAGCGTGAACAGACGCTTCACATCCACCTGTTCCACTCCACTCATTATTTTATATACCTCTATCATGTCTCCCCTCAGCCGTCTCTTCTCCAAGCTGTATAGCCCTAGCCTCCTTAGTCTTTCTTCATAGGGAAGTCGTCCCATCCCCGCTATCATTTTAGTCGCCCTTCGCTGCACCTTTTCCAATTCTACTATATCTTCTTGAGATGCGGCGACCAGAATTGAACACAATACTCAAGGTGCGGTCGCATACAATGGCATTATAACATCCTCACACCTGTTTTCCATACCTTTCCTGATAATACCCAACATTCTATTCGCTTTCTTAGCCGCAGCAGCACACTGAGCAGAAGGTTTCAGTGTGTTATCGACGACGACACCCAGATCCCTTTCTTGGTCCGTAACTCCTAACGTGGAACCTTGCATGACGTAGCTATAATTTGGGTTCTTTTTTTCCCACATGCATCACCTTGCACTTGCTCACATTAAACATCATCTGCCATTTAGCCGCCCAGTCTCCCAGTCTTGTAAGGTCCTCTTGTAATTTTTCACAATCCTGTCGCGATTTAACGACTTTGAATAACTTTGTGTCATCAGCAAATTTAATTACCTTGCTAGTTACTCCCATCTCTAAATCATTTATAAATATATTAAAAGCAGCGGTCCTAGCACGGACCCCTGAGGAACCCCACTAACTACCCTTCTCCATTGTGAATACTGCCCATTTAACCCCACTCTCTGTTTCCTATCCTTCAACCAGTTTTTAATCCACAATAGGACATTTCCTCCTATCCCATGACCCTCCAATTTCCTCTGTAGCCTTTCATGAGGTACCTTGTCAAACGCCTTTTGAAAATCCAGATACACAATATCAACTGACTCCCCTTTGTCCACATGTTTGTTCACTCCTTCAAAGAATTGAAGTAAATTGGTCAGGCAAGATTTCCCCACACAAAAGCCATGCTGACTTGGTCTCAGTAATCCATGTCCTCGGATGTGCTCTGTAATTTTGTTTTTGATAATAGCCTCTACCATTTTCCCCTGCACCGACGTCAGACTCACCGGTCTATAATTTCCCGGATCTCCCCTGGAGCCTTTTTTAAAAATGGGTGTTACATTGGCCACCCTCCAATCTTCCGGTACCACGCTCGATTTTAAGGATAAGTTGCATATCACTAGCAGTAGCTCCGCAAGCTCGTTTTTCAGTTCTATCAGTACTCTAGGATGAATACCATCCGGTCCAGGAGATTTGCTACTCTTCAGTTTGCCGAACTGCCCCATTACGTCCTCCAGGTTTACCGTGAAGTCAGTAAATTTCTCCGACTCGTCCGCTTGAAATACCATTTCCGACACCGGTATCCCACCCAAATCTTCCTCGGTGAAGACCGAAGCAAAGAATTCATTCAGTCTCTCCGCTACGTCTTTGTCTTCCTTGATCGCCCGTTTTACCCCTCGGTCATCCAGCGGCCCAACCGATTCTTTTGCCGGCTTCCTGCTTTTAATATACTGAAAAAAAATTTTACTATGTTTTTTTGCCTCTAATGCTATCTTTTTTTCATACTCCCTCTTGGCCTTCTTAATCTGCGCCTTGCATTTGCTTTGACACTCCTTATGCTGTTTCTTGTTATTTTCAGACGGTTCCTTCTTCCATTTTTTGAAGGCGTTTCTTTTAGCCCTAATAGCTTCCTTCACCTCACTTTTCAACCAGGCCGGGTGTCTTTTGGACTTCCGTCTTTCTTTTCTAATTCGCGGAATATGTATGGCCTGGGCCTCCAGGATGGTACTTTTGAACAGCGTCCACGCCTGTTGTACAGTTTTTTACTCTCTCAGTTGCCCCCCTAAGTTTTTTTTTTTTTACCGTTCTCCTCATTTTATCATAGTCTCCTTTTTTAAAGTTAAACGCTAACGTATTTGACTTTCTGTGTACAGTTACTTCAAGGTTGATGTCAAAACTGATCATATTATAGTCACGGTTATCAAGCGGCCCCAGTACCATAACGTCCCTCACCAGATCATGCGCTCCACTAAGGACCAAGTCTAGAATTTTTCCTTCTCTCGTCGGCTCCTGCACCAGTTGCTCCATAAAGCTGTCCTTGATTTCATCAAGGAATTGCATCTCTGTAGCGTGTCCCGATGTTACATTTACCCAGTCTATATTTGGATAATTGAAGTCACCCATTATTATCACATTGCCCATTTTGTTCGCGTCTCTGATTTCTTTTATCATTTCTGTGTCTACCTGCTCATCCTGGCGAGGCGGACGGTAGTACACTCCTATCACCATTTTTTTTCCCTTTTATACATGGAATTTCAACCCACAGTGATTCAAAGGTGTGATTTGTGTCCTGCTGAATTTGTAATCTATCTGAGTCAAGGCTCTCTTTAATATACAATGCTACCCCTCCACCAGTCCGGTCTACCCTATCACTACGATATACTTTGTACCCCGGTATGACAGTGTCCCACTGGTTATCCTCCTTTCACCAGGTCTCAGTAATGCCTATTATATCCAATTTTTCATTTAGTGCAATATATTCCAACTCTCCCATCTTATTTCTTAGACTCCTAGCATTTGCATATAGACATTTCAGAGTATGTTGTTTGTTCTTATTTGCATGATGCTTAGTACCTGACACTATTGATTTGACATCTTTTGTCTGATCTTTAGTTGTATTTAAGGGCACCTGGCCTACCACGGTCTGTTGTGCAACCTCACTATCCAGAAACCCTATCTTCCCTGTTTGTGAGGTATCTTTGCAAGATACCTTTTCCCGAACCATTCGCTTTTGAGCGACTGTCGGCCTTCCCCCCATTTCTAGTTTAAAAGCTGCTCTATCTCCTTTTTAAGTGCCGACGCCAGCACAATATCTGAGGTGCTGTCACACCATGGAGTGGTACAAAGGCATTATAGCATCCTCATTTTTGTTTTCCGTTCCTTTCCTAATAATACCTAACATTCTATTTGCTTTCTTAGCCACAGCAGCACACTGAGCAGAAGGTTTCAACGTATCGTCAACGATGACACCTAGATCCCTTTCTTGTTCTGTGACTCCTAACGTGGAACCTTGCATGATGTAGCTATAATTCGGGTTCCTCTTTCCCACATGCATCACTTTGCACTTGCTCACATTAAACGTCAACTGCCATGTAGACTCCCAGTCTCTTGTAATTTTTCACAATTCTCTCGCGATTTAACGACTTTGAATAACTTTGTGTCATCAGCAAATTTAATTACCTCACTAGTGACTCCCATCTCTAGGTCATTTATAAATATTTTAAAAAGCAGCGGTCCCAGCACAGAGCCCTGGGGAACCCCACTAACTACCCTTCTCCATTGAGAATACTGATCATTTAACCCTACTCTCTGTTTTCTATCTTTTAACCAGTTTTAATCCACAATAAAACACTACCTCCTATCCCATGACTCTCCAATTTCCTCTGGAGTCTTTCATGAGGTACTTTGTCAAACGCCTTCTGAAAATCCAGATACACAATATCATCTGGCTCCCCTTTATCCACATGTTTGTTGACCCCTTCAAAGAAATGTAGTAGATTGGTGAGGCAAGATTTCCCTTCACTAAATCCATGTTGACTTTGTCTCATTAATCCATGCTTTTGAATATGCTCTGTAATTTTGTTCTTAATAATAGTCTCTACCATTTTGTTCGGCACCAACGTCAGACTCACCGGTCTATAATTTCCCGGTTCTTCTCTGGAACCTTTTTTAAAAATCGGCGTTTAAATTGGCCACCCTCCAATCTTCCGGTACCACGCTCAATTTTAAGGATAAATTACATATTTCTAACAATAGCCTCCGCAAGCTCTTCAGTTCTATCAGTACTCTGGGATGAATACCATCCGGTCCAGGAGATTTACTACTCTTCAGTTTGTAGAACTGCCCCATTACATCCTCCAGGTTTACAGAGAATTCATTAAGTTTCTCCGACTAGATAGGATTTTAGATTGTGATGGGAGGAGCTGGCTGTCTTGGTACATGTCTGTATCAGTGACATAGGAAATGTGGGAGGGAGGTTCTGTAAGCCAATTTTAGGCTCTTAGGTAGAAAGCTCAAATCCAGAACCCGTAGGGTAGCATTTTCTGAAGTGCTTCCCTGTTCTGCGCGCAAGGCCCAAGAGACAGGCAGAGCTCCGGAGTCTCAATGGGTGGTTGAGGCGATGGTACAGGGAAGAGGGTTTTAGACTTGTAAGGAAGTGGGCAACATTCTGGGGAAGGGGGAACTCATTCCGGAAGGATGGGCTCCACCTTAACCAGGGTTGGGACCAGGCTGCTGGCATCAGCGTTTAAAAAGGAGGTAGAGCAGCTTTTAAACTAGAGAAGGCCGACAGTCGTTCAAAAGCGCATGGTTTGGAACAAGGTATCTTTCAAAGATATCAGCAAAACTGGGAAGATAGGGTATCCCGCTAACGAGCTTGCAATAGAGACCATAGTAGACCAGGTGTTTTTAAATAAAATCAGACAGACTTTCAAGATTGCAAATTAACACAGTCAACTGCTGAGCAAGATGTAAATAGGAACAGCAAACATAGTTTGAACTGTCTTTATGTGAATGCCAGATGCCTAAGGAATAACATGGGCGAATTAGAATATATTGCACTAAATGAAAAATTAGATATAGTAGGCATCTCTGAGACCTGATGGAAGGAGGATAACCAGTGGGACACTGTTATACCAGGGTGCAAATTATATCGTAGTGATAGGATGGATCGACTTGGTGGAGCGGTAGCATTGTATGTTAAAGAGGACCATGAATCAACTAGATTGAAAATTGTGCAGGAAACAAAACACAACTTGGAATCCATATGGATTGAAATTCCATTTGTAAAAGGGAAAAGGGTAGTGATAGGAGTGTACTACTATCCACCTGCAAGCCAAACCACCACAAGGGTAGAGGTACACAAATTCCTACGAAAAGTAGAATCTGAGGAATGGGGGTGTAGGAGGAGTAGGCTCTTGAACAACACTAGTAGGTGACATAGGTTAGGAACAATCTCTTTATTTAAATATACACTCGACTCAATACAGCCGTGTTTCGGCGCTACAGACGCCTTCTTCAGGAGTCTTGTGGTATATAGATATACGAATATTAAGCTCAAAGAGAATGAAAGCAAGGCTTCTGCTACAATTGTAATCCACTGCCGATGCAGTGTAATTGAATACGCTGAGCTGTTTTCCTGCATCGGCAGTGGATTACAATTGTAGCAGAAGCCTTGCTTTCATTCTCTTTGAGCTTAATATTCGTATATCTATGTATATTTAAATAAAGAGATTGTTCCTAACCTACGTCGCCTGCTAGTGTTGTTCAAGAACCTAATCCTCCTACTATCCACCTGGCCAGAATGAACAGCACTGATAAGGAAGGCAAAGAGGGACTTTGAAAAAAAAAAAAATAAAGATTGCCTTGGAGGCAAAAACATAGCAAAAGATTTTTAGATATATTAAAACCAAGATGCTGGCAAAAGAATCATTCGAACCGCTGATGACCGAGGGGTAAAAGGGGCACTCGGGAGGGGCATAATCGAAAGGGGCGCCCAAGGTTTCCTGAGGACGTCCTCGTAGGACGTCCCGGTGAAGGGGCAGGGAAACCCGTATTATCGAAACAAGATGGGTGAAAAATCGCGAAATTTAGGTCAACCTTAGAGATGGTGATCCCTGATTTTCGGCCATAATGGAAACCGAGGATGCCCATCTCAGAAACGAACAAATCCAAGCCATTTGGTCATGGGAGGAGCCAGCATTTGTAGTGCACTGGTCCCCCTCACACGCCAGGGCACTAACCGGGCACCCTAGGGGGCACTGCAGTGGACTTCAGAAATTGCTCCCAGGTGCATAGCTCCCTTACATAAGTACATAAGTAGTGCCATACTGGGAAAGACCAAAGGTCCATCTAGCCCAGCATCCTGTCACCGACAGTGGCCAATCCAGGTCAAGGGCACCTGGCACGCTCCCCAAACGTAAAAACATTCCAGACAAGTTATACCTAAAAATGCGGAATTTTTCCAAGTCCATTTAATAGCAGTCTATGGACTTGTCCTTTAGGAATCTATCTAACCCCTTTTTAAACTCCGTCAAGCTAACCGCCCGTACCACGTTCTCCGGCAACGAATTCCAGAGTCTAATTACACGTTGGGTGAAGAAAAATTTTCTCCGATTCGTTTTAAATTTACCACACTGTAGCTTCAACTCATGCCCTCTAGTCCTAGTATTTTGGATAGCGTGAACAGTCGCTTCACATCCACCCGATCCATTCCACTCATTATTTTATACACTTCTATCATATCTCCCCTCAGCCGTCTCTTCTCCAAGCTGAAAAGCCCTAGCCTTCTCAGCCTCTCTTCATAGGAAAGTCGTCCCATCCCACTATCATTTTCGTCGCCCTTCGCTGTACCTTTTCCAATTCTACTATATCTTTTTTGAGATACGGAGACCAGTACTGAACACAATACTCCAGGTGCGGTCGCACCATGGAGCGATACAACGGCATTATAACATCCGCACACCTGGACTCCATACCCTTCCTAATAACACCCAACATTCTATTCGCTTTCCTAGCTGCAGCAGCACACTGAGCAGAAGGTTTCAGCGTATCATCGACGACGACACCCAGATCCCTTTCTTGATCCGTAACTCCTAACGCGGAACCTTGCAAGACGTAGCTATAATTCGGGTTCCTCTTACCCACATGCATCACTTTGCACTTGTCAACATTGAACTTCATCTGCCACTTGCACGCCCATTCTCCCAGTCTCGCAAGGTCCTCCTGTAATCGTTCACATTCCTCCTGCGACTTGACGACCCACAACTGTACACCACTACCATAGCCCTAAAGGGTGAAAGGGGGCCACCTACATGTGGGTACAGTGGGTTTGTGGTAGGTTTTGAAGGGCTCACATTTACCACCACAACTGTAACAGGTGGGGCGGGGGCTGGGTCCGCCTGCCTGAAGTGCACTGCAGCCACTAAAACTGCTTCAAGGACCTGTATACTGCTGTCATGGATCTGGGTATGACATTTGAGGCTAGCATAGAGGCTGACAAATAATATTTTAAATTTTTTTTTTTTTTAGGGTGGAAGGGGGTTGGTCATCCCCAATTCCCTCCGGTGGTCATCCGGTCAGTTCGGGCACCGTTTTGAGGCTTGGTCCTAACAAAAATTGGACCAAGTAAAGTCGCCCAAGTGCTTGTCAGGGACGCCCTTTTTTCCATTATCAGTCGAGGACGCCCATGTGTTAGGCACACCCCAGTCCTGCCTTTGCTATGCTTCGACATGCCCCCGTGAACTTTGGTCGTCCCCGCAACGCAAAGCCGTTGAGGATGGCCAAATCGGCTTTCGATTATGCCGATTGGGCGACCCTGGGAGAGCCCATCTCCCGATTTGTGTCGAAAGATGGGTGCCCTTCTCTTTCGAAAATAAGCCTGAAAGCTTAAATGAATTCTTTGCTTCGGTCTTCACCGAGGAAGATTTGGGAGAAATACCGGTGCCAGAAAGTCAGAGAAACTGAATGAAATTTCTATAAACCTGGAAGATGTAATGGCGCAATTTGACAAATTGAAGATTTGGGAGAGATGCCGGTGCCAGAAAGTCAGAGAAACTGAATGAAATTTCTATAAACCTGGAAGATGTAATGGCGCATTTTGACAAATTGAAGATTAGCAAATCTGGACCCGATGATGTTCATCCCAGAGTACTGATAGTATTGAAAAATGAACTTGCAGAATTATTGTTAGTAATATGTAATTATCTTTAAATCAAGCATGGTACCGGAAGATTGGAGGGTGGTCACTGTAGTGCTGATTTTTTTTTTTAAGAAGGTTCCAGAGGAGATCTGTAAATTATAGACCAGTGAGCCTGACTTCAGTGCTGGGCAAATGGTAGAGACTATTATAAAGAACAAAATTGGAGATCACGTGATGCTGTGAGCGGCGAAAGACGTGAGTCACATCAGCTGCTCAGGGCCCCATCCGCAGTTTGGCTATTCCACCCCACTCCTGGACTTTAAAATCTGGATTCTGGATTTATGAGCTGGTAACAACATATAGACAAATACTTAATGCGAGCCGCAATGGCGCAAGCACCTAAAAGCTCGAAAAGGAAAGAGGAGCGGCAGAAACCTTTGGATTCCAAAATGGCGGCAGCCTCATTGCCCCACTCGCCCCCGGACAACATGGTCTTAAAACTTACGGATTCGATGGTACGCACCTTGGACCCTAGATTCACCCAACTGTCGGAACAACTTACAGGATTAACAGCACTAACCTCTGAGCTAACACGCAGGACTGAGGAGCTGGAGGCATGAGTGTCCGAGGTGGAGGATGTACAACAGGCCCACACAGGAGAATTGGAAAAGCTGGAGTGCTTGACCCAGGAATACCATTAGAAACTGGAGGCTGGTGACGTCACCGCATCAAGATGGCTGCCTGAGTGAAGAGCTCCGGCGGTCCCACCATTAAAAGCAAGAAATACAGCATCTAACTCACGATTACAGCATAAGGCAAGAGGAGGAAACAGCGGCGGAAAGACGCGGGAACAAGCTAAATATGATCCGCTCGAACGTCCAAACAATCCTTAGCGGGATTTGCTTACACGGGCCCAAACACGGCGCTATCACAGACCGCCCCGAAGGGGAACAGCATGGCGGAGGAGCGAACATTCGAGAAATCGACGCAGAAGGCGATGCAAAGTTCGCAGCCGCTCTTCAAGCCTGACGAAGCGCTAGTGGAAGAGACGGAGCCGCTGGTTGAGATACGTGAATGGCTGAAAGAAATTACAGGGGAGCTTAAAGCAATGCGAACTGACCTGAACACGCTAGGAGAGGATCTCCGCGGTGAGATTGCAGCTTTGGGGCAGCGTGTTGCTGAAACGGAAGATCGCCTAGATGAACAAATGGACTTGATTCAAAGTATAACGGAGCAGAAAGACGAAGATAAGAAAACTTACCAGCAATTATGGGATAAGCTGGAAGATATTGAGAATAGGAGCTGACGGCATAATATCAGGTTCCGCGGTATCCCAGAGAGCCCACAGTATTCAAACTGTGAATTAACAGTTCAGCAAGTGGCAAGCATGCTCCTGAAAGAATCACAAACTACAATAGACCCAGCAGATATTGCAATAGAACGGGCCCATAGGTCCCTGGGAACAACCAGGAATAATCAACCAAGAGACATAATAGCATGTTTTGTGGATTACAAAATCAAGGAGAAAGTCATGCAAACAGCACAGGAGCACAGGAATTTGTATGGGACACACATCGCGTCCAACTCTACCAAGACCTGGCAAGTATCACGCTGCGTCGGAGGGCAGAACTGCGTCCAATCACACAATACCTTCGTTCCCAAAACATCAAATATAGGTAAACTCCACCAGATAAGAGGAACAGAAGAAGCAGCAGCCATCTTCCCCGACCAAGAATGGAGCACCACGAACGAGAGCAGACATAAAGCAAGATCGGGACAAATGGACAGACCCAGATGGCAAAGAACGTCGGCAGGGAAAGGCAGACTGCAGCGCCAACGATCTGAAACAACATTGAGGCGTGAGAACCGACAGTAACTTGAGAATGGATATAAGGTCTAGAGAAAGAGACATAACCTCTTGGATAGAGCTAAACACTGAAGAGTGAGTGAGGGCTCTCGTAACCTCACAGTTATGATTTAATGGTTGGTAAACAGCATGAGTACCTACAAGTAAAGTTTAAATGTTAATTGATATACTAAAGTGAATGGTTTGAGCAAAACTAGATGCAATGTTAAATTCAAGTTTGGATAGAGTATAGAAATATGTTAGATGATAAAAGAAAGGAGATTGGGGTGGGATGCGGGGATGTTGCCAGACTCCTGAAACACCTGACCTAGTTATGGAAGGTGTAGTTTGGTTAGGGGAAGGGATGTTGGGGGGGAAGGGGAATATACTGCGAACAATAACTTCAATAGAGATAGGATCTCCTGGTAATCAGCATAGTGGAGTGAGTAATCACAGAATGGGAGCAATGTCTTTTCTTTCAGGAATAATGGGAACAATAGAATAATGACTATTAATGTGAAAAGCCTAATTCACCAGCAAAGCGGCAACTCCTCTTTAAAGAGGCACTTAGATTAAAAGCAGAATGATATTTGCCCAAGAGACACACCTATTACCTATGCACGAGAAACTATGTATACACGGAGGGTACAGGGAAATATATTTTGCATCGAACCATATGGAAAAGAAAAAAAAGGGAGTCATGATAGCCCTAGCGGGGAGGTTGCCCTGGCAAGTACAACAGATAGTGAGAGATAAGGGGGGGGGCGATATATTTTGCTAAACATACGATTGGGAGCGGAGACTTTTACCCTGCTGAATATCTACGCTCCAAATGAGAAACAAGGCTCTTTTTATGGAGCGCTATCGGAAGTATGGCAAAATATGTTGACGGGGAACTGATAATAGGAGGAGACTTTAATCTCACTCTGCACCCGGTATGGATAACTCAAATGTGGGGGTGCGCTATGCCCGCAATGATAGAGCAAAACTACACAAATTTATAATTATTGGCAGATGACAGACATATGGCGACATTATAACCCGATGTCACGCAGCTATACGTACTATTCGGCGGTGCATACATCGTATTCACGAATTGACCTGTGGCTGGGAGGACAAAGTTTGATACAGAGAGTGCAAGGGGTACAGATACAGAGCAGAACTTGGTCTGATCATTCGCCCCTGACGCTAACATTAAGGTGTACAACAAATAGACTAACCAAACCACGCTGGCGCATGGATGATAGTATGTTAGCAGACCCAAATGTGATCAAGCAATTAGAAATCGACATCCAAAACTATATTACACATAATGACACGGGAGACGTGAGTGATGACATACTATAGGAGGGGCTTAAAGCAGTCCTTAGAGGACAGATTATATCATTACATTCATATAGATTGAGGCAGAAACAACGTAAAACACAACTACATAAAGAGCTTGAACACCTACAAATACTATAGCCAAAGGGACCCATACAGCGAGGGTAGCTCAACGATGTCAACAAGTACAATTAGAACTTCGGGACCTACAGTAGCAGAGGTGGCGGAAACACTTCAAAGAACACAACAGCAGTATTACGAGTTTGGTAATAAAGCCTCCCGGCTATTAGCATATAAATTAAAAAAACAAAAGATGAAAAACCACATACATGCAATAGAAGATAGCACAGGGCAGCGACAGACTACAACTGAGGATATTAAGCGGGCTTTCTATGCTTTTTATAAACAATTGTACACAGATGATATACAGTCAGGACCACAAACAATTCAAGACTACTTAGAAGGGATAGAGCTCCCTCAAATTGGCCCAACTCAAAATGATGAACTCTCGGCACCCATTACATTGGAGGAGGTGCAATGGGCAATACATAACTTACCTAACGGTGATTCACGAATAGATTCTATAAATGTTTTGGGAAAATATTGGCACCTTTGTTGGTTCGGGTATTAAATGAGTTAGAACACCAAAAAGAATTGTCTCACTCATGGCGATTAGCTCATATTAGTATTCTCCTAAAACCTGGGAAAAACCCGATGCAATGTGGATCATATCGACCCATATCACTCTTAGATACAGACTATAAAATATTCACGAAAATTCTAGCCAGGCGATTACAGAGGCTTATGCCGGAATTGGTACAGAATGATCAGACGGGTTTTTGTAGAAGGAAGACAAACGTTTGACATATCAGACGGGCACTGCATTTAATACAAGAGGCAAATAGCACACAACAACCAACAATCTTACTTTCCTCTCGACGCTGAGAAAGCGTTCGATCGAGTACACTGGCCCTATATGTTTAAGGTTCTGCATAAAATGGGAATGACGGGCCGATATATAAAATGGCTACAGCGTCTATATGATCAGCCCCTAGCAGAATTGATTGTAAATGGGAATGCTCAGCCACTTTTAAATTAAACAGGGGGACACGGCAGGGATGTACACTTTCTCCCCTGCTTTTCGCCCTCACAATGGAGCCATTAGCCCAGGTAATTAGAGCAAATGAGGCCATTCATGGGATCCAAATTGGTCATAAGATACATAAAATTATGCTGTTTGCAGATGATATCCTTTTGACTCTAACAGACCCTCATAGATCATTACATACTATTGAACAAACATTGGGGCAATTTGGGCAAATAGCAGGATTTAAAATAAATATGACAAAATCAGAGATATTGGGCTTAAATATAAATGCAGAAGACAGAGATAAATTACAAGAACGACACCCATTAGATGGACAAAGCGCTCCATTCGATATCTGGGAGTTAATTTGACACCTAGTCTAAAAACTCTTTTCGAGGCAAACTTCCCAGGTAAATTGCGAGAAATGTTACAGGAATTAGAGAGGTGGGAAGGGCTGGAGTTGTCCTGGATAGGCCGGATACAAGCAATAAAATGATGTTGCTACCCAAAATTTTGTACCTCTTCATAGCATTACCAATCCAAATCCCCAAAAAATTCTTTAGACAACTAAAGAAAAAAACCTTTGCGTTCATTTGGAACCATAAGCCGCCTAGAGTACAAGCAGAAATGCTATACCAACCTAAAAAAAAGGGGGGAATGGGAGTGCCGGATTTCTTTAAGTACTTTCAAGCAGCACAGCTAAGAATATTAGCAGCATGGATTACTGAGGAAGACAACCATGGTTACAAATTGAAAAACACTGGATAGGACTTAATCACCCAGCAGCATTACTATGGCTCCCCAGTAAACGGGTTAGGGCAATGGCAACATTGCTACCCCCAACAGTTGCATACCCATTAATGACATGGAATACATTACGCCAACAATTCTGTCCCCAGAGAACATATTTTCGTAAAATGCATATACAAGGGGCACCGGGGTTTTCATGGGAAGAGGGAGATACAATATATAAGCAATGGAGACAGAGAGGGTTGAGACAATTGGACCAGATATGGGAAGAGGGGGCAATACATTCATATAATGAGCTGCAAGACGAATTTAATCTACCAGCACATCACCTGTTATACTACACTAGAATTAGAGATTATATTCTTCGAAAAGCCAAAGGGGAGCTATAAAAGGAGGAAAGAGAATTAGAGCGGGCCATGGGAGGGAATAGTCGTAAAAGATGTGTGTCAAGAATATACGGGGCACTACTCTCATATAAAACCCCAATCCAGCAATACATACAGAAATGGGAACAAGATATAGGGGCTACACATGAACTGAAGAGTTGGGAAAAGGCGATAGGCTTTCTATTAAAGGATCAGTAAGTAGTTCCATGATAGAAATGGATATAAGATCCTGTACCGATGGTATTATACCCCACATAAAGTAGCGAAAATGTTTCCAGGCTCTTCGAATCAATGCTGGAGGGGATGTCAAGTGAGGGGGGATATGAAACATATATGGTGGTCATGTCCAAAGATACAACCGTATTGGCAGGAATGTCTTAAGTTATTGAAACAGATATTGGGTAAAGAATATCCACAACGATGGACTACTGCTTGTTGCAATTTCGCCCTCCCGGACTTCTGACACCTCTTCACCGTTTGGCTTCCATGTTTTTAGGAGCGGCAAAGATTGCACTGGCGGCCGCCTGGAAGCAATCGCTGGCTCCACCAATTGTCCAAGTTTTACATAAAATGGACTATATGTATCAAATGGCAAAGCTTACAGGGATGAAGAACAATCAGCTGCTCCAGTTTACCAAAATATGGGACAAATATAAGCTTTGGAGATCCCAAGCGGGAATTGACTTAGATGCTCCGCAATTGATAATACCAAGGAGGTGAAATCACTTGGCAAACTCGGGCCTTTTTGTGGGCCCGAAGTATCTCTAGGATGTATAAAGTGATGTCAAAGATTGTATTTCTAAGTTGTCTATACACTAAAATAAAGTTTAAAAAAAAAAGAAACTGGAGGACCTGGAGAACCGCTCCCGCCACGATAATTTGAAGTTTGTCAGATTTCCAGAATCTATTGCTGAAATGAAACTTAAGCAAACACTGGAAACATGGCTTTTAGCAACTTTCCCGGAAGCGGGAGAGGAAGGGCGATCCGCATTGAATGGGCCCATTGTATCGGCCAAAAGCCCACAAGAGATCTAAGGCCTTGGGTTGTGATCGCTAAATTTGCAGGCTTCTGAATTTGGTGGACCCATGGCGGTTGCTATACCCGACACAGCGTGATTACACGCACTTGTCCCGGGCCCACCCGTATTGATTATATTCTACTAGCAACCACGATTTTCTCAAGGGTGGTATCAGCAGATCTGGGCCCTATGGCGATTTCAGATCACACTCCAATCTGGGTGGACTTAGCATTGGGCCTAACGTAAGTACAGCTGTTACTTGGAGATTTCCCTCTTACCTCTCGGAAGACCCTGATTTTCAGAACTTCCTGGTTCAGAAATGGAATCTTTTCGCGGGAAACCAGTGTAGACCTTAGGGAGATCCCAGATTTGTTCTGGGAAACATTGAAGGCAGTGATGCGGGTTGAGGTAATTAGCTATGTGAGTGCACGAAACAGGAGGATCACTCAGAGGATTCTCTTGTTGGAGCGTCGGTATCAACAATCCAACAAGCCCATTTGAAGCATCCGTCCGGTGCCACCTTTGAGAATGTGAAAGCCGCCCTAACTGCTCTGAACTCTTTGCTTCATGAGTGCATGAAAAAGTAATTCTCTCTACGTGGTCAATTCCATAAGTTTGGTAACCGGCCGGGTAAACTACTTGCCCGGGTGGTGAAAGCGTGGTCAGCTAGAACATTCATCCCTATGCTGGTGGCACCGGATGGGTCTAGGAATCTAACCCCACTGACATTATGCAAATTTTTCATGCCTATTTTTCACAGATGTACCAAGCAGATCCGGAGTAAGTGGGCCCCTCTCTGGCAGACTACCTCTTGGACTCGGGTCTTCCTACTCTTTCTCCTGAGGCTAGTAACTCCTTAAGTGCTCCGCTGCGTACAGGTGAGGTTCAACAGATAATCAAGTCTCTCACCCTGGGTACTGCCCCGGGAGCCAACGGATTCTCCCCAGAATTCTATAAGATATTGGTTCAACAAGTGAGCGCACCACTTGCGCTATTCTTTGAGGAGGTGATTTCAGGGGGAACATTTCCTGCATGAACTAATGAAGGGGGGAAAGGGATTGGGACTTGATATACTGCCTTTCTGTGGTTTTTGTCACTACATTCAAAGCGGTTTACATAGTATATACGGGTACTTATTGTACCTGGGGCAATGGAGGGTTAAGTGAGTTTTCCAGAGTCACAAGGAGCTGCAATGGGAATCGAACCCAGTTCCCCAGGATCAGAGTCCGCTGCACTAACCACTAGGCTACTCCTCCACTTATAGTGCTCATTCCCAAACCTGGTAAAGCTTCTGATTCCCCTAAGGCTTAGTGCCCAATTTCACTGCTCAATGTGGACGTAAAAAGTTTGGCAAGGGTGCTGGCAAATCGGCTAGCCAAGCACATTCCCGATCTGGTGGGAGATCACCAGGTGGGATTTGTCAAGGGGCGGCACCCTGGCCTAAATGTTCGTAGAGCTCTGTTGGCGGTGGCCCAGAGCGGGGCCTACTACTACTACTATTTAGCATTTCTATAGCGCTACAAGGCATACGCAGCGCTGCACAAACATAGAAGAAAGACAGTCCCTGCTGAAAGAGCTTACAATCTAATGCGCCATATCAAATACCTAGGCATTAGGGTCCCAGCAAATTTGAAACAACTCAACGCTATCAATCTGGCTCCACTGTGGGCATCTACCCAAACCTCTCTGACGATGTGGCAACCTCTTCCTGTATCCCTGTGGGGAAGGATAGCGTTATATAATATGATAATAGTCCCTAAGTGGCTCTGTTATTCAAGTATTGTCCCTTTTTTTTTCTTGCAACGCAATGAACAACTGTTGCCACCGATTGCTGGTGAAGTTTTCTGGAACAGACAGCGAGCCCGGGTCCCCTTTTTGCAGACGTATCTTCCTGTGGCCAAGGGTGGCCTTGGAGCACTCAGTATTAAAGTATTTACAGTGGCTGGCTGTATGAGACATCTGAGTGACTGGTTTAGGGGTATGACTTTCTTTTCCTTTCCGGCTACTGAGGGTATGGTGCTGAGCCCGCACCACTGTAGTTATTGGCCCCTGGTCGAGCGGCTGCGAGACCGAATTTTGCCCCCCTCTTTCTTCCCCTGCGGCGAGCATGGCATTGGGGTTTGTAGGCTTTACAATCTTGACCCTCATGTATCCCCATTGTTGCCAATTTGGGGGCATGCAGACTTCCCTGTGGGTAGGTCCTCGGTGGTTTTCTGCAGATGGAGGGAGGAGGGGACTCTATTTCTGTTCCAAGTTTTAAACAAAGATAGCACATGTAAAACTTTCCAGGACTTATGTATTAGCAAGCACTTGACCCCATGGGTCTTTCTCTCTTATCTGCAACTACGCCATTATATTGCGTCGTTACCGCAGGCCTCCTTGTCTATGACAAAATGGGAACAACTAGTTGAGATATATGACCTAGAAGCACAATTGGCAGTTCCCCTGAAATATTTTCATAACCAATTAAGAGAGACGTTACCTGGGGTGTGCTATGGGGGGACCTGGCGCAGAGTTGGTCTGGAGAGTTGGGATACCAGATACAAAATAAAACATTACAGGCCAGCTTACAAACCTGCTATGGGGCTTTTGGGAGTGCTGATATTCGGGAGTTGCAGTATAAATTTACTATGCGCCTATATATCTCGCCGCATAGGGCCTTTAGGGCTACCCTGCGCCCCTGTGATGATTGCCCGAAATGTGGGGGAACTGGAGCTCATTTGGGCCATATGTTCTGGCTATGTCCTCTGGTTCTGGCGTTCTGGATGACCCTTTGTGCCCATGTGTCGGGATTTGGAGGATTAGGTGGCGACCCTCCCCTGCACTGCTGTTTGATGTGTACCATACAGGGGGATCCCGTAGAGCAGGTCTAACAAATTTCCTAAGGTGGGCGGTTCTGATGGGAAAAAACTATATTGAGTGTCTGGCTGCTTCCCGATCGCCCCTTGGTTCCGCAATGGCGGTCCCTTATGATATCCTTGAGTGCAGTGGAGCGTAAGGATGTTAGAGATCCCGTCTCTTGCAATGCTGGTCTCCCTTCTGGGACAGGTTTGATAGCTTCCTAAAAGAAAAGTTCATAATCCATTATTAAAATGGACTTGGGGAAAATCCACTGCTTATTTACTACTACTACTACTTATCATTTCTAAGTGCTACAGCGCTGTACACTTTGACATGAAGAGACAGTCCCTGCTCAACAGAGCTTACAATCTATTTGTCTGTCCTAATTAGATTGTAAGCTCTGTCGAGCAGGGACTGTCTCTTCATGTTCAAAGTGTACAGCGCTGCGTACGTCTAGTAGCAGTTTAGAAATGATAAGTAGTAGTAAATAAGCAGTGGATTTTCCACAAGTCCATTTTAATAATGGATTATTAACTTTTCTTTTAGGAAGCTATCAAAACCTGTTCTAAACCCCAGTAAGCTAACTGCTTTTACTACATTCTCTGGCAACAAATTCCAGAGTTTAATTACATATTGAGTGATGAAATACTTTTTCTGATTCGTTTTAATTTACGAATTTTTTGTAGCTTCATTGTGTGCCTGCGGGATTTGAACCGGCCACCTCTAGATTGCAAGACTGGTGCTCTTACCACTAGGCCACTCCTCCACAAGTAATCAGTAATTTGAGATTTATCATTTTGGCATAAAGTGAGGATGATAAAATAAGGGTTATGAACAAGTAAATAAGGGTTAGGAGTTAAAAGCAGCATCAAAAAGGTGGGCTTTTAGCTTAGATTTGAAGACGGCCAGAGATGGAGCTTGACGTACCGGCTCAGGAAGTCTATTCCAGGCATATGGTGCAGCAAGATGAAAGGAATGGAGTCTGCAGTTAGCAGTGGAGGAGAAGGGTGCAGATAAGAGAGATTTACCCAGTGAACGGAGTTCCCGGGGAGGAATGTAGGGAGAGATGAGAGTGGAGAGGTACTGAGGGGCTGCAGAGTGAATGCACTTATAGGTCAATAAGAGGAGTTTGAACTGTATGCGGAAACGGATAGGAAGCCAGTGAAGTGACTGAGGAGAGGGCTAATATGAGCATAACGACACTGACGGAATATTAGTCGTGCAGCAGAATTTTGAACAGATTGAAGAGGAGAGAGATGGCTAAGTGGGAGACCTGTGAGAAGCAAGTTGCAATATAGTCTAAGCGAGAGGTGATAGGAGTGTGGATGAGGGTTCTGGTAGGGTGCTCAGAAAGGAAAGGGCGAATTTTGGTGATATTATAGAGAAAGAAACGACAGGTTTTAGTAGTCTGCTGAATATGTGCAGAGAAGGAGAGGGAGGAGTCGAAGATGACCCCAAGGTTACAAGCTGATGATACAGGAAGGATGAGAGTGTTAGCCACAGAAATAGAGAATGGGGGAGGAGGAGAGGTTGGTTTAGGGGGAAAGATGAGAAGCTCAGTCTTGGTCATGTTTAGTTTCAGATGGCGCTGAGGCATCCAGGCAGCAATGTCAGACAGGCAGGCTAATACTTTGGCCTGGATTTCGGCTGAGATTTCTGGTGTGGAGAGGTAGATCTAGGAGTCATCAGCGTAAAAATGATACTGAAAACCATGGAATGAGATCAGAGTACCAAAGGAAGAAGTATAGATGGCGAAAAGAAGAGGTCCCTCTCTCTCTCTTGACACACACACACACACTCTCTCTTGACACTCTCTCTCTCTCTCTCTCTTATTTTTAGGATAAGCATCATAAAATGTATTGTACTGTTTTGGGATCTTGTCAGGTACTTGTGACCTGGATTGGCCACTGTTGGAAACAGGCTGCTGAGCTTGATTGACCTTTGGTCTGTCCCAGTATGGCAATACTTATGTACTTAAGTGGAATGTCAGCATCTAGTCAGGTAGAGCCAACCTGACCAAAACTGACTTTTCTTGGCTATTGTATAAGGGATTTCAAAATGCTTCTCAGTCGCCAAATAGTTCTTCTGTGCTGTGCAGCATGATGGGCAGTGAAGGAGAAAAAGGGGCCAACCAGGTGCAAAAGTGGAGCTGCTTCAGTAGATAGCACTGTATTATGTTTGTTTCTTCAAAATTTGATATACTGCTTAGCCTGTTAGGATCAAAGTGGTCTACAATAAAATAATCAATATCCATAATAGCATGATTTCTCCTGATCTTTTATCTAACCCTGTATTTGTTTTCTTTGTGTCTGGTGTAGCCACTAACCTATGTTTTGGGGAGCGGAATGTGTACACATCTGAAGTGCTGGCTGTAGTGATGCAGCAGCTGATGGAACAGAATCCTTTGCCCATTTTGCTGATGAGAACAGTCATCCAGTCCTTGACCATGTATCCACGCCTGGGTGGCTTTGTCATGAACATCCTCTCGCGCCTCATCATGAAGCAGGTAGAAGAAAGATCTTGTTCCGTCTATTTATAACTCAAAGAACACTTCACAATCTCATAGGAAAATCATTTCATATCAGCAAATATTGTGGGTTTAAATGTGTTACAAACAAGAAAAATGGAGGGAAAGGGCCTCGTATATCACCAGTGGTGCTTCAGTGTTTTCACGCTTAAACTTAGTCACCATTAAGACTTGCAATCATCATTGGCCAAAAAACCTCCTTTTAGACACACTTCCTATATAATAATTTGCACCTCCAACATTCTACGTCTGGGTGCCTGGGTTCATAACATCCATTCCCACTCATTGCCCTGCCCTTGCGTCAAAACGTAATGACCTCAGAGGGTGGAACAGTGAGGGGGAAGGGAACGCTGGAGGCGAGATGATGTCAGGAGGAGAGAATCGCGGGACATTGTTTTTAATTACCCCTCTCTAGACCCCCGCAGGACCCTTGCCCACGGAGGTGGAGAGAGGGTTTCAGAAGGCTCATAATAAGTCTCTTAAATATGACCTCTGTTTTCTGGCTCCTAATTTCCAAGGACATCCTAGGGCATCTATTCTCCCACATGATGTACCAGAGTTTAAAAGATAGTCTATTTATGTGATATAAGGTGTGAAATGAAACAGAAATTAACACAGAGATTAGAGAATAGTGAGATAGAATTTTACTTCTGTGTTTGTGAAACAGTTTAAAGAGAAGAGATTGAAACAGAGACTGAAACAGTTTAGTGAAAGAAATAGTCTTTTATTCTCACCCAAATCAGGACTTCAATTTGGTACATTCATCAGACAGATTCGGGGTTCAACCGGCCAGAGCTTCGCCGTTCGGAGATTCGTTGGGGAAAAATGTTCCAACGATAGCTCTGATGCCCACTTCTTATATAGTATTTGGTCCCCATACAAGTCTATGGAGAGGGATTTTTTTATCTTAACCACAGGTCAGGTGTCCACCTGTTTCTTAATCTTTTTCCTATCTTGCAACTAACTCCTAATATGGCCAACTCCTAATATGGACTGTTCCTAATCTTGTGCAACCATCTCTTCTAAGCTGAAGAGATCAGTTCCATATCTTGTGACTCTGGCTGCCATTTTACCTGTATCAGCCTCCATGTTCTGAACCAAACTTTTTAGGATTTTAGCCATCAATTCCTTGATCTTGGCTTTTGCACTGCTTTGAATGTCACACTAAATTCTAATAAGGCTTATCAAGCAGCCCTGCTTCTGCAGGTGCTCAGCAACAAGGCCATCATCAGATTTTTAGGCCTAGTCAGTGCCTTTTAGCAGTTTAAGCTGTTTAAGGTATGTAAATTGACCCACCACTATTCCAGTGGATGGATCCCAAGCTGGGACACATATTAACTTGCAGGAAAAGCAAGTCCTTGCTCAGCCAGTCATAGATTTTTAAACCTAGCTGGTATTTTTACAGCCTGAGTCCTAAAATCTGGCCTTCCACCCTTCCGGTGGGCATCCAGTGAGGGCTCTTGCTGTACTATAATTATACAACATCAAGGGGAGAAAGGGGAGGGCAGTGCAGAGGAGAATTGATGGACATGGATGGGATGGGAGGACAGTACAGGAGACGGATGGCAGGGCAGGGAAGAGGAGAAATGAAAAGAGCCCTTAGATCACAAATAGTAGTTACTGCACACATGTCTTTTTATCATCGTGTTCAGGGCAATAATAATGTCTCTCACAGCTTCCTATCTCTGTGTTGAAGACAGTGATAGTGTCTCTGCCAGGCTCACTGTCTCTGTGCTTGGGGCACAGATGTCCCTCCAAGGCTCACCTGTCTCTATGCTTGAGGAAAGTGATAATGACTCTACTGAGGATCCCTGTCCCTGTGCAGTGATAATGTCTCTCTCGAGCTCCCTGTCACTGTTCTCAGGGCAGTAATAATGTCTTTCCCTGAATCCCTGTTGGTTTGCTGAAGGCAGTGATAACGTGTCTCGACAGCAAAAGGAAGAAAAACAATTTCATTTTCAATTTAGTGATTGGGATACGTCAATTTTGGAAACGGCAAACCCATAGGTACAATTTTTGCAGCCAGCTGATGTCAGGGGAGGTTAGCCACACACACAACAAGACAGCCAGCGAAATAAGGGTGAGGGGGGAGCACACGCCACGGCGTAGGCTTACCTTGTTCGCCCAGCGCCGTGTGAAAATCAAAATGACCACGAGGCAGGAACTAGCGGAAAAAAATGCCCATTGACGTCAACAGTCCAGCGCCAGTACAACTGCATCGTAATCAGCACGGTGGAGGGAAACGGGCGAGCACGGTACTTGCCACACAACTTGCCGCTGACGTCCCGACTCCTGCGCCAAACAGACTATTGTACCCACTCCATCTCTTCCTGTCTCACGGGGATTCATACACTGTTTCTATCACTCTCTCTCACACACACTCACACACGCTCAGGCTGGCAGGGGGGGAGGGGAAGATAATAGATTTCCACTCGGTCTCTCTCCCTGTCTCACAGGGATTCATACTCTCTCTCTCACACACACACACTCAGGCTGGCACGGGAGTCACACACACACTCTCTCTCTCACAGGGATTCATACACTCTATCTCTCTCTCACACTCTCTCTCACACACACACTCACTTTCAAACACACACTCACTTTCAAACACACACACACTCTCTCTCTCTCACACACATACACACGCTCTCTCACAGACACACTCTCACACACACTCTGTCACAGACACACTCTTGTACTCTCTCACACACACACACTCTCTGTCTCTACTACACTCTCTCTATCACTCTCTCACACACATACTCACACACAGGCGAATCGCAGGATATGGATGGCATGGGAGGCAAGAGAAGGAGACGACATAGGAGAAGAACACTAACTGCTGAGGAGCAGGCTGAAGCTAAACGGAAAAGAGCTGAAGCACAGCGAAAAAGGCGTGCAGCTCTGAGTGAAGACAAAAGGCACGTGAAGGTCAACAAGCCACTGCAAGGAAGAGGTCCAGGATACAAAAGATGACTGATGAGGAAAGTGCAAGTAGTAGACAAAGAAACGCCGATTTAGAAAGGCACAGAATTGCTAAAATCACGGATGAACAGAGACAAACACTCAGAACAAAGCGCGCTGGCATACAACGCAAAAGATTAGAAAAAATGACAGATGAACAAAGAGCGACAAATACAAAAAGGAGAGCATATTTAGAACGGGGAAGAATTAAACAAATGACAGAGAAACAGAGACAAACAACCAGACAAAGACGAAAAGATTTAGAACAGCAAAGACTTGCACAAATGACAGTTCCATATCATCATGCTGATCAATCCATAGACTGGTGGGTTGTGTCCATCTACCAGCAGGTGGAGATAGAGAGCAATCCTTTTGCCTCCCTATATGTGGTCATGTGCTGCCGGAAACTCCTCAGTATGTTCTCTATCTCAGCAGGTGGTGGTCACACACAGCAGCAGCTCTGGCTAGGTCTCCAAGCCTAATCTTTAGGTTTTGTTGAGTACCTGGGGTTGAGGGCTCTTCTTGAGCAAGTGCAAACCTGGTGGCGCCAGGTCCCTCCTTTTCTCCCCCCCTCCCGCTGGCTCCGTTTAAAAAAAAAAAAAAAATTTTTGGACGTCCTTAAGGGCGTTTATTTCGACGTTTATTTAAACGTTTATTGCAGCTACTCACTGGGACACCAGGTCGTTACAGCTCGGAGCGAGAAGCAGGTAATTTTTACCTTTTATAGCAGGCAGGGGGTTCCCCGATTGATCTCCCACGTGGCCTATGGCGTCGGAGGGCAAGGGCGCGAAGAATCGCTCCCCGGACCGCGTGTGCGCTTCTAGCGGGGATGCGGGGGTTTTAAAGTCTGATTCGCCCTTGGTGGGTGTCAGTTGGAGGCTGGTCAGTGTCCCGGGTCTTCCTCCGGCGCGGCGGTTTTTTCCCGCCCATAAACACCCATCCCCGCTGCTCGCCTCCGCCATCTTGGCCGGCCACTCGCTCGGACGGCTTTCTTCTTGGGCCGCACTTGAGCTGGGAGACGTTCATGCCATGGCCGCCCTTGATTTGGGCGACGGCAAAAAAGCGGCTAAAGTTAAGCGCCGTTCTTCCCGCGCGGCTCCTTCGCGGAGTGTCGCGCCGGACGCCATCTTGGATGCGCAGCATGTTGCTCCCCCGCTCTTGCGAGCGCCGGTTGAGGGTGCGTCTAGGGCTGTGGCCCAGGCTGCTGAAATTCACAGTCTGGGGGGTTTCTCCCCCGAGTTTATTTTGCTTGCTGCATCAGGCCTTCCTTATGCAAAACGCTGACCCTTCTCCCTTGTCGATAACGGGTTGAGGCCCCCGGAAGTAAACGCCCCTCGGGTGGATTCCAGGCCTTAGAGGACGCTGTTTCCTCTGGTGTAGATGAGGGCAGCGTATCTGAGTTCTCCCAACGGTCCTTTGGGATTCCTTGGAGGAGACGGATCCCGCTCGGATGGAGCGGATGACCCCTCTGCAGCGCGGATCTTTCGCTCAGAGGATTTGCCCAACCTGTTACTGCAGGCCATGAGCATTTTGAAGATTTCTCGCCAGAGGACGTCTCTCCCTCAGCCCCTGTTGGCTCTGCCATATTGCTGGGGACGAAGCGCCCGCCTAGAACCTTCCACGTGCATGATGCCATGCACACCTTAATTTCGGCTCAATGGGATGTCCGAGGAAGCGAGCCTCAAAGTGGCTAGGGCTATGTCCCGCCTCTATCCTTTGCATGAAGTGAACGTGAGGCCTTTCTTTGGCCTACGTGGATTCTTTAATCACTGCGGTGTGACTAAGAAACGGCGTTGCCGGTGGAAGGTGGCACGGCACTAAAGGACGCCCAAGACAGAAGATTGGAAGCGGCTTTAAGGTCGTCCTTCGAGGCGGCTGCCTTAAGTTTGCAGGCCTCAGTATGCGGCTCCTATGTGGCCAGGGCGTGCCTGACGATGGTGCAGTGGGCTTCCCCCTCGGATCCTTCCTTGAGGGCTGACTGGCCGGCCCTGGAATCGGGCTTGGCTTATTTGGCAGACTTACTGTATGATGTCTGAGAGCCTCGGCTAAAGGCATGGCTCAGACAGTGTCTGCGCGGCGCTGGCTTTGGCTGAAACATTGGTCTGCGGACCACGCCTCTAAGTCCGCCTGGCTAAGTTGCCTTTTTAAAGGCAAGCTGCTCTTTGGGGTCGAGCTGGACAAAATCGTGACCGATCTCGGCACGTCTAAGGGCACGAGGTTACCAGAGGTCAGGGCTCGGGTCAGTGCTCGCCCCGGTATCTCCAGAGGACGGTTTCAGGAAGCCCGTCGGTACGCCCGGGCAAGTCGGGCTCCTCTGCCCCTCTTCCTTCAAAAGGAACTTCTCCCCCAAGCAGCATTCCTTTCGCAGAGACCGCCGTCCCGGAGGTACGCCCTCCGGTCCTCCCCCAGGGTCTCGTACCCAATGACGGGGTCCTGGTCCATGGGCCCAGTGCAGATTGGAGGACGCCTGTCCTCGTTTCTGGGCGAGTGACCAGAGTAACTTCAGGACGCTTGGGTGCTGGAAGTCATCAGGAGACGGCTACAAGTTAGAGTTCTGCCGACCCTTAAGAGACGGGTTTGTACTTTCTCCCTGCAAGTCTCCGGTCCAAAGCTGTGGCAGTGCAGCAGGACCTTGGACAACCTGAGACGCCTGGGTTGCGGTCGTTCCGGTGCCGAAAATCAGATTGGCAAGGGAGTACTCCATTTACTTTGTGGTACCAAAGAAAGGAGGTTCTGTCTGGCCTATCCTCGGCCTCAACGGGGTCAATCGGGCCTTGAAAGTGCGGCACTTTCGCATGGAGACTCTCCGCTCTGTTATAGCGGCAGTTAAGGCAGGAGAGTTCTTGGCTTCCTTGGACATCAAGGAAGCGTACCTGCATATTCCCATCTGGCCTCCTCATCAACACTTTCTGCGTTTTGCAGTCCTGGGCCGACACTTCCAGTTTCAGAGCCCTCCCTTTCGGGGTTGGCTACTGCTCCGTGGACCTTCTCCAAAGTAATGGTGGTCATCGCGGCCTTCCTGCGAAAGGAAGGAGTACAAGTCCATCCTTATCTGGACGACCTGGTTGATCCGAGCCCCCTCTTATGCAGAGTGCGGCAAAGCTGTGGACCGGGTGGTTGCTCTTTTGAGCTCCCTGGGGTGGATCATCAACTGGGAGAAGAGGCAGCTGCGCCCGACTCAGTCCCTGGAGTATCTGGGAGTTCGATTCGAAACCCAAGTGGGCAGAGTGTTCCTGCCAGACAATCGGATTGTCAAACTTCAGGCTCAGATGGACCAGTTCCTAGTAGCCTCTCCTCTTCGGGCTTGGGACTATGTGCAGCTGTTGGGCTCTATGACGACCACGATGGAAGTAGTGCCCGGGCCAGGGCTCCATATGAGGACCACTACAACACTCTCTGCTGCAGCGCGGACTCCGATGTCGGAGGATTATGCTGTGCGCCTTCCCTTGGACCCAGCAGTGCGCAAGGCGCTGAGCTGGTGGATGCAGACAGACAAGTTGTCTGCAGGAATGCCTCTGGTGACCCCGGAGTGGATATGTCGTCACGACGGACGCCTCTTTGTTGGGCTGGGGAGCCACTGCTGGGAAGGAACAGCGCAGGGGCTCTGGTCTCCTGCAGAGGCAAAGTGGTCTATCAACCTCCTGGAACTCAGAGCCATTCGGTTGACGCTTTGGAGTTCATCCGGTACTGGCGTTTGAAGCCAGTACGGGTCCTGGGTGACAATGCCACGGCTGTGGCCTATGTCAACCGCCAGGGACGGTACCAAGAGCGCCCCTCTAGCCAAGGAGGCCATGAATCTATGCCAGTGGGCGGAAGCGGAACCTGGAACAGCTGTCAGCGGCCCACATTGCCGGAGTCATGAATGTCAAGGCGGACTTTCTCAGTCGCCATACCTTGGAACCCGGAGAGTGGCAGCTATCTGCTCAGGCGTTCTTGGACATCACGAAGCGCTGGGGCCAGCCGAGCCTAGATCTGATGGCGTCATCGGCCAATTGCCACGTGCCGCGCCTTTTTCAGCAGAGGATGGGACCCTCGATCCCTGGGAGTAGATGCTCTTCTCCAACAGTGGCCGACACAGGAGCTTCTCTATGTGTTCCTGCCTGGCCATGTTGGGCAGGGTGCTAGATTGGGTGGCAAAGCATCGGGCCGGATAATCCTGGTGGGTCCGGACTGGCCAGACGTCCCTGGTATGCGGACTTGATCAGGCTCTCAGTCGACGATCCTCTGCGGCTGCCAGTGGAGCAGGGCCTGTTACATCAGGGTCCCGTGGTGATGGAGGATCCCTCACCCTTGGTCTTACGGCCTGGCTATTGAGCGGCAGCGTCTGAGAAAGAAGGGCTTCTCAGACAAGGTCATCGCCACTATGCTGAGAGCGAGGGAAGCGCTCTACTTCTACTGCTTACGCCAGGGTTTGGCGTACCTTTGCAGCGTGGTGTGAAGCAGGCTCACTTTCTCCCTTCACTGCTCCAATTTCTTCAGTGTTGGCGTTCCTGCAAGAAGGTCTGGAGAAAGGCCTGTCGCTCAGTTCCCTTCCAGGTAGCGGCTCTGGCTTGCTTCAGGGGCCGCCTGAAGGGTGCTTCCCTGGCTTTGCAGCCAGATGTGGTGCGCTTTCTCAAGGGAGTTAATCACCTGCGCCCTCCTCTGCACTCAGTGGTGCCTGCGTGGAATCTCAACCTGGTGCTAAGAGCCTTGCAGAAGCCGCCTTTTGAACCCTTGTCTAGGGCATCTCTGAAAGACCTGACGTTGAAAGCAGTCTTTTTGGTGGCTATCACTTCAGCCAGAAGAGTTTCCGAGCTCCAGGCACTCTCATGTCGAGAGCCTTTTCTGCAGTTCACTGAGGCAGGAGTGACTATTCGCACAGTGCCTTCCTTCCTGCCCAAGATTCTCGCTTCCATGTGAATCAGCAGCTCTGTCTCCCTTCCTTTCGTAGGGAGGACTACCCAGAGGAATACTCTGCTCTCAAATATCTGGATGTGAGACGAGTCATCATCAGATACTTGGAAGTGACCAATGATTTCCGGAAATCGGATCATCTGTTGTCCTGTTTGCAGGTCCTCGTAAGGGTCTGCAGGCTTTCTAAGCCTACAGTGGCAAGATGGGTCAAGGAAGCCACTTGCAGCGGCTTATGTGGCCGCGGGGAAGGTGCCGCCTATCCAGCTGAAGGCTCACTCCACTAGAGCTCAGGCTGGCCTCGATGGCAGAGGCCGGGTCCGTCTCCTTGGAAGAGATTTGCAAGGCGGCCAACTTGGGCATCGGCCCATACCTTCTCCAGGCATTACCGCTTGGCTGTGGCTGCTCGGGCGGTAGGCCCGGTTCTGGAGCTTCAGTGTTGCGGTCAGGGATTTCAATGTCCCGCCCTGGGTGAGTACTGCTTCGGTACATCCCACCAGTCTATGGATTGATCAGCATGATGATATGGAAGGTAAAATATGTATCATACCTGATAATTTTCTTTCCATTAATCATAGCTGATCAATCCATAGTCCCTCCCAGATATCTGTATTGTTTATATTCTGGTTGCATTTCAGGTTCAAGTTTAGTCTTCAGTTCCTGTTCAGGAGGACTTCGTGTTCAAATTTTTCAATGGATTCTTCAAGAGTTGAGACGAATTTGTGTTACAGTGAGCTGCTGCATTCCTCTCCCCTCCGTTTTACGGGGCTGGATTGAGACATAAATTCTGCCGGCGCTCCCTCCCGCTTCGTGCGGCTGTAGGGCAGCTTTGTACCCCTCCCGCTTCGGCGGTGTTAGGGTCAGTCAGCTCCTCCCGCGGTTGCGGTTGCAGGATAAGCCAGATCCCCCCCGCATCGGCGGGGTGGTGTCCCTCCCCCGCTCCGCGGGGATGAGCTGGACGGATTCCCCTCCCCCACTGTGTGGGGATGAGCTGGGTTAATTCCCCTCCCCCGTTTCGGCGGTGGTGAGCTGGGCAGAGTGTCCCTTTGCGGGTGTAATTCTCTAAGTGCTGAGTCCTGCGGATGGAGCTTGGATATCGACATACTGAGGAGTTTCCGGCAGCACATGACCACATATAGGGAGGCAAAAGGATTGCTCTCTATCTCCACCTGCTGGTAGATGGACACAACCCACCAGTCTATGGATTGATCAGCTATGATTAATGGAAAGAAAATTATCAGGTATGATACATAATTTTACCATAAGCAACAAAGAACGACTACACAAAATGTAACAGCTACAGCACAATATAGAACTACAAACACAGGAATTACAATAACACCTTCTCAATTAGAACAATACTCAATACTATAGTTGTGGTCCAATGGACGCAGTCTGTATATTTTGCAATGCAAAACATTTTCACAATGAAACACCTTCTGACGACCTATTTATACAATGCTGTAGTAAGGGCAAAGTACAACTTCCAGGAATTAGGTGCAATGAATTAATACAACAGCTTCTCTCCAGGGAACATGAATATTCTAAGAATTTTTTTACAAAACATTAGGTCCATTAATAGTTCGTTAGCTTTTGCCTTCATGGGAGCTAACACTGCACCACCACCCAGATATGGCCCTTATTGTTTTCGAATTAATGGTACTATTTACCGTAGAACAGCAGCACTACATCCTCCAAATGACAATCAAAGACAATTTCCAGAATTATATATTCTTGGTCCAGATGAAGCAGCTGTTCAGAGACTACAAATCTCACCGAATGCACACATCAACCATACATTAATGAGACAAGTGATTTTATGGCACGGGAAAATCCATTTGCAGACGCATGCAAGATGCTGTACAAAGTAGAAAATGAATGTATATGTGAAGCTCAACGACGAAGAATAGAACCTCCAACAATTTAAATGGCCATTGTTCAAGATCGCAAAAACGATCCAAGACGATACAATGCCCCTAGAGCCAATGAGGTGGCTTTCAGTTTTCAACATACAGGTGGGCAACCACTCTTACATAGAGATCTAATAATACACTGCCGAAACAAGCCAAATGAAGAGAACAAAACTGAGATAATCAGTGTGTTGTACCCCAATCTAGAGCCAATGGTATATCCATTACTCTTTCCATATGGAGATCAGAGCTGAGGGGTACATATTCCTTTGTCTAAACAACCAAAATGTATAATGCACCTGCGCCGCAAAGTAAAGAACACAAGAGTAAGAGTTACGCAAATGCAGTACTATGGATACCATTTGGCAATAAGAGATGAATTCAATCTTTTTCTTGGTGCAGGAAAACTAACACAACAATATTTTGTTGATGCATATGTTAAAACTGAGGCAAACAGACTAAATTATATTCGACAAAATCAAAAACTCATAAGAGTTGAAAAATACTCCGGGTTAATGGACCACCTTGCAAGTGAAGCTGCAAATGGAAGAATTACACCTGACCAGGCATTTATTTTACCATCATCATTTGCCGGAAGCCCAAGAAATATGCATCAAAATTATCAGGATGCAATGGCAATAGTTTGCAAATATGGCAAGCCAGATCTGTTCATTACTATGACCTGCAACTCAAGATGTGAAGAAATTACTCAAAATCTAAAAAAAGGTCAGGCACCAGAGTTTCGACCTGACTTATTGGCAAGGGTGTTTCATTTAAAACTAAAAGAGTTACTACACAATATATGCAAAAAACACATACTTGGTGTGCCTCTTGCAAAAATTCATGTCATTGAATTTCAAAAGCATGGTTTACCTCACGCTCATATATTAATTATCTTGAAAGAGGAACATAAGCCGAAAAATAATTGACCAAATCGTATGCGCTGAAATTCCTGAAATAAACAACTTTCCACATCTGCATGCAATAGTTGCTAAACATATGATACATGGCCCATGCAGTGACCATAACTTAAATTTTCCCTGCATGCTTAATGGGAAGTGCTGTAAACAGTTTCCAAAATCCTTCCAAAATGAAACTATTGAGAACTGTGACGGATATCCTAAATACCGCTGAAGGGATAACGGCGTAGGTACACTCTTAAATGGAAATTCATTAATAACACTTCGGTAGTCCCTTATAAACCTTTCTTACTTTTAAAGTACAATTCCCATATAAATGTAGAAGTATGTGCATCTATTAAAAGTGTCAAGTACCTCTTTAAATATGTCTATAAAGGACACGATTATGCCAATGTGGTTATTACAGAGCACCAAACTTTACAACATGATGAAATTAAAACGTTTACTGACTGTAGATATGTTAATGCTCCTGAAGCTGCATTATTATTATTATTAACAGTTGTATAGCGCTATCAGATGCATGCAGCGCTGAACACCTGACATAGAGAGACAGTCCCTGCTCAATAGAGCTTACAGTCTAAAAATAATACAGACAGACAAGACAAGGGCGAGGGAAGTACAGGGTGAGAAGGAACAAGGGGAGGTAATTGAGTAGTAGCTAGGTGCCAAAAGCAGTGGTGAAAAGATGGGTTTTCAGCTGCATGGCGATTAAACGGCTTTGAAATGCATCACCAATCACATACTATCCAGAGATTGGAAGTACACTTACCAGATCAACAAAGCATTGTTTTTCATCCTGACGAAGTTGAGGCTGCAGTACAAAGAGCCCGAACAAGGGACACCACTTTAACAGCGTGGTTTAAACTTAATGCAGAAGAGAATCTTCCAAAGACCGTTTTGTACGTAGATATTCCTATGTACTATACTTTTGACAAAACAGAACGAAAGTGGAAACGTAGAAAAGCAGGACAGGACATGACAAAACAATTGGGAGAATGTATGCAGTTAATTTTGCAGCAGACCCTGAGCATTAAGGCTAATTCTACTACACTAACCAGGGGCTAAGTCATTTGAAGACTTAAAAACAGTTGAGCGTATTCTTTATAATACATTTCAAGATGCAGCCAAGAAAATGAGGCTCATTGACGATGAAGCTCTGTGGGAAAACACCTTAGACGATGCAGTCACATGCAGCATGCCTCAGGAACCCTGCAACATAACGAAACTTGTACCAGAACAGGACACGTAATTCTCCCTCCTCAACTACCTAATGATACTCTGTTACTCATGAACTTTAACGAAATTACCACTTTGTACTTCTGACACTGGAATTGGCGTTCACCATCACGGTACTATGTAAGCCACATTGAGCCTGCAAATAGGTGGGAAAATGTGGGATACAAATGCAACAAATAAATAAATCAGACACCTTTTTGCATACATTTGTGTTTTTTCCGTAACATCAAATGCGTTACAAATTTTCCAAAAATACAAACTTACTATGATACAAGATTTTCAACACATCCATGGTTGCCAAGGTGATTGCTCTGTTTGTGAACAATTGTGCCTTCAGAAAATCCAGGACGTTCTGACTACACATGGTAAAAAACTTGAACACTTTAGTTTACCAACAATCATCCAGAGAATAGACAATCCTAAACTTGCCTTCAACGTTGCAGATAAAAACCGTAAAGCTCAACAAATGCTTGAAAACCTAAATAATGAGCAAAGGGAAGCATTTCATACTATACTTTCTGCCTGCAGTACAAAAAATATAACCCACACATGCTTCTTCCTAGACTGTCCTGGTGGAAGTGGAAAAACGTATACATATAACACTATCCTGAGCAACATCCGAGGAGATGGAGGAATTGCACTACCTGTTGCTTCTACAGGAATTGCTGCAAACTTATTCACAGTTTGTTACCTGTTCCTCTACTGGAAACGTCAGCATCAAGTATCATATTAACATCAAACGATGCTTCCATCATTAGAGGTGCTAAAATCCTTATTTGGGATGAATCAACTATGGCAGTATAGCACTTACTGCTGTAGATAGACTCCTCGAAGACATCATGAACAATCAGAAACCATTTGGCGGGAAAGTTATTCTCCTTGGTGGAGATTTTAGACAAACTCTACCAGTGGTACCACACGGTGATCAAGCTCAAATTATTGAAGCAACCATTAAGTTAAATCAACTATGGAAAAAATTTGAAATACTAAAATTAACCAACAATGTCCACTCTGTAGACCCAGATTTCAACAACTGGCTTATTACTTTAGCTGACAGAAATCTTCCATGTCCAGACGTATCTCATACCCCTGGAGCATATTACTCATTATACACCCTTCCCAATTATTACTTATGACAGAACATTTCTCCTAACGGTTCCCTTAAAAACATAATCACCATTACATGATAACCTTGCTAGCGCCCGTTTCATTTGCGTGAGAAACGGGCCTTTTTTACTAGTTATTATATATTCCTCTTTTATCATTTTTATCTCTTATAAAACAGGCTAGCAGTTTTATAATGCATAGTACAAATGATCAAAACTTCAAGTACACTTACACTTCCTGACGTGGTCCCATTTCACCCAAAGCTTTATCAAGGGAATGTGCCCAAAAATGATCTAAATATAAAAATACAGATGTATGAAAATGTTCGGGATGGCTTACTGACAACAAAATTGTAACATCCAAAATAACAATGAAAAGGAATTATAAAAACATTCAGTGTTCTGTTGCTTTCATTTTCAATGCAAAATAACTGTCCATCATGGCATCTGTATTTAACTAAGACGCTCACAAACAGCAAATTTTTGATGTCATAAAACTACAGTGTGCAATAAGGGACAAAAGAACAAGCATTACAAAACAAAAGACTTATAAAGGCTTTCACATTCTTCACAGATCAGGAAAATTCATCATGAATAGTCTGTTTTATTAGAAGAAAGCTGCCCATTTAATTGCATTCAAGCCTACCGGCTTATTAGGGCTCTCACATTATTCGCAGATCAGGAAAATTCATAATGAATTTTCAGTTTTATATGAAAGCTGCCCATTCAATTGCTGCATTCAAGCCTACTGGCTCTGGAATGACACGTGAATATCCAGAGTTGCTCACGCTGCAGAAGGTGACGAGATCGATCCCCGCCCTGAACATTTTCTTTTATTTGATGTATAACGAAACACTTAAATTGAGCAAAAGTGTGTCTAGTAGCCTGACAATATGCTACCAATATGCTACCAAACAAACAGCGTGACCTGAAACTGTCCCAATTGTTTTACCCTCCCACCCCCACTGAGCCACATAGAGAATAGTTAAAAAGGTATAGTCTATATGTGTATACAAGTCGTGAGGTGAGGAGTAAAAAGTGTAATCCCTCTAGTGCCTGTTGCATTCTCTACAGATATCAGGCCTAAATCTTGCAGGACAGATTTCAGAGCAAGGCTGTTTTAGGATCCCCACCAGGGCGTCTAGAAGAGGAGTCTAGAGTGGGGTTGAGACAAGTGTTACAATCCTGTCTTATCACTAAGGGTCCCTGACAAAATCCATCCAGTATCACCTTGATCTTATGGAAAAATGCAGCTTGTTCTACATTGGGGGCATACAGGCTAACACTGGTGAGTTCAACTTGATCAACAAGAACCTGCTCAATAAGGTATCTGCCCTTAGGATCACACTTAACTTTCTGAACCAACAGTTCTAAGTCTCTATGAAACAAGAGAGCAATGCCTTGCTTCTTAGTATTCTGTTAACCAGAGGCAAAAGGAATATGAGGATTGTATGATGAAGCATATATTCATGATTTTTACAAAGATGGGTTTCTTGTATACAAGCAATTTGTATATTCTGATGAGCCAGCTCTCTGTAGAGTGAGTGCCTCTTACCAGGTGAGTTAAGGCCATTGACATTCAAGTGAATAACCGAAGTGATAACTGCACAGGCAAGAGACAAAGTGACTCAAAGCAAGCAATACAATAATCCAAAAGTCCAGCATTAGGAACACATCCCTCCCTTGAAGAAAGAGAAAATAAACTCCAACTAACATCCAAACCCCACCCCCCCCCCCCCCCCCCCCCACCCCATTCAGCAGCATGTGAAAAAACAAACAACCGAATCACCCAGGGCCGGCGTTCATGCTTCCACATCAGCCAAAATTTAGTGGCAGGTAGGCCTGTTGGCCTAAGCACAGCAGAAGAGTCAGAAACCAGGCCTGTCTCCTTCAAAAGTTTCATGCCTGGTCCAAAGACCACACTTGATGTAACATGCTCTTCATGGGTAAGTCAAGGGCATTAAGTTCCCAGCGTTTTGATAAAGTGAAAGCTGAGAGATCTTGGAAAACAATCACAGCTTCATCGTTATAGCTCAGAGCCACTTCAGAGTGAGCTTTCTACAAGAAGGCATCCTTGTCCACATAAGGGGACAGTAGACTATAATATCGCAAGCGCTGTTCAAAGGTGCCCCCAGTGCATGATGAGTTCGATCCACTGCCATGGCCTGTGCGTCATCATCCAAGGCGAGCAACTGCTGACGGAGAGATTGCATGATTAAGGCAACATTTTCTTGGCTGTTGTTTTCTGGCACACCTCAGAACCGTAAGTCATTCGTTTGTCCCTGGTTTTCCACATTGTCCATTTTATATTGTAATCCTCATATTCTGTATTCAGGGAATTATATTTAGACTTCTAATCAAGCACAGCCTCCCCCTGCTCCTCAATTTGAGTTTCCATGTCATCCATATGGGAGCCGAGGTCACGCATATCCTTGTGCATAGTGTCAATACGGGATGCTAATTCACTTCGCATTGCTTTCAATTCAGAGCTTAGTGAAAAAAAGCATTTCTTAAAGTCTTAACCCGATTAGAGTAATTGGGGTGGATTCATCTTCATCCACCAAGCTTTCAAGCGATGCTCCTTTCCACGAGGCAGGGACGCAGGTTGTGCAGCATATGAAAGTTTGTCTACCCCCATCCGCCGAAATTGCCACAGCAATTCCTTAATATCCCCAGATTTCACTTTCTGGTGTTGCAGGAATTGATGCATGAATTACCCCTATTGTTAGCAGAATCTGTGGTACTTCAGGAGTCAAGCAGCACACACCAGAATGAGGGAGAAATCTTCTTTATTTGCCAGCAAACAGAGTAGGACATCAGTTCTAGCTCTCTTCTCTCTCTCTCAGCTCTCTGGATGTTATGGCTTCTGTCTCAGCTCCTTCTCTTCTTCTGCTGTCTGTCTTCCTTCAGCTCTCCTTCTTCTGTCTGTTCCTTCTGACGTAAACTGCTTCTGCTCCCTCTTATATACAGTTCTAACCTCTAGCCCCCCTTACTTTCCAGATGGTAAAGAATAGATTGGTTACCTTGCCTCAGCCAATCATTACTTTAAAAATATCAGTTACATAGGTTTGATATTTCTCAAACTGACCTATGACCTGGGCCTCTCACGCTAGACAATTTGGCACCAGTCTCTTACATTTTATTATGATTAACTTAGGTTCATTGAGGGGCGAAGGGGCCAATCTGACATTTATTATTCCTAGTCAACTTCATGCTAACTGAACTCTGGCATTCATTAAGGGGTCAAGGGCCAGTCTTAATTAATAGCATACAGCTATAGTTGGTTATTACTTTCAGGACCATTCCTACATTTACCTATAATTAATCAAGACTTTTCTTGACCCTTTTCACCCACCAGCTCCATACATTAAACCAGCCAGGACTGCAGAAAACTCAAACCATATGCTGACCTTTTCACTGCAGCCCTACTCAGAACGTAAGGCAAAGAGTTGAACAAACATTAGATTTAAAAAGGTATTCTACATATTAACTACACAGAATAAACATATTCTAAAATACACAGAATCAGTATTCCTTATAACAAAATCTACATATCAAGAACTTCTAAAATTATTTAACCAGCTTTAAACTACAGTATGTCTGGCTCATGCTTTGTTCATTCATAATAGTATACAGATGTGCCAGCATTTGCAATCCATCACTCACAAGGGGTGAAAGAAAGTTTCTGTCTCTGACCTTTCTAACCTTTAGCCTGGCAAACGTAAAATTTCTAAATAATCTAAACCAGATGACATTCCTCCATCACTTGCAGAACTGAACCAAACTTTTAAACACCAGATTTTTAAACAGAATTAACACTTAATATAATATAACACTTAATATAATTTCTTATATATGTATAATTATGCCCATGCTGTCTCATGTCCCTTTGAGACTAAAATCAGCTTATGCAGAGATAAGTCTCACAACTCAAACTCTGGAGATTATAGTGATCCTAACTAAGAATAGGCTTGTGAATCACCATTACCCTACTTGTTAAGGTTCGACGGCATACTGCCGAAGCACATGAGGCCAGGAAACAAAACAACAACCCTGCTAAAACTAAGACTATTAGGGAAATAAACAAAGGACGTATCCAGGAGGTCAATGACCACCACCAGGAGGTAAGGTCTAATCCTCCTCGGTAATCCTCCACATTAAGGCTGGCCAACTGTAGGACTTTATCCATAGCATGCCTAACTACATGCGTCCTATTTATGACAATAGTACAGCACTCTGAAGAATTTAGCACTGTGCAGAGGCCACCCTGGGCTGCAAAGAGGTAGTCAAGGCCCATACGGTTATACCGAGAAACTATACTTAATTCATTAATTTGATCCTGCAATGCATTGACTACCACGTTCAGCTCATGAACTAAAACATGGAGTAGGGACTGAAGTCTCCGGGTAGCCATGCCTAGTTCAGTAATACCCGCTACCGGACCCCCAATTGGAATCCAGGCCGTAGCAGAAAGGGCTACAAGTCTCTTTTTAGTCAGAGGATAAGTAGAGTTAATATACTGGAGGGCTAATTCAATCGCCTCATCCTCTGTGGCAACGGAGGAAGGTAAGGACAAGGCCTCTCGCTTAGAGCGGTGCGGGGATGGTGGCCTGAGGAGAGGAATAACTTTAGGAAAATAATTCAAGGTTACCAATACACAAAAATCATATGTGGGGGGAAGAATCATGTGGAGGACATTATCACAGAGCCAGTAATGACCAAGGAGAGGGCGAGGAAAGTTCCCAATAAATGTTGGCACAGGATGGACATTAGGATGCCCATAATGCGAGCCCCTATCCCAGGGGGAACTAAGAAGAAATGGAGACTTTGTACACCATAGGTGCCAATCCCCAATTGTGACAGACTGCTCATATGTTGCAACCCTTTCATACCCCGGGGACTTATGAAAGTAGAAAATAGGCCGGGACACTATAGTCTTCTCAGTAGTACGGTTAGGAGCCAGATAATCACCCTGGTCATAATCTGCAGGTATGGTAGTAGGGCACATAGGAGTACCTGGAGAGACTACCCACACAGATTCCCCTTTTTCTGGGAGAACATTAGTATAGTTACAGGGAATGGGAAGAACAGTTGAGATGTTTCTTGTTAAACAAAACACTCCAGAAGCTGGATAGGGAGACGTAAAGACTGGCCTTAGAGAAGATTCAGAGGGGGAAGTAGCATTATAAAAGGACCACCAAGTATAATCCTGGCTCCAAGGGCCTGAACTCGAAAAGTAGGGAGGTATAAGAGCTGGGAGCTGCACAGGGACAGGAACAGCTGGGACATCTGTAGTATAAGGAGAAAATCGGGAACACACAATACAAGGGGAAGTAATCTTTGCCTGGCTAATTAGTTCCTGGACAGAGTGTAACCAAAGATTGGAGCGAGTTGGGGTACTAGGAAAAAGGAGGCAAGCAGTAGAAAACAACAAAAGCATCCAAACTACTAACATTTTCTTTCTTCCTGATCTAAAACAAATACAGCAAACTAATTAAGCAATAATATTTCAACAATCTGTGCTAATCACAGATTACTCTAATATAATGTTCTCAGTCTTTGAGTTCTTATACCAGTTGGGATAGACCCTCAACTGACAAGGATCAAGCTCTCAAATTCCAAGAAAGCCAGAATCAGGACAAGAAAGAGTCTCAGTGTGAAGCCGAAGTTCAGCAGCTCCTGCAGTATGCAGTTGACCCTTCTTTTCAGCTAGTAGATTCTTTGGTTCGGGTCAAGCGCAACTTCAATGGCTCCGCTGGATCACTTTCTGCTCTCCACTGTCTAGGCTCCGTCTGATCCGTGCTGGGCTCAGTCTGGTCAGCAGACTTAATTCGAGACCAATGGACCCATGGAGTTATCCCTGCGACCTTCACAGCTGTAGGGGTAGAAAGCAAAACAGTAAAAGGTCCTTTCCATCGGGGCCCCAAAGGCTGGAGCCTCCAGTCTTTCACCCAAACTCTATCCCCTGGCAGGAAGGAATGTACCTGAGCCTGGAAGGGGACAGGGTTTATTTCTCTCACATAAGACTGAAGCTCAGAAATTATCTTGCCCAAGAGGGCTACCTGCTCCTGTACCTGGGCAGACCCTAAAATCCCTATGTCTCCCTTAATTCCCTGCAAAATGGCTGGGGGCTTCCCATACACAATTTCAAAGGGAGAGAGGGCTGTTCCTTTAGTTGGGGTGCATCGGAGGCAGAAGAGGGCTAGTGGCAGTGCCTGTGGCCATTTCAGTTGGGTTTCCTGACAAATCTTTGCTAGGCTATTTTTCAAGGTTCTGTTTGCCCGCTCAACCTGCCCTGAACTCTGGGGACGATAGGCACAATGCAATTTCCAGGTAATGCGCAATGCGCGGGACAGGGCCTGAAGTGTAGCTCAACAAAGGCGGGACCATTATCTGAACCTATGGCAAGGGGCAGTCCATACCTGGGGATGACATCCCTAAGGAGGGCTCGAGCTACTTCTGTGGCTTTCTCAGTGACTGTAGGATATGCTTCCACCCACCCAGAAAAGGTACAGACCATGACCAAGAGGTATCGGAGCCTACCGCTCCTGGGCATTTCTGTGAAATCTATAACTAGGGACTCAAAAGGTGTTAGTCCTCTAGACTGAACTCCTGGTGGAATACGGGGTCCCTGACGAGCATTATTCTGGGCACAGAGAGTACATCGGGCAGAGGCAGTGGCAACCAGACTATCCAATCCTTCCAGCACCACTACTCGACTGAGTAGGCGGGCTAGTGCTGTTTTCCCTAAGTGTGATAGGTCATGAGCTTGAGACACTACAGGCCAAGCTAGGTGGCGTGGCACCAGAACTCTGGTATCAGGGAGATGTAACCAGCCATCAGGTCTCCTTACTGCACCTTCCTCTTGAGCCCATTTCTCTTCCATTTGGGTGTACATAGGCGTCCATTCTTGCAGTCGAATTTGGAACAGGGGAGTCACAGTACTTGCTGAGGGTCCTCGAGCAGCTTCCTTGGCCACCCGATCAGCATGGCGATTCCCTCGGGCCACTGGAGTATCTATCCTTTGGTGTCCCCTGCAGTGAATGACAGCTACCTTCTTAGGGGCCCAAACAGCCTCTAGCAGCTGAAGTATTTCAGGTCCATACTTAACAGGTTGGCCTGCGGCATTTATGAGTCCCTTTTCCTTATACAAAGCTCCATGAGCATGTAGAGTTGTGAAGGCATACTTGGAATCAGTATAAATGTTGGTTACCAGTCCTGCTGCTAGCTCCAGAGCTCGTATGAGGGCCACAAGTTCTGCTTTCTGGGCTGAAGTTCCTTGGGGCAGGGCTCTTGCTTCTATCACCTTGTCCTCTGTCACCACAGCATAGCCTGCCAATCGCTTGGAGTTCTCCACGTAACTGCTTCCATCTGTGAAATAAATTACATCTGGGTCCCTCCAAGGAACATCTTTAAGATCTGGTCGACTGGAGTACACTTCATCCATGGTTTGGATACAGTCATGATCCGGTGGTCCCTCAGATGCTGGCAAAAGAGTGGCAGGATTGAATGTAGCCACTGTTTCCAGGTGTATCCGTGGATTCTCACACAAGCTGGCTTGGTACTTAACCATGCGGTTATTTGTAAACCAATGATTGCCCTTATACTCCATAAGGGTGAGAACTGCGTGGGGAACTTTAACAACCAGTTCTTGCCCCAAGGTCAACTTATCAGCTTCCTGGACCAGTAAGGCTGTTGCTGCAATGGCCCTCATGCAGGCTGGCCATCCTTTAGCCACTCCATCCAGCTGTTTAGACAGGTATGCAACAGGCCTCTGCCAGGATCCCATCATCTGGGTCAGCACACCCAGAGCAACCCCCTGTCGCTCATGGACATATAGTGAGAAAGGTTTCTCCACATCAGGAAGGCCTAACGCAGGGGCTTGGAGTAGGGCTTTCTTTATAGCAATGAAGGATTGTTGAGCAGTAGGTCCCCATTCAAATGGTTCCTTTTCACCCCCCTTTGTGGCCTGGTAAAGGGGTTTCGCCATCAATGCAAAATTTGGAATCCAAATTCTGCAGAATCCGGCTGCTCCCAGAAATTCCCTAACTTCCCTTCTGGACTTGGGTTGGGGAATTGCAGCAACTGCTTGCTTCCTACTGACATCCAGTCTCCGACTTCCCTGGGAAATGCAAAAGCCCAGATACTTCACTTCTGACTGACAAAGTTGGGCCTTTGAGCGTGAGACCTTATAGCCTGCATCCAAGAGTAGCTCCAGCAATTCTCTGGTAGCCTCAAAACACTCTTCCTGAGTCACTGCTGCAATCAGGAGGTCATCTACATACTGGAGTAAAACTCGCCTGGAAGCCTCAGATTTAAAAGTCTTAAGGTCTTGCCCTAGGGCTGTCCCAAAAATGGTGGGGGAGTTCTTGAACCCCTGTGGCAGGCGGGTCCATGTATACTGAAGCTTCCTTCCTGTTACTGGGTTTTCCCATTGAAAAGCAAAAAGCAGTTGACTGGCGGGGGCCACCCGAATACAAAAGAAGGCATCTTTTAGGTCTAGTGTCGTGAAATGGGTAGCTCCAGAAGGTATCAATCCCAGCAGGACATATGGATTAGGCACTACAGGGTGTAATGAAATAGTGGATTTGTTGACCACTCGTAAGTCTTGGACTGGCCGGTAGTCCTCAGTCCCTGGCTTCTGAACTGGCAACAGTGGCGTATTCCATGGAGACTGGCAAGGACGAATAATTCCATGGGATAACAAACGATTCAGATGTGCTTGAATCCCTTCCAGAGCCTTTCGGGGAATTGGGTATTGGCGAAGATGGATTGGCCGGGCACTTGGAAGTAAATCTACATGGACAGGAGGAATATTTCGGGCCAACCCTGGGGGATTATCTTCTGCCCATACCCCACTGACCTGAAAGCTGTCTGCCAGGGGTAGGTCAACTTGGCCATGCAACTGATGCAGCCGCCATTCTTCTTCAAGGGGGCAGCAGAAACTCAATATACCCTTAGGGCTGGATATCGGGGGCCGAAAGGAGACTGAAGTCTGGCCATCAGAGTCAAAGGAAATTTGGGCCCTAAGCTTGGACAGCAGGTCTCGACCTAACAAAGGGATTGGACAGTCTGGCATATACAGGAATTCATGAGTGACTGTGTGTGAGCCTAATTGGCATCTACGGGTCGTCAGAAAGGGCCTCCGGTTCTGCACCCCCGTGGCTCCCACCACTCGGACAGTTTTTCCAGACACAGGCGCTAATCGCTCCGTCACAACAGAATGTTCAGCTCCTGTATCAATCATGAATGGAATTGAGCGGCTCCCTATAGTTAACTTGACCATAGGTTCCTGGGAGCCCAGTTTGTAGGAACCCGGTCTGTCCTATGATGTCAGATTCAGGAGGCTCATATCTTCCCTCTCGAACTCGGCCTCGGCTTCCTCGATCTCCTGGTCCCCTTCTCAGTCCCTGGCGCTTCTGGGGGCATTCATCTTTCCAGTGCCCTCTTTCCTTACAATAGGCACACTGGTCCCTCTCCAATCTTGGTCTGGGATTCTCCCCCCTTGGCCGGGATTGATTGAAAGAATCTCGGGGCCTGGCTGGCGGTCCGGGGTCCCACTTTGGCTTCCCATTAGCTAGAGGTCGACCTCGGTTAAGGGTGGAATTAGTAATGGCTGCCGCTAAAAGGTCGGCCTTCTTCTGCATCTTCCGGTCAGCCTCTCGGCGCACCTCCTGATCCCTATTAATGAAAACCTTGGTTGCGATCTCAATTAGCTGGGTGGTATTCATCCCTGCGAATCCCTCCTGATGCTGCAACTTCTTCCGGATATCTGGCATACTCTGGGCCACCAATGCGCTATTCACCATTCTCTGGTTTTCTAGTGCTTCAGGGTCAAATGGGGTGTATGTTCTGTAGGCTTCAATTAGTCGCTCTAAAAAGGCCCCAGGGGATTCAGTTGCCCCTTGGAGAATTTCAGAGACCTTTGCCAGATTAATGGGCCTCTTTATGCCTTTCCTCATACCTTCCAGCAAGTCCCGGCAATAGCCAGACAACAGTTCATAATGCTGCTCATTATTTGGATCCCAAGCTGGAGCTGCACGAGGGAACCGAGTTCTAACCCATTCCTCTAGGTCCGGTGTCCTCTCGGGGGCACGCGCTCGCGTGATAGCCTCAGCATTTTGTAAAATCTTCCGCCTCTCCTCAGTTGTGAAGAGGGTCAGGAGAAGTTGTTGACAATCAGTCCAGGTTGGGTTACGGGTGGCCATAATGCTAGCCACTAGGTCCACCACTGCCTGAGGCTTTTCAGTATAAGAGGGGTAATGCGTCTTCCAATTCAGGAGATCGGTGGTTGTGAAGGGTACATACTGGTAGGCCTGTGCCTGTATAACCTGACCCTCATTATTAGGATCCGGTCGAGTGGTGGTTACCTGGCGCAGGGGCAGAACTCTCGAGGAGGTGGGAATGGAACCTGAGGTAGAGCTAGGAGCTACCCTCCTATCATGCTCAAAGGTGATTGCAGCAGGTCTAACCCATTCAGAGGAGGTAGGATGGGGAGGGGTACTCATAGACTGAGAGGTGGTCACAGGTGATTCAGTCCATTGAAAGGGATGCCGGGCCCCTAATGAGTGGGTAGGGGTACTAGAGGGAAAGGCTGGGCTGTCGGGAGTTGAGGAGTCAGGGGGTGCAGCCCAAAGCGGGTTTTGGGAGGTTAACAGGGGAGAATGTGGCAAAGGAGGGTAGAGGCTGGCTGAAAGGTCCACCCTAGGATGTGACGGGTTTTGCACAGAGGGGGAGGAACTATCCGGAGAAGCCTGTGCTGGAGAGGCTTGGGCTGGGCGGCGTGGATCTCTGGGGGTGGCACGGAACCCCAACAATGGGCCATAAGGTGGTGGCTCAAGATCTGAGGGGTCATCAGAGAGTATGGGTTTCTCGGGCAGGGTAGGGGCGGAAGCCACCGATTGGGTGGTAGACTTCCTAGGGCTCTTTCCCTCTTCCAATTTAGATTTTCTAATCTTTCTTTGAACACGGCCTAACATGAATTTTACTGGGGATCCCATATAAGTTTTCAACCAAGAGGGAGGGTCAGTCACAAGGCTGTCCCAGGAATCTATATAGGGGAGTTGTTCAGAATATTCTGGTTCTCCTACAATTATGCTGTAGACCTTCCGGATTACTTCAATATCTAAGCTGCCACTAGAGGGCCACCCCACTCCCATAGATGGCCACTCAACTTCACACAAGGTTCTTAGAGTACTTGAGCTTAAAGTCTGTCCATAATCATTAATTAAAAATCCTTTCTTGAAATTCTTAAGCATACAATCTAGGGGAGTATCAATTTGTCTAGACGATTTCCCTCCCATAATGCTTACAGTTACAACACACAAAAGGGAGGGAGTTTTTGAGAGTGCAGTAAGGGGTCCACACTCTCGAGACACTAGGTAGACAGACAACAATCGCTTCCTTCTGTCGCTGGCCAATTGAACTCGCGTTAATTGGAAACGCAGCTATAAGAAGTCCGCACTCATTTAACATTCAAGCATCACACATTCCATACAGAAAATCCCACCCAACAATTTCAGATTTCTCAGATACAGATAAGCTCAAGCGGTTTCGCTTCTAATCTCCACTAGACTAAAAGCTACTAAGGCCTTCGCTGAGAGTTGATCAGACTCCCCTTCCCTCAATTTATGAGGGGCTGGTTTACAGTTTCCTAGCTAGGATTACAATACAGAATACATACCCGGCGAATGTTCCTCAGTCAGTTGGGTGCCGGTTCAGGATCCCACTTCTGACACCAAGAATTGTTGCAGGAATTGATGCATGAATTACCCCTATTGTTAGCAGAATCTGTGGTACTTCAGGAGTCAAGCAGCACACACCAGAATGAGGGAGAAATCTTCTTTATTTGCCAGCAAACAGAGTAGGACATCAGTTCTAGCTCTCTTCTCTCTCTCTCAGCTCTCTGGATGTTATGGCTTCTGTCTCAGCTCCTTCTCTTCTTCTGCTGTCTGTCTTCCTTCAGCTCTCCTTCTTCTGTCTGTTCCTTCTGACGTAAACTGCTTCTGCTCCCTCTTATATACAGTTCTAACCTCTAGCCCCCCTTACTTTCCAGATGGTAAAGAATAGATTGGTTACCTTGCCTCAGCCAATCATTACTTTAAAAATATCAGTTACATAGGTTTGATATTTCTCAAACTGACCTATGACCTGGGGCCTCTCACGCTAGACAATTTGGCACCAGTCTCTTACATTTTATTATGATTAACTTAGGTTCATTGAGGGGCGAAGGGGCCAATCTGACATTTATTATTCCTAGTCAACTTCATACTAACTGCTAACTGAACTCTGGCATTCATTAAGGGGTCAAGGGCCAGTCTTACTTAATAGCATACAGCTATAGTTGGTTATTACTTTCAGGACCATTCCTACATTTACCTATAATTAATCAAGACTTTTCTTGACCCTTTTCACCCACCAGCTCCATACATTAAACCAGCCAGGACTGCAGAAAACTCAAACCATATGCTGACCTTTTCACTGCAGCCCTACTCAGAACGTAAGGCAAAGAGTTGAACAAACATTAGATTTAAAAAGGTATTCTACATATTAACTACACAGAATAAACATATTCTAAAATAAGACATATTCTAAAATACACAGAATCAGTATTCCTTATAACAAAATCTACATATCAAGAACTTCTAAAATTATTTAACCAGCTTTAAACTACAGTATGTCTGGCTCATGCTTTGTTCATTCATAATAGTATACAGATGTGCCAGCATTTGCAATCCATCACTCACAAGGGGTGAAAGAAAGTTTCTGTCTCTGACCTTTCTAACCTTTAGCCTGGCAAACGTAAAATTTCTAAATAATCTAAACCAGATGACATTCCTCCATCACTTGCAGAACTGAACCAAACTTTTAAACACCAGATTTTTAAACAGAATTAACACTTAATATAATTTCTTATATATGTATAATTATGCCCATGCTGTCTCACTGGGATATGATAGTAAGCTAGGCCACTAATATAGCTGCAAAGAAAGCCTCAAATAGTTACAGATGGAATGAGATAATTACTTATACAGAAAGTAGAGCAGGAAATCGCATTTCAGGCTGCCATCTCAGTGGCTGCTGTTACTCCCTCCCCCATGGGACCGATCTGTTAACAAGAAGGAGAGGGTAGAGTAATTTGGTTCTGATCAGAAAATAGAATTATTTTTGACTTGTTAGGTTTTATGACCAGCTTATTAGTGTGAAACCAAGATGTAATACGTTGAAGTTTAGCATTGATATTAGCTATTCTCCGAGGACAAGCAGGCTGAATTATTCTCACACATGGGTCGGCGATCCGTGCCACCCCGGTAATTGGCAAAAAAATACAGCAAAAGCAAAAGATTTGCCAGAGCCTTCTGGCACACATTAAGCTACACACCGCGTATGCACGGGCTGACTGCCTGCTGCGCGAGCGAGTATCTCAGTTTCTTTTCTTCCGCGTGAGGAGCGAAAGCTTTTTCTGTGGCTCCTCTCTTCGCAGGAAAGAGCCTTCATCATTTTGAAGCGATTTTTTCTTTTTCTTTTCATTTAATTCTGTTTAAAAAAAAAAAAAAAAAGTGTTTTCCCTTTATTTTTTCTTAGTTTTCTTTGTCCTTTTTAAAGTTTCCTTTTTTTTTCGATAGCGGCCGGGTCTCTTCCTTTTTATGCCTTTTTTTTCCTTTTTATGCCTTTTTTCTTGGCACAATCGAGCCGTTTGATTTCGCTAGTGCGATTTTCCCTTCCATGTTATCAAAGACTCCCAGCGGCTTCAAACGCTGTACTCAGTGCAACCAGACCATCTCAGGTACAGATACACATTCCTGGTGTATCCAGTGCCTTGGACCCGATCATAACCCAACCTGTTCTGTCCTTTGTCTTCATATGAAGAAAAGGACTCAACTGGCTCGAGAAGCCGAGAGAGCAAATCTTTTTGGGGCTGTCCTTCGACATCGGCATGAGCGTCGGAACCGAGGTCGGCGACATCGAGGGACGCATCAATGTCGGGAGTGGAGGTAGGCATGGCTGCTGAGAGGCCAATGGCACAGTTGAAGCAGTGAGGCATCGAGTGGGTTTCCACCTACCTTGAGGCCTCCTGCTATACAGCCCCCCCCCCCCCCCCCCCGGGGCTGGCCATCGTTGGATCCGACTCCGAGGACATGCAGGGATTCGATGTTGTCCTCATCGGCACCGAGAAGCCTCGGTGAGATGCATCGAGCAAAGGCTAAGATGCACCAACACCATTTCCCCTCAACACCTGGTGCCAGAAGCTCTGGGGCGTCAAGGGATTCGGCACCCGAAAAATGTTGGCACCGAGAGGACCGCTCCCCCTCCATACAGGAGGTGCCAACACATCAGCCTCTCAGCAGTCTAGTTCCTGCTCCCAAACCTCAGCAGACTCTGCCACCGACTGCTCCACCAGCCCCGCAGCCTTCTCCGATGGCAGCTCTCAATAAGCACATATGGACCCTGCTTCCAGAGCTGGAAGGGCTGCTGCGTCAATCTACTTCAGCATCAGGGGTGCTTGCGCCTACCGTGCTGTCTGCTGTAGTGGCATCTGGCCCTCTGCCTGTGGTGAGGTCCCCGAGCTCGGTGCCGCTTGCGGCTCTGGTATCAGTTGCCACCCAAGTCAACTCTCCATCGACATCGGTGGAGGAAAGTTCACCGCAGTCCATGCGGACGTTGGCTCCTCAACATCGCCATCGAGACCGGCTCAGTCTCGGAGGTCCCTGAGGGAAGTATTTTCTGACACTGAGGAGGAGCACTCGTGGGAGTCAGAGGAAGATCTCAGGTACTTTTCTTCTGGTGAGTCCTTTGGGATTCCCTCTTGAGCCTTCCCCTCTGCCTGAAATGAGACTGTCTCCTCCTGAGAGCCTCTCCTTTTCATTGTTAGCGCAGGAAATGACTGAGGCCATTCCATTTCCTGCTGATGTGGAAGATGAGCCCAGGGCTGAGATGCTTAAGGTCCTGGACTACACCTCTCCACCTAAGGAGGCAGTAATGGCTCCTTTGCATAAGGTACTCTGGGAAGTCCTTATTCAAAACTGGTCTTTCCCTCTGTCTGGCCCCGTGATCCCTAAGAAAACTGATTCCCAGTATCGGATCCACGGTGAACCTGGGTTGATGAGGTCTCAGTTACCCTGTAACTCCATGGTGGTGGACTCTGCCCTCAAGAGAGCCAAGAGTACTAGAAACTATGCCTCAGCGCCCCCAGGCAGAGAAGCTAGGACCTTGGACTCTTTTGGGAGGAAGATGTATCAGGCTGCTATGCTCGCTGATCCAATCTTACCAGCCCGTATCCAATCTTACCAGCTCTTCACGAGCATTCACTTGCAGAACTCGGTGAGGCTACTGTCTAGTTTGGTCGATGGCCTCCCTCCGGAGCAGGCCAAACCTTTTCGCCAGGTGGTCAGGCAGCCGAAGGCGTATCGCAAATTCCTGGCCAGGGGCGCTTACGACTCTTTTGATGTGTCATCCAGAATCTCTGCTCAAGGTATATCGATGCGCAGACTCTCATGGCTGCGTGTCTTTGACTTAGACCATTTGGTCCAGCAGAGGATGGCTGCTGTACCTTGCCGGGGGGGATAACCTTTTTGGAGAGAAGGTAGAAGACCTGGTCGACCAGATCAAGAAGCACACAGATGCTATGGCTTCTCTCTTCTGCCGGATGTCTTCTTTACATCTTCCTCAACTAGGAGGGTTTTGGGGGGGTCGCGTAGTGCTCCTTATTTCTATGCTAGGCGTAGGTACACACTGGCGTCCCGCCAGCCTGCTCAGCCTCAGCCCCAGCATGCTTGTTCCCATCAACAGTGTGCGCCCAAAGCCCCTGCTGCTTTCCAGCAAAAGCAAGGGATTGGCTTTTGACTGGCTCCAGAATAGCATAGCAACAATAACAATATCCGTGCCGGAAGACTTGCCGGTTGGGGGGAGGTTATTTTTTCACCAAAGGTGGTCTTTCATAACCTCCGACTGGTGAGTTCTTCAAATAGTCCAGTTAGGATACATCCTCAATCTGGAATCCGAATTCCAAATTGCCCACCAGGAGCTCATTCGTATAGCTCCCAGCACAGGCAGGTACTTGCAGAGGAACTCTCTGCCCTGCCCAAGGCCCAGGGCTTGGATTCTATTCCAGGTACTTCCTTGTACAAAAGATGTGTCCCATACTAGACCTAAGGGCCCTGAACAAATTCCTAGTCCGAGAAAAGTTCAGGATGGTTTCCCTAGGCACCCTTCTCCCAATGATTCATGAAAACGATTGGCTATGCTCTCTGGATTTGAAGGAGGCTTATACTCACATCCCAATAGTTCCAGCTCACAGGAAGTATCTTCAGTTTCGGCTGGGAATGCAGCACTTTCAGTGCAATTAGTACTTACCATCGACGTGTAGAGGGTAAGCCTATCTCTGGACAGCCTTTAGTTCGCTTCAAGAGAGGTTTGCTCTTGTCAAAGCCCCCTGTCAAACCTCCACCAGTTTCATGGGATCTCAACGTCATTCTCCCCCAACTGATGAAAGCTCCTTTTGAGCCACTGAATTCCTGCCATCTGAAGTACTTGGCCTGGAAGGTCATTTTGTTGGTGGCTGTTACTTCAGCTCGTAGAGTCAGTGAGCTTCAGGCCCTAATAGTGGATGCACCTTATGCTGAGTTTCATCACAATAGAGTAGTCCTCCGCATGCACCCTAAGTTCCTGCCGAAGGTGGTATCGGAGTTCCATCTGAACCAATCAATTGTCTTGCCAACATTTTTTCCCCAACCTCATGCCCCCCCCCCCCCCTGGCGAAAGCAGCTTGTACACCTAGGGACTGCAAGAGAACATTGGCCTTCTACGTGGCGCGGACGAAGCCCTTCAGACAGTCCTCTCAGTTGTTTGTGTCATTTGATCCCAACAGGAGGGGAGTCGCCATTGGGAAAACGCACAATCTCCAATTGGCTATCAGATTGCATTTCCTTCATTTATGCCCAGGCTGGGCTGATTCTAGTGGATCATTTCACGGCTCATAATGTCAGAGCCATGGTTGCGTTGGAGGCTCACTTAAAATCATCCTCCGTTGAAGAAATTTGCAAAGCTGCAATGTGTTCTTCAGTCCACACATTCACATCACATTACTGCCTTGAGCAGGATACCTAACGCAACAATCGGTTTGGGCAGTCGGTGCTGCAGAATCTGTTTGGGGTTTAGAATCCAACTCCACCCACCTAGACCTGTTTTATTCTGTTCCAGGCTGCACTCTCAGATTAGTTGTATATAGTTTCAGATTAATCTCTGTTATGTCCTCGCTGTTGCAAGGCCCAGTTGACCAATGTTTGTTGTTTTGGGTGAGCCTGGATGCTAGTGCTTGTCGGAGAAAGCAAAGATACTTACCTGTAGCAGGTGTTCTCCGAGGACAAGCAGGCTGCTTGTTCTCACAACTGGGGTTGACGTCCACGGCAGTCCCCAGCAACCGGGAGAAAACTTGTTCCGCACGCAGGGCACGCCCACCGCGCATGCGCGGCCGTCTTCCCGCCTGTGCGCGACCGTTCCCACTCAGTTTTTTTCTATTCCGCGCTGGAGAGAGACGTGTTCCCGTCTCTTTCTTAGTCAGCCCCGGAAACCGGATTGCGGCCTAGCCGCGGTTTTTCTCTTTTCGAAATACGCGTTCGTGTGTTATTTTTCAAAAGAAAAAAGAAGAGTTTTCCTTGTCGTTTTTAGCCGCGAGGGTGTGTTGTCGCGGCCTTGTGGCCGCGCGGTCGTTTCTTCTTTTTTGGGTGTGCTTTTCACCGCCACCATCGACGATTTTGACTTCGTCGACGCAATTTTTCCGTCGATGTCCTCGAAGGTCCCGAGCGGATTCAAAAAGTGTGCTCGGTGTGGCCAGCAGATCTCGCAGACCGATACTCACGCTTGGTGTCTCCAGTGCCTCGACGCGGAGCATAATTCCAAGACGTGCACCTTGTGTCTCGGCTTAAGGAAGCGGACACAGGTGGCGAGGCAAGTTCTGCGGGACCGTCTTTTTGGAACTTGTGCCGGCCCTTCTACGTCGACCTCTACGGCATGGGTGTTGACGGCCGGGTCTTCGGTACCGATGTCGACGAAGTCGGCGCCGACTACTACTACTTAACATTTCTAAAGCGCTACTAGGGTTACGCAGCGCTGTACAATTTAACATGGAAGGACAGTCCCTGCTCAAGGAGCTTACAATCTAAAAGACAGGTGTACAATCTAAAGACAAGTGTACAGTCAAAAGACAAGTGTAGAGTCAGTCTGATAGGGCATACTATATTTCACGAAAGATTAGGTGCCGACTCTGGCACCAGCCCCAGGAGTACAGGTACCTTTGGCCCGCCGGTGACGGCGGGGGTGAGCGGCCGCGTGGGCCGTCTGCCCCGGCCACTCCCTCTGCTCAGGGCCATCGGGACCGAACCCTGTTGGCTCCGATACCTCCAATCCAGCTATCTGCTCTATCTATCTGCTCTCACCTCTATCACTACACATACACCTGTTACACCGCAATCACTACTTATGGCCCCTGTCCACATTCTCTTCCTTGCCCTGTCCCTTCCTAATCTTTTTCCCCTCCCCTTACCGCTGGAACTCATTGCCCTCCCGTGTTCCCTCCCGTCCTGCTCACTACGGCATCCCTCACCACCTCACCATCTCTCTTGGCCCCCTCCTCCTTCCTCGCTCTTAACCTTCAACACCTCCTTCCTACCATTAACCCATCACCATTCCTCCTCAGTGCACCCCGTCTTCGTCGCCTTCGTCGCCCGACCTCCCCCACCCTCCTCCTGCTATCCGCGGGAGACATTAATCCTAATCCAGGCCCCCCTAACCTGTCCTCCTCCTATCCATGCAAACGATTCCCTGATGTCTCCAATCTCGTTTCTATTCCCCTCCTCCCCCCCCCCCCCTCTTCCCTCCCCTTCTCATGTGCCTTGTGGAATGGCCACTCGGTCTGCAACAAACTGCCCTTCACCCACGATCTCTTCATCTCTCATTCCCTTCAACTGCTCGCCCTAACTGAAATCTGGCTCTCCCCTGACGACTCTGCCTCAGTCGCGGCCCTTTGTCATGGAGGTTATCTCTTCTCCCACACTCCCCGCCCAGCTGGCCGCGGTGGAGGCGTTGGGCTACTTCTCTCGTCCTCCTGTAGTTTCCAACCCCTCCTCCTACCGCAGTCTCACTGCTTCTCATCCTTTGAAGCTCACTTCATCCGGCTATTCCACCCATTACCACTCAGAGTGGCTGTCATTTACCGCCCCCCTAATAAACCCCTCTCTTCCTTCCTCACCAACTTCGATGCCTGGCTTTCCGTCTTTCTTGAACCCTCATCTCCGTCCCTTATTCTCGGAGATTTTAACATACACGTTGATGACCCTCACACTTCTCAGTTCCTCACTCTAACATCCTCCTTCAACCTCCAGCTTTGCTCCACCACCCCTACTCACCGAGACGGCCATTGTCTTGACCTCGTCCCCTCCTCTTCCAGCTCTCCCTCCAATTTCCATGTTTCAACTCTTCCTCTCTCCGATCATCACCTAATCACCTTCACACTTCTTCACCCCCCACCTCAGCCCCGTCCAACTTTAACCACTACCTCCAGGAATCTCCAGGCTATCGACCCTCCCACCTTATCCTCTAATATTTTCCCTCCATCATGTCCTCCGAGTCTGTCGACAAGGCTGTCTTCGCTTACAATGCCACTCTCTCCTCTGCTCTGGACACCCTCGCACCTTCCACCTCCCGTCCCACAAAGCGTACTAATCCCCAGCCCTGGCTGACCCCTTGCATCTGTCACCTTCGCTCCTGCACCCGATCTGCGGAGCGCCTCTGGAGGAAATCCCGCACCCATTCAGATTTCCTTCACTACAAATTCATGTTATCCTCCTTCCACTCCTCCCTTTTCTTTGCCAAACAGGACTACTACACCCAATTGACCAATTCTCTCAGCTCCAACCCCCGTCGTCTCTTCTCCACCCTTAACTCCCTCCTCAAAGTGCCCTCCGCTCCCACCCCACCCTCGCTCTCTCCTCAATCACTGGCTGATTACTTCCGCGACAAGGCACAAAAGATCAACCTTGAGTTTACTACCAAGCCATCTCTTCTTCACCCTGCAACCCTCTCCCTCACCCAACCAACCCAGGCCTCTTTGTCCTCCTTTCCTGTCATCACCGAGGAGGAAACCACTCGCCTTCTTTCCTCATCGAAATCCACCACCTGCTCCTCTGATCCCATCCCCACCAACTTACTTAACATCATCCCTCATACTGTCACCCCCTCCATCTGTCATATCCTCAACCTCTCTCTCTCTACTGCAACTGTCCCTGACACCTTCAAGCACGCCGTAGTCACACCTCTCCTCAAAAAACCATCACTTGACCCTACCTGTCCCTCCAATTACCGCCCCATCTCCCTCCTACCTTTCCTCTCCAAAATACTTGAGCGTGCCATTCACAGTCGCTGCCTTGATTTTCTCTCTTCTCATACCATCCTCGATCCACTTCAATCCGGTTTCCGCCCTCTTCACTCATCAGAAACAGCACTCTCTAAAGTCTGTAATGACCTGTTCCTTGCCAAATCCAGAGGCCACTACTCCATCCTCATCCTCCTTGATCTATCCGCCGCTTTTGACACTGTGAATCATGACTTACTTCTTCCCACACTGTCCTCATTTGGGTTCCAGGGCTCTGTCCTCTCCTGGTTCTCCTCCTATCTCTCCCACTGCACCTTCAGAGTTCACTCTCATGGATCTTCCTCCACCCCTATCCCCCTATCTGTTGGTGTTCCCCAGGGATCGGTCCTTGGACCCCTTCTCTTCTCAATCTACACCTCTTCCCTGGGCGCCCTGATCTCATATCATGGTTTCCAGTATCATCTCTATGCTGATGACACCCAGCTATATCTGTCCACACCAGACATCACCGCAGAGATCCAGGCAAAGGTATCAGCCTGCCTATCCGACATTGCTGCCTGGATGTCCAACCGCCACCTGAAACTGAACATGTCCAAGACCGAGCTCATCTTCTTTCCACCAAAACCCACGTCTCCTCTTCCTCCATTTTCTATCTCAGTGGATAATACCCTCATCCTCCCTGTCTCATCTGCCCGCAACCTCGGAGTCATCTTTGACTCCTCCCTCTCCTCTGCGCATATCCAGCAGACGGCCAAGACCTGCCACTTCTTCCTCTTTAACATCAGCAAAATTCGCCCTTTCCTCTCTGAACACACCACCCGAACTCTCGTCCATGCTCTCATTACCTCTCGCCTTGACTACTGCAACTTACTCCTCACTGGCCTCCCACTTAGCCATCTATCCCCCCTTCAATCTGTCCAGAACTCTGCGGCACGTCTCATATTCCGCCAAAACCGATTTACTCATATCACCCCTCTCCTCAGGTCACTTCACTGGCTTCCAATCAGATACCGCATTCAATTCAAGCTTCTCCTTCTTACCTACAAATGCATTCAGTCTGCTGCCCCTCACTACCTCTCCTCCCTCATCTCCCCCTATGTTCCCGCCCGTAACCTCCGTTCACAGGACAAATCCCTCGTCTCTGTACCCTTCTCCAACACCGCCAACTCTAGGCTCCGCTCATTCTGCCTCGCCTTACCCTATGCTTGGAACAACCTTCCTGAGCCCTTACGCCAAGCCCCCTCCCTGCCCATCTTCAAGTCTTTGCTTAAAACCCACCTCTTCAATGCTGCTTTCGGCACCTAACTCTTCCGTTCACTAAACCCAATTTGACCGCCCCTATCGGACTGTCCCTCCACTTGTCTCTTAGATTGTAAGCTCCTTGAGCAGGGACCGTCCCTCTATGTTAAATTGTACAGCGCTGCGTAACCCTAGTAGCGCTTTAGAAATGTTAAGTAGTAGTAGTAGAGGCCAGGGGGGGCTCCACCTCCTCCTCATCTCTTCCGCACGGGACTGCCAGCTCCGGTACTTCGAGGGACGACTCGACGCCCAGGAAGCGGCAGTGCCGGGAGAAGCGTTCCCCCTCGCTCAAAGAGGTGTCGCTGCGTCAGTCCGCGGGTACCTCGGTACCGTCTCCTGGACCCGAGCATCTTCTGGCACCCACACCGGCCCCTCTGCCTTTCCCGACAGCGGGCCTTGACGAGTGCCTCTGAGCCATCCTTCCCGGGATCCTGGAAGGGCTGATGCACCAGGCTCTGTTGGCACCGGGGGTGCTTGCGCCCCCGGCGCCGTTGATCGAGGCGCCGGTGGGCTCTGGCCTGATGCTGAGGCCTCCGACTCTGATGCCGCTTGCGGCACCGGTGTCGACCGCCACGCAGGTGGAGTCGACGTCGATGGAGGGAGCTTCGTCCTCGCCGGCGCGGGAGTCTACCGCTCGACGCCATCATCGAGGACGTGGTTCCTCGCAGTCGAGACAGGCCTGGTTGAGGTCTGAGCTGAGAGAGCTCATGTCCGACACCGAGGAGGAGGCCTCGTGGGGGGAGGAGGGGGACCCCAGATATTTCTCCTCAGAGGAGTCTGTGGGTCTTCCCTCTGACCCCACTCCTTCACCAGAGAGGAAGCTCTCGCCTCCTGAGAGCCTCTCCTTTGCCTCTTTTGTCAGGGATATGTCCATCTGCATTCCCTTCCCCGTGGTCACTGTGGATGAGCCGAGGGCGGAGATGCTCGAAGTCGTCGACTATCCATCACCACCTAGAGAGTCTTCCTCGGTGCCGTTGCACAATGTCCTTAAGGAGACACTGCTTCGGAACTGGTTAAAGCCACTATCTAATCCCACCATCCCCAAGAAAGCGGAGTCCCAATACAGGATCCACTCAGACCCAGAGTTGATGCGGCCTCAATTGCCTCATGACTCGGCGGTCGTGGACTCTGCTCTCAAGAGAGCACGGCGCCCCCTGGGCAGGAGTCTTGCACTCTGGACTCATTTGGGAGGAAGGCCTACCAATCTTCCATGCTCGTGACCCGCATCCAATCATAACAGCTCTACACGAGCATCCACATGCGGAACAATGTGAGGCAACTGGCGGACCTGGTCGACAAGCTCCCTCCGGAGCAGTCCAGGCCTTTTCAGGAGGTGGTCAGGCAGCTGAAGGCATGCAGAAAGTTCCTGTCCAGGGGTATCTATGACACCTGTAATGTGGCATCTCGAGCTGCAGCCCAAGGTATAGTGATGCGCAGACTCTCATGACTGCGTGCCTCTGACCTGGACAAATGCACCCAGCAGCGGCTGGCGGATGTCCCTTGCCGGGGGGATAACATTTTCGGCGAGAAGGTCGAGCAGTTGGTGGACCAACTACACCAGCGGGAAACCGCTCTCGACAAGCTCTCCCACCGGGCGCCTTCAGCATCCACCTCTGCAGGTGGACGTTTTTCCCGGGCCCAGCAGGCTGCACCCTACGCCTACTGCAAGCGTAGATACACCCAGCCGGCCCGAAGGCCTCCTCAGGCACAGGGACAGTCCCAGCATGCTCGTTCCCGTCAACAGCGTGTGCCCAAGCAGCCCCCTGCGCCTCCACAGCAAAAGCCGGGGACGGGCTTTTGACTGGATCCATGGGAACATAGCCGCCATCAAAGTATCCGTACCGGACGACCTGCCAGTCGGGGGGAGGTTGAAAGTTTTTCACCAAAGGTGGCCTCTTATAACCTCCGACCAGTGGGTTCTCCAAATAGTGCGGTGCGGATACACCCTGAATTTGGTCTCCACTCCGCCAAATTGCCCACCGGGAGCCCAATCCTTCACCTCCCATCACAAGCAGGTACTTGCAGAGGAACTCTCCGCCCTTCTCAGCGCCAATGCGGTCGAGCTCGTGCCACCCGGGCAGGAAGGGCAGGGATTCTATTCCAGGTACATCCTTGTGGAAAAGAAAACAGGGGGGATGCACCCCATCCTAGACCTGAGAGGCCTGAACAAATATCTGGTCTGAGAAAAGTTCAGGATGCTTTCCTTAGGCACCCTTCTACCCATGATTCAGAAAGACGATTGGCTATGTTCCCTGGATTTAAAGGACGCTTACACTCACATCCCGATACTGCCAGCTCACAGACAGTATCTCCAATTCCGTCTGGGGACACGGCCCTTTCAGTATTGTGTGCTGCCCTTTGGGCTCGCCTCTGCACCACGGGTGTTCACAAAGTGTCTCGTGGTGGTCGCGGCGTATCTACGCAAGCTGCGGGTGTATGTGTTTCCATATCTCGACGATTGGCTGGTCAAGAGCATCTCAGAGGCAGGAGCTCTTCGGTCCATGCAGTGCACTATTCAACTCCTGGAGCTCCTGGGGTTTGTGATAAATTACCCGAAGTCCCATCTCCAGCCAGTCCAATCTCTGGAATTCATAGGAGCTCTGCTGAATTCTCAGACAGCTCAGGCCTTTCTTCCCGAAGCGAGGGCGCAGAATCTCCTGTCCCTCGCTTCTCAGACCAGAGTGTCTCAGCAGGTCACAGCTCGGCAGATGTTGAGACTCCTGGGCCATATGGCCTCTACGGTTCATGTGACTCCCATGGCTCGCCTTCACATGAGATCTGCTCAATGGACCCTAGCTTCCCAGTGGTGCCAAGCCACCGGGAATCTAGAAGATGTCATTCGCCTGTCCGTCAGTTGCCGTAATTCGCTGCACTGGTGGACGATTTGGACCAATTTGACCCTGGGACGTCCATTCCAAATTCCGCAGCCCACGAAGGTGCTGACGATGGATGCATCTCGCCTGGGGTGGGGAGCTCATGTCGATGGGCTCCACACCCAGGGAGTGTGGTCCCTCCAGGAACAAGATCTTCAGATCAACCTCCTGGAGCTCCGAGCGGTCTGGAACGCACTGAAGGCCTTCAGGGATCGGCTGTCCTACCAAATCATCCAAATTCAGACAGACAATCAGGTTGCAATGTATTACATCAACAAGCAGGGGGGCACCGGATCTCGCCCCCTGTGTCAGGAAGCCGTCAGGATGTGGCGTTGAGCTTGCCAGTTTGGCTTGCTTCGCCAAGCCACATACCTGGCAGGCGTAAACAACAGTCTGGCCGACAGGCTGAGCAGAGTCATGCAACCGCACGAGTGGTCGCTCCATTCCAGAGTGGTACGCAAGATCTTCCGAGAGTGGGGCACCCCCTCGGTGGACCTTTTCGCCTCTCAGACCAACCACAAGCTGCCTCTGTTCTGTTCCAGACTACAGGCGCACGGCAGACTGGCGTCGGATGCCTTTCTCCTCCATTGGGGGAACGGCCTCCTGTATGCTTATCCTCCAATACCTTTTGTGGGGAAGACCTTGCTGAAGTTCAAGCAAGACCACGGCACCATGATTCTGATAGCGCCTTTTTGGCCCCGTCAGATCTGGTTCCCTCTACTTCTGGAGTTGTCCTCCGAAGAACCCTGGAGATTGGAGTGTTTTCCGACTCTCATTTCGCAGAACGACGGAGCGCTTCTGCACCCCAACCTTCAGTCTCTGGCTCTCACGGCCTGGATGTTGAGGGCGTAGATTTTGCTTCGTTGGGTTTGTCTGAGGGTGTCTCCCGTGTCTTGCTTGCCTCTAGAAGGGATTCCACTAAAAAGAGTTACTTTTTCAAGTGGAGGAGGTTTGTCGTTTGGTGTGAGAGGAAGGCCCTAGAACCTCGTTCTTGTCCTGCACAGAACCTGCTTGAATACCTTCTGCACTTATCAGAGTCTGGTCTCAAGATCAACTCAGTAAGGAATCACCTTAGTGCGATTAGTGCTTACCATTATCGTGTAGAGGGTAAAGCCATCTCTGGAGAGCCTTTAGTCGTTCGATTCATGAGAGGCTTGCTTTTGTCAAGGCCCCCTGTCAAGCCTCCTGCAGTGTCATGGAATCTCAACGTCGTCCTCACCCAGCTGATGAAGCCTCCATTTGAGCCACTGAATTCTTGCCAACTGAAGTACTTGACCTGGAAGGTCATTTTCTTGGTGGCAGTTACTTCAGCTCGTAGAGTCAGTGAGCTTCAAGCCCTGGTAGCTCATGCTCCTTATACCAAATTTCATCATAACAGAGTAGTACTCCGCACTCACCCTAAGTTCCTGCCAAAGGTGGTGTCGGAGTTCCATCTTAACCAGTCAATTCTCTTGCCAACATTCTTTCCCAGACCGCATACCCGCCCTGCTGAACGTCAGTTGCACACATTGGACTGCAAGTGAGCGTTGGCCTTCTATCTGGAGCGGACACAGCCCCACAGACAGTCCGCCCAATTGTTTATTTCTTTCGACCCCAATAGGAAGGGGGTCGCTGTCGGGAAACGCACCATCTCCAATTGGCTAGCAGATTGCATTTCCTTCACTTACGCCCAGGCTGGGCTGACTCTTGAGGGTCATGTCACAGCTCATAGTGTTAGAGCCATGGCAGCGTCAGTGGCCCACTTGAAGTCAGCCACTATTGAGGAGATTTGCAAGGCTGCGACGTGGTCTTCAGTCCACACATTCACATCATATTACTGCCTCCAGCAGGATACCCGACGCGACAGTCGGTTCGGGCAGTCGGTGCTGCAGAATCTTTTTGGGGTTTGAATCCAACTCCACCCTCCAGGACCCGATTTATTCTGTTCAGGCTGCACTCCCAGTTAGTTGTTCTTCGTAGGTCAATTTCTGTTATGCCCTTGCCGTTGCGAGGTTCAATTGACCTGGGTTCTTGTTTTGAGTGAGCCTGAGAGCTAGGGATACCCCAGTCGTGAGAACAAGCAGCCTGCTTGTCCTCGGAGAAAGCGATTGATACATCCCTATAGCAGGTGTTCTCCGAGGACAGCAGGCTGATTGTTCTCACCTACCCTCCCTCCTCCCCTTTGGAGTTGTGTTTTACTCATTCCTTTGCTTGTCATTCAACTGAGCGGGAATGGTCGCGCACAGGCGGGAAGACGGCCGCGCATGCGCGGTAGGCGTGCCCTGCGTGCGGGACCGCCCGTGAAGTTTTCTTCCAGTTGCTGGGGGCTGCCGTGGACGTCAACCCCAGTCGTGAGAACAATCAGCCTGATGTCCTCGGAGAACACCTGCTACAGGTATGTATCATTCGCTTTCTCCAAGGACAGCAGGCTGAATATTCTCACAATCCCGCTTCATGAGAGTTTTGATCTTGTCAAACCTCCACCAGTGTCATGAGATCTCAACGTCATTCTCACTCGGCTGGTGAACGCTCCTTTTGAGCTACTGAATTCCTGTCATCTGAATTACTTGACCTGGAAGGTTATTTTCTTGATGGCTGTTACTTCAGCTCGTAGTCAGTGAGCTTCAGACCCTAGTAGGGGATGCACCTTATACTAAGTTTCATCACAACAGAGTAGTCCTCCATACACACCCTAAATTCCTGCCGAAGGAAGTTAATTACCTGAAAGATATAAGAGTAACCACAAAAAAATCAATTCTTTTGAAAAATGAGAAAAAGAATAATTAAAACTTGACAACTTAAAAAAGGTTAAATGTTTAGAAAATAGACACTTATCTGATTTACATCTTTGTTTCTGAGTAAGTGGTGTTGAAGAGTCAGATTGTCTTGAAGAGAGAATTGTTTGGTTCTGTTTAAAAAAAGAAAACGTTTGAATAACTCCACGCAGATAAACTCATTAAGAACTCAGACTGAGGGGTTATTGAAAAAGCAAACTGACCTGGAAGAACAAATGGGGACGATGTCTCAACAACAAGTATTAATTTAAGGGGACTCTATACTAACTCACAGAAAACTTGAGAACCTTGAAAATCAATCAAGAAACCTGAATTTAAGACTATTAAATTTTCCAAGGTCTAAATTTGTTACTCCCAAGGATATGTTTGCTAAATTTTTGAAAGAGGTATATAAATATTCTGACCAATTATTACCCCCACTTCAAAAAACTTACTATTTGGAAATGAAGACTACCCCACAACAAGATACTTCTAAACAGCCTAATCCACTTGAAAGTTTGGATTAAACAAATTTTCTTGAGCAATGGATTGACAATACAGAGACTAGAGCAACCTTAATTGTAACATGTCTTTTTGCAAGATAAAGAATCTTTAATGAGACTTTATTTTAAAAATATTCTTCCGGATTTTAAAGGAAGCAAGGTCTCTATATTCCCAGACATTGCACGATGGACACAGCAGAGGCGGAAAAAAATCCTGGACATGAAACAGGAATCTTTTAATACAGGGGCGGTCTTCCAGCTACGATTCCCATGTAAATGCATGTTGATATTCAAGGAGAAAACATATATATTCTTTGAACCTGAGCAATTGCGGTCCTTCCTTGATATGAAGAGGAACCAGGCTCCAACCCAAACATTGAGTCCCAAAAAAATATAGGAACCACTGCTTGTTTTCTTTATTTCACTTTAATTTGTTATGCCAACTTCCTTTGGTCTATAATACATCTTGAATCCACTACAGTTATTTGTGGACTATAAATCCATTTTCAGTATAAAATTTCTGTATAGGTTATTTGTTTTTGAATGTGTCGTTTGAAATGGATGTATCTATTCAAAGAGGTTTGTCTTTGTTTAATATGAAATTAATAAAGAAATTTAAACTAAAAAAAAAAAAGAAATGACATAGGAAAATGTGGGAGAGAGGTTCTGGAAGCCAAATTCAGGCTCTTAGGTAGAAAGCTCAAATCCAGATCCTCTAGGGTAGCATTTTCTGAAATGCTACCTGTTCCACGTGCAGGGCCCAAGAGACAGGCAGAGCTCCAGAGTCTCAATGCGTGGATGAGACGATGGTGCAGGGAGGAGGGTTTTAGATTTGTTAGGAACTGGGCAACATTCTGGGGAAGGGGGAGCCTATTCCGAAAGGATGGGCTCCACCTTAACCAGGGTGGGACCAGGCTGCTGGCGTCGGCATTTAAAAAGGAGATAGAGCAGCTTTTAAACTAGAAATGGGGAGAAGGCCGACAGTCGCTCAAAAGCGCATGGTTCGGGAAAAGGTATCTTGCAAAGA